>NW_004567103.1:26356413-26408992 GCF_000260355.1 Condylura cristata | reverse complement strand
TCCTCCGGGGCAGGCGGGGATCGAACTCATGCGGAAGTGGCTTAAGCTTCTTAGTGCTGTGCTTTAACCCGCTGCGCCACCAGGGAGGGCCCTCTACATCTATTTTTTAATAACACAGTACACTGACAATGATTCCGCATGTCTCCCCACATCCAGTCTCCATCTTTTCTTGCCCTGCTCTGGCCACTGATGTTGACCTTCACAATGAGTTCCCTTGTGTGCAGGCTTCTACTGAATTTGTCTAGTGGGAGACAAGGCCGGAGATCAATCTTTGAAGGGGACAGAGTAGGCCATTACCTCCTTTACCTCAACTCAACCCAACCCCTAACCCTACCCCACCCCCCACTACTCTTGCTGGCAGTAGCTGCTCAGAGGTTCCTCTTCAAGGCTACAAACTGATTCCTTCACCACCCTCTCTTGGTAGCCTTCACTCAGCCCACACCTCTGGAGTGATACTCTTCATGAAACCCTTTCAGTTGATCTCATAAATGTGCTGTCCCTTTCCTGCCAGGGCCCTCCCTGCAGAGAGCAGTAAGACGCCTGCAGGTGTTTGTGAATTCTGGTATAAAGCCAGAAGAGGTAAATGAGTGAATCCTGACTAGTGCCCAATCAGCCTGCACAACTTGAGTCCACTCTGCACACTCTGCCCACGCATTGGGAAAGGCAACCTGCCATGGACCCCAGAGGCCTGGGGGGAGAGGAGGTTATTTGGCCATGCAGGAAATGCAAGCCCTGGCCACTCCTGACCCAGGTCAGCTGAATCAGAGAAGGTCTTTCTCCAGGAGCAGCTTGCCGGCTGTGTGCATCAGTAACAGGGGCTTCCCTGGATCACTGCTCACAGATGGACAGGCCCATGGAGTATGCAGCATCTGCCCGATCCATCTCTGTGGCCCCCACGGCCTGGGGAAGGAATCAGTGCAGACAGGATACCCGGCCTGCTTGCTCATGTCACTGCTGGCCTCCATGCCACGGGAACAGGCTGACAAGGTTGTCGGGAGGGAAAACTCTCGAGCCCAGACAGCCTTGTCTCTACGCTCCAGTCCCACGAGCTTTTCCCTTTCTATTCCTCAGACACAGCTGAGTCCGATCCTCAGGATCTGGCACTTTTGGTTCCTTTATGTGGATTTGTCAGTCCTTAGGACTGAGCTGGGTCCTCAGATCACTGGACACCTCAAAGACGTCTTCCCTCTCTGTCTAGTCAAGAGTGTCTCTACCCCTTTTATTTCCACTTAACATTTTCACTGTCGCATATTATCTTCCAGTTTTTTTTGTTTTTGTTTTTGTTTTTTTTTAAATACTGTCCTTTCCCCAATGAAATGGGAAGCTCCAGGAGAAGCAGGTTCTTTTTGGTCTTGTTCTCTGTGGAACAGTCCCTGGCAGAGGGAAGTAGCACAGGTAGCTGTTTGATGGTAAGTGAGCAGCTAAGTGAATGAAAGAACTCGCACCAAGGGGCCCTTTATTGCGTGATGTGATGATTTGACTTTCAGGTCCCTCATCTGCACAAGGCGGTAAGAAAATAATGGGCTGTGTAGTCAATACATTACATTCTATGTATTATCTAAGTGTGCCTTTGTCAATAAAATACATTTCATCTTATGTTATATATGATCAAATGAGATACTACAGAGTCTGTAAGCTGTAAAGGACATCATTCCTGTAACATGCAAGGTTCAATTTTAACAAGATTCATATATTTGGGGTCAAACAATATTTTCTGCTTTGTAATATTTATAGAGGTCAGAAAGTAATCACGAGGTGCATGTTCAATTCAAAAAGGGGGAGGTGAAAAGGGAAAGAGCCAGAAAGGACTTCTCAACATGTCTAGTTTTAAGTGATAACAGATTAGTGTCCTCTAACCAAAAAGCACTGCTAAGGGTCCAGCCAGTTCTCAGTCCCCACAATTACGGAGACATCCTGCAGAGACGACAGCGCTCCTGTGATTTCCAGGCTTCACCCTCCCTAATGAGGTGGATTCCACCAACCCTACAGGAAAACCAGACTCAGAGCTGAGGCTCCATCTGGGGTTTGGAATGTTCCCACTCTCCCCAGTGTGACTGGCAGTTTGTACTGTTTCGCAGAGCCTCCTGCAAAGCGAGTGATTTGCATCCTTCTGCTACAAAACAAGTCTGATATAATATTCCAGGTGGGAGGAGATAGGAGTCTCCCTACTTGAAATAATTCTATGTAGCCTCCACCAACAGAAGGTTCACTGGGGATTTTCATAAAGAAATAATGGTGCCTTCCTCGGACTCCTTCTGGCTCTTTCCTCACCTATCTCCAATGCTGCATACATTCACTGTGCCCCTGCCCAGTCTCCCATGTTTTTACAGGTCCAATCCAGGGACAGGAACCTGAAGATTTGAACTGAGTGACTATTCTATAGGAAAGAGTTTCATCATTGCTGAGAAGCAATTATAGCCATCTCAAAGCTTCTGACACCAGTGACTTCCCAAGTACAAGATTTTATGGTCAGGCTAGAGAAATCGCCTTGTGTTTATTTATTTATTCATTTTTTTTTGGAAGTAAATTATGTCTAAGAGAACTTCTCTCATCTGTTAGATGACAAGGGTGGACTATTTTTGGGTTGTCTGAAAAGTCATGACATTTTTCTATGTTTTTCATGACTTTTCCGACAACCCAATATTAACAGATACTGCCAGAGCACACTCTGTGTACCAGGCGTGCCCAACAGAATAAACACTCCCAAGTGTTACGGAATTTCTAAACCAGGACTTTGTTTAATCCTGACTAAAACCCTTGGAGACAACTCCTATTGCTTATCTCCATTCTCCAGGTCAAACAAATGAGGCAGCGATGTAAGTCACCTGCTCCAAATCAGAGAGATGACAAAGCAGCACACCAGGTTCCGACCCCAGGCAGCCTGCCTCCAGGAGCCACCTCTCAGCCACTGGTCCACTGCTGCCGCTCACCCTGTCACCAGGCCTCTTCTGTGCCAGCATTCATGCCTCACCTCACCAGCGCCTCAGATGCCAACATAGTCGAGCATGTTTAATGTTCACAAGACAGACTGAGTACTGGGCCAGGTTCTCACTACTTTCTATCTCATAAGCCTACTTGCAGCGTAATATGGGATACTGAAGAGAAATTCTATTGTCATTTGGCATGCAGTGGCATTGAAAGTGACCCCTTTCCAGGGACCAGAAGAGTCTGCCTTACATTATTTTTACTAGAGGGGAACTCTTTGTAGACACCTTAGACTGTCCCCAGTGGACCCAGCTATGTGAATCCACATGTGGCTTCTTGTTGCAGCTCTGTACCTGACTGAGCAATGGGAATAAGGAGCCCGTGTCATGCCCATCAGCTCTTCCCGACACCCATTTCCCCTTCTCCTTGACCTGCCAAGGCCCAGCCTTGAGTTTCCCCTGACCAGGACACACCATCCTAGTGATGTTCTCTAAGGCTAAGTGATGCCAGGCTAAGGCCTGGCAGTATGTCTGAGTGTCACTCTTGGTTAAACAAGAACCTTCTTTCTTCCATCTCAACCATCAGATCAGCAAGATTCAGTCCCAAAATACTCCGTAGCAAAAAGTGTTACTATTCTGGATAGTACTGCAGGGGTGGCCAGGTCCCACTCTGCACTTGCCCAAACCTATGTACAACACCAGGTATGTACAACACCGGTCGTGAGCCCTCATTCAACCTAGGAGCCCTCCATGATGGCGTGGCCGTGCGGGTTCATGAGCTGTAACAGCTGTGCCCCCAGGGGCTGCACGCGGATAGTGGGGTAGGGTGGGGGGCGTATGAATGATATGCTTTGCGCTCAGTTTTGCTGCAAACCTAAACCTGCTTTAGAAAAATAAATTGTATTAAAAATAATAACATGACTTCTTCAGGTTCTTGAAGAGGAAATTAGAGGGAAAACACCCCTGAAGCTACAGCCACATGGCATGTCCTTTCCGTCTTCCTCCGGCTTCAGCTTTCTGTGGATCTCCCCTCCTCCACTGCCACCGCCATGCCACTGGGTCTTGCTCATTTTCTGTCTTGACCTAATTGTTTCTTTTTCTGCTTTCAGGTTCACACACCTGTACACCACACACACATTCTCTCTCTCTCTCAGCAAAGATCTTTGTTCATGCAAGTCAACTTCCTCTCTTCTTTTGGTATTTACCTCATGTTCCTTATTCCCATTGCTCATGTGAGCACAAATGACTTAGGCAGGGTAGACATAAAACCCTCCTGAAAAACGGTGAGTAGCTGGAAAAACTCTTCACACAATAAGGGAGCATTGTAAGTGAAAACTGAAATTGAAATTTACATGTAGTACAAAGTGGTATGGTTTTGAAGCAGCACAATTTTAATAATATTAAGAGCTTCATTTTAGTACCACATTTTGAAATAATTACACATAAACATTTATAATGGTAACTGAACTAAAGCTGACAGGAAGAATAAATTGCAGCCTGAATTTAACCAGTGTCATGACCTATGGAGAAACACCATCTTTTTGCTTGAAGTATGGCATACCCACAAGACTTCTGGGTACATCTTTACATTAAATGAGCAGGCTGTTGTTACACTTCAGCAGTTTCTTCCCATTATATGATTTAATTATCAAAATCACAACATCTTGAACCTCCCTGGTGGTGCAAGGGGTTAAAGTACAGCACTATGAAACTATCAGCAGCTACTGCAGCATGAGTTCGATCCCCGGCCAAGGAGGTGACCCACATGGCCCAGAAGACCTCTCCTGTCTCCCTATTGCTCTCCTCAGCAGTGTATTTTGGTCAATCCACCTGTTCTGTTCCCCACTCTGTAGCTGGTGAATCCTCTCACCGCCCTGCACCTCTGGTCTTCATCCCAGTTTTGTATGCATAAATAAATCTTTTTTTTAAAAGTGACATCTTAGAGTTTTAATATCAAATTCAATATTTCATTTTCTACTTAAAGTGCTGAATATTTTCCAAAGGACGATAATGTGTCCATGTCAAAATCAGTGCTTTTTCAGTGTATGTGGCCCTGAACGTAAGTGTTCACTCAATTTTGATAATGTGTCTGCTAAGAATGCAGGTTGTAAAGAAAGTACTTTCTATTGTTCAATAATAGGTCCTATTTAATTGCTCTATTATTGAATAAAAATCCCTAAAGAATTTTCACTTCCGGCAATGAGTTCTGACTTTCTTTTGGTGTCTAGACAGTAATGATTTCTGAGATGTGTGCGGAGCAGCATAAAAATACTTTAAAAAATACTTAATATTTGTAGTTATTGGAATAGGGGGCAGGGAAGAAAAAATAAAACAATATTGCAGGTTACTATTAAGTTTCTAGATTAAAATTTTTTTTATCTAAATCGAATTTAACTATCAAAAACTCCAATGCAAAAATATTTGATGAAGATGGTAATACCATGGTGACAAATGAGATATTCATGAAGTCAAAGTAAGAATTCTCTATAAAAATATCAAAAACAAAAGTGCCAGATATCTTTGAAGGAACAAGGCATTCTTGAAAATCAGACTCTTTTCCATGCCAGGTACATGTTTTCCAGAATATTCCTGAGTAAGCATATCAGTTTCAGTATTCAGGAAGTCCTGAAACCCAGGAATCAGAGGGGCTAATCACTCATTCACCATCTAAATTGTCTCCTGAGTCTTCAAGCAGTTTGTCAGCCCCTACTTATCTTTCTAGATATAACTGTACTCCATTTGAGACAGACTGGTTAGAATTGTCACCTCTGGGCATTAGTTAACTGTGTGTGATGACAAATACACCCATTAACACTTACCTGGTCTAACTTTTGAAATCTCTAGACAAGCACTGCCCACATTTTATTTCAAAGAATTTAAATGTAAAAGGGTGTCTACAAACTAAGGATTTTCTCAATTAACTGGTATTAACTGAATTCTGTTTCATGGAATGCAGACACATTTAACATTTGACCTATTATCTGGTAAGCAAGCTGTGGTGTAGACAGTGGAAGGCTTTAAGTCTCATTGTGTATTTTCAACATTTGAGGAGATGGAAATAAATTGAAAAACAAGAAAATGAAATCATGTTGGTACCAGGATATATTCTGGGAGTTGCAGATTCTTAGTAAAAACAAATATCAACCCTACACAAAAGATGACATTGTCTACTGCCTCATATATTTGCATGCAGAAACTAAATTCTTAGGCTGCCATAAAAGTACAACATGCCAAATCATCTGATCAAAGGGTGGCAGACTAAATGCTTCTACATTATTTTCTATTTTCATATGTATCTATGTTTACCACTCTTCAGACAAGGTCTTTTTATAGTCAAAGTCTTTCTGCGGGGAGAATCCACAATGTCACTCCATTGTACTGGCCCACAGCAACATCAGAAGGGTAAACTTGGTCTTTGACAGTTTTCCACTTTTCCTCTTTGAGATCAGCTTGTGTTACTTGAAAATCAGAAAGAAGAGCATTTTAGGAAGGAGAGGGAGCCGACCACACAATAACAGCAGGGCGCCCTGTGTTTTAGAGAAACCCGAGATACAGCTGGCTCAGGACAGCTGGCTCACCTGCATGCCCAGTGTCTTGTCTACTGACAATGCCTGACTAATATTCTTCAGATTTGTAACCTATGACTCGGAGTCTGTCCTATTTCAGGCTCTTTGTCACCTCTTTGACATCTGCAGTACACCTGATAACATACGCCACCTGCATCTTCACAACACACTACTGTGCTGGTTGACTTTCCTGAGCTGTACAGGTCACGAGTGCATGTTCCCCGCAAAGCTCATGGGTACAGCAAAGGATCACAGATGTAGTAAAAAGGAACCACAGGGAGAATGTGGCCCAATATCTCCACAGATGAGAAAATTGAAGCTTAGAGAAGTGATCTAACAGGCCAACATCTCACAGCCTACAGGTAGTTTTTGTAAGCATTCTTTGCTGCATCTTATCCTAGTTTTAGGATCTCCATGTCTTATTAGCCAGAAAGTCACCTCTTCATACCTGGATCTTTAGTATTTTCCTTTTCAAAACAGCCCATATTTGTTCTTCCAAATGAAATACAAATTTCCTAAGCATCTCCAGAGCTGTTTCCTATTCATGCATTATCCCCGCACCTATCACTTTTAAGTCAAAGATGCCATTCTGTTCTTCCTTGTGTATCTGGGAAGGGGAAAACAGAATCCTTTGGCTCTGTATTCTCTGATCCGTTTAGACTTAAATGGATCCTCCGATCCATTTAGACTTAAACAGATCAGAGAATACTGAACTAACACAAATATTGAGCTAACACTAAGAGTATTTGTCCATTGTCTGCAATTTCACTCACAGCTACATGCTGAATAGAAAAGGGATCCACTATCCACCTTTAAAATGTTTGTAGCTGCGGGCCTGGTGGCACAATGGGGTAAAGTGCAGCACTGCAAGAGAGCTGCAGCCACTTCAATGGGAGTTTGATCCCCGCCCCAGAGGTGATCCCCATGGGGCGGCAGACCTCTGACCAGCCCGCTGCTCCCCTCAACAGTGTACTTTGTTGATCTGCCTATTCAGCTCCCTGCTCTGTCTCTGGTGAATCCTCTCAACTCCCCTGCTCCTCTCGCATGTACCTGTATGCAATGCATGAATAAATAAATCATTAAAAAAATGTTTGTGGCTGCCCACAAGGAGCACTGGCTACTGGCAGGTGCACATAGAGACAAAACTGCACGGAGCTAGGAGCTGCTGCTCTGCCGTGGAATCCCACCCTTTTAGAGCTCTGTGGGAGCTCTGAATGTTTGGGCTAACCACAGGGTCTCAGTGTACATGTGTCGTGTAGAAGCCCACTCCCTCTCAACCCAGTGACTGCCCTGTGTTAGAGTTCTCAGGTCGGCCACACCACAATGAATTTAGTCCCTGCTCTAAGGGAGAATGAGAGGCGTCTGCATTACTCACCAGAACTTTAACCAGACACCAATGATCAGATGAGCTCTTGCTCACACCATCCAGTTTAGTCACACAAGTCCATGTCAGGAAACCAGAGAACATGAAAATGACGGTGCCCCATGATTTGACCCAGAACATTACAGTGGGTTTCAGACAATGACTGTCCCTCCCCTTCCTATATTAGACACCTCATTTAGTGTAACACTTTTATTACATTAAAGGAGGCTGCACATAAAAATGTCAGTAGCATCCAGTTGACTCATGGAATTGAGAACTGTGCATTAGCTGCCGATTTAAATTAATTTTGCTTCTTGAACCATGAAAAATCGTTCTTTGAACAAGAATTCATGATAAATACACATGTGTAAAAGGCCTTTAATCATAATTATTTTAAATACATAAAACACAGTTTAAGACTCTCGGGCTCATTAATTTCTTATGGTAGAAAAGAACAAAAACAAACAGTAAATGAGAGAAGTATAAGTCATAATTTAAATGTATTATGCATGGTCATTTAGCTCATTAAATGAAAAGATTCTCTGTAAACTCTGGGATCCAGAACATTTCTGCATTACTCAACAACAAGGAGTCATGGTACAATTTTTCTGTGGTGAACCAATATTCTATGTCATTGTGTCATGTTTTAGATCTTAAAAATTTACCTACAATTAAAACAGCAGAATTGCAATACTGAAATCACCTTGTAACATCTTAGCTTTCCCCTTTTAGAACACTTGTTTTCCCTGCAGAGTCAAAGAGCAGAAGGCATATTCTCAAGGCGTGGCACATATAAGGATTTAGTGAATATCAAGTGGACAGACACTAGAGAGGCAGTATGTTCTACGTTTACACATGTGGAGTCTAATCCTCTCCCCCACCCCTGCCCCGGTTTGAATCATGTAGGGTTTTTCTCTCATCCTCTGGAGCGGGCATGTCTTACCAAGGCCTCCAATATCCTGCCACTCTTGATCATCCAGTTGGACTGGCATGACCCATCAATATCGTAGAGCAATGTGCTCTTCAGGGCATTCAAAAGGTCCAGCTTCCTTCACCCAGACTGTGACAGAGTCAACTATAGGATAGGCTGAAGCAAGAACTTAAATGTAAACTATAACTACTTCTGCTCCTCCTTCCTGCTGAAGAAACGGGAAAGATCACACTCATTAGGTCTGTGGCCACACACCAGGTAAGACAATCACTGTGTCCACCTCCTGCAAAGATAGAAATCTGACACAATTGGGCTGCTATCTGGCTAAGTTTGTAGCAGTCTACTGTCACCTTTGAAATATCCATTTGAGTTTTGGAGAGGCCAGAAATTGATGAACTTGATAGGGTTATGATGAGTATCATTTCTCCTAGATATATGACTGCTTTTTCTCCATTACCTTGGATGTGATGAGGAGGTGGTTTCAGATGTTTCCACTTGAGTGTTCCACTCTGACAGCTCTTAACACTCAAGCTAAGTGACCAACGAGGCATTCCACTGAACCAAGTATGCATATCCCATTATATCTTTGAGGACTAGAACACTGACAGGTAAGTTCATGGATCCAGCAGACCCATCATGAGCTAGGCATTAGCCAAGGCTCCATTTTATTGCCAGTTGCCCCAAGTCCTATTCTAAAAGAGGTGGGGGAAGAGTGTATGATACACCTAGCTTTCCAGGCATTAGGGCTACGCTGAACACTGTATCCAGCAGCACTCACAAATATCTGATATTAACTATTTCCTAGCATACAGTTACCTGCATAAAAGGCCACTCCCCCCCCCCAAATGTGTGTGTGTGTGGAATCCTTCTATTTATATAGAATTATAATAATTGCATCACACCTTGTTCCTGCAGTTTAAGAACGACCATTTGGCCTCCACTATTCTGTGATCGCACCAAGAGAGTCTACTTCTATACTACAAGAGTCTACTTCTATACTACAAGCCCCTGGCCTACAGAGGACAGGCGACTGTTCTCAGTGATACTTGGATACAAATGTTGTCTATTGTATTCCTTATTTCTTTGGTCAGTAGAATATTCTCTCATCTTGGAACCTGGTTAGTTCTGCCTTTTCTCACTTTATGAAATACATCTACTCTTACATGGCCTCCCCCTGAGTGTTTTGGTCCTTTTCCACCAGCTGTCCCAGCATTTCTTGCTCTCCACTTCACTTAGTGTGCACTGTAACCCTCTCCAATCTTCCAGGAGCCATGCTAGTGGTGCATCAGCAACTAGAAATACAACCAGGGCTCATACGAGGGTGTTACATTTTAGACTAGGACAGTGCTGTATGATCAACCTATCCCTTTGTCCAGCTTGTGGTCTGCTCTTATAAACCCAGCATCTTCAGGAGCCATCCCATACACCCCCTCTCAGTATGTGCGCTCAGGTCTTACAGCCATTTTGTTGCTTTTTCCTTCTTCTTAGCAGATTCAACACTTCCCTGCACAGTTATGTTGACTTGCCCCTACTGTTTGTTAAGAGGCCAGGAGACCTGGGGGAGGCTAAGTCCTGAAGGGCAAATATGTTACAGTATGCACCTCCACAAATGGGGGGAGGCATCACTGTGGCCACAGGAGTAAACACTATTTTCCCTGACCCCAAACCCACTAATATCTCAGGTGCCAGAGGATCTCATCATCTCTAAAACCCCCACCATGCCATGAATTGGACTTCCTGAATCGGAGAGGGAGCAGCTGGGAAGGAGGAAAGGGCTAAAAAAAAAAAAAAAGACATTCCAGGTGGAACAGAGCTGGAAGGAGAGACACGTGGAGAGGTTGTTCCTGGGACAGTAGTGCAGGGGGTTGGGCAGGACAAGGGCAGTGGTTGTGACCTTGTGTGGATTATGTGCTACGTCATGAGTCAGAAGCCTTTGCTACTGTCCCTGCTCTCTGGGCTTGGCCTAACCCTTTTCTTGTGTTTCTTTGTCTGGAGGTGTCTTCGACTCCTGGCAACATTTCAGGTCTCAGCTCCTCTCTGCCCCATTCCATTCCACCCCCGGCTCTGTACCCAACATCTTTGTCTGGGAACTTGTCCATGAGAGGATGATTTTTGGAGCTTGGCCCAGGAATCAGTTCTAATATGAGTGATTAGATGGAGTCCATCCACTTTATGAAGGATAATGTGCTTTATTCAAATAGGGTAAATCTTTAAGAGTTCTCATCACAAGAAAAATAATTGCAACTTAAATTTGGTGACGGCTGTTAACTAAACTTACTGTGGTGACTGATTTATATATTAATATTGAATTATTCTTCTGTATACCTGGACCAAATATGATGTTATAGATTAGTTATAGCTCAATGAAAGTACTGATGCTCCAGATGGATGTTGATGATTTAAAAAGGATACTGATTCAATTGTTAGCCTCATTTGTAAAATACCTTCCGAGAAACAGTAAGAATGATGTTTGGGGCCCTCCCTGGTGGCACAACGGGTTGGGACGCAGCACTGCAAGCTGGCGGCAGCCGCTTTGGTGCAAGTTCTATCCCCTGCCCTGGAGGTGACCCACATGGCGTGGCAGACCTCTCCTGACCCGCCTGCTGCTCTCCTCAGCAGTGTACCTCATCAATCTGCCTGTTCTGCTCCCCTCTCTGTCTCTGGTGAAGCCTCTCACTGCCCCTGCACCTCTGGCCTATACCCCAGTTCTGTATGAATAAATATTTTTTTTTAAAAAAAGAATATATAAAAGACAAATTCCCTTAAAAAAATAATGTTTGACTAAATATGTGCATACTGTGGCCTAGAAAATGGACCCACAAAAATTAATCACCACACTCATATAGCGAGGCTTTCTGCACAGGGTTGGGTGACAGAATCAAAAATGGCTTGAGAAAGTTTGAAAGTAAACTGGCTTAAGGTTATGGTGGTGGTGTTTGGGGAAGAGGGTGAGGATTCCCACAACTGTCAGGGGCTTGTATGGTTTGAACCTCCCCCACACACACCAAGGTAGGTAGCATCCAAACTCTCTTATCAACAACATTGATGTGTTTCAAGCAAGAGGAATAAGAAGGAATGAGGTTTAAGAGATATCAGTCTAACATCAAACTCAGGCTATGTAGATTTTTATGTAGTTTAATGGATAAGAAAATAATGGTAACAAGCCAAGAGAAAGAAATATTAACCAAAGTAGTTTTAAATCCCACTGGTTAAAACTGCAGGCACCTGCCGCTGAAGAGGAAATCCATTTGCAGTCACCCCCATAGACAAGAAGAGTAACCCAGGACACAAAGCCAGCAACTGTATTGAGTACATTTCTAAGTCTCAAAAGGACCTAGACCTTACCTCCCAAACACATCACTCTACTGTGAACATAATTGAAGCAGAACCACCTAAAAGCCAGAATGTTTCTAGGTGATGAAGAATAAAAAGCTGACAGCACAGTAGAAATGCAGAAAAGTAGAGTAATTCTCTACGCAGTGGGATTATGTACAAAATTCCCACATAACCTCTAACTTTGTGCAGGTTTTTTTTTTTTAAGGCTTTTTTTTTTTTTTTGAAGATTTATTTATTCATACAGAACTGGGGTACAGGCCAGAGATGCGGAGGGTGACAGGATTCATCAGAGACAGAGCGGGGAGCAGAACAGGCAGATCTACGAAGCACACTGCTGAGGGGAGCTGAGGGGGGCAGCGGGCGGGCCAGGAGAGGTCCGCCGCGCCATGTGGATCTCCTCCGGGGCAGGCGGGAATCGAACTCATGCGGAAGTGGCCTAAGCTTCTCAGCGCTGTGCTCCAACCCGCTGCACCAACAGGGAGGGCTCTGTGCAGGGTTTTTTAATGCTAGACAATAGTAGATATTCCTTCAGGTGAAATATCAGTGTCAACATTTAACGTTATCCATCACAAATGTTTAAGGGCATCTGAGAGCATGGTGGGGTCCTTTACGTTAGACTAAACCCACCTCCCAGGGAGCCAAGATTGTGATGTTCTCAACAAACTATAAATTAAATCATGAGTTTTACTTTTCCCAGCAAAGCAAGGTCAGAACATACCAAATAATTCTCCAGGCTTGACATAGATCCACTAAAGGGGATGCCCATTGAGTGTGGGATTACAAAAAGAAACTACAGACTTTCTAATAAATGCTTCATACTGCGAACAAGATCTGGTTCTCAGGATATTTTTTTCCCTTGGTGGTTGAAAATAAACATGTTCCCTGCTTTATAGTTTCCTGAAATGATGACATTCTAGTATAATTGCAAATTCTTGTGACAGAACACTTATTTTTATCGACTGCAATGATCTGTGAAGTACATTTATAATGACTAGGGGTAGCGCCTATCAGTGAGCATGAATATCAAGTAATCATCATGAGGACTTTTTGTTAAGGAGGAGCACTGAGTTACATACTTTCTCATCAGATTACAACTGAAACCCTTACTCAGTCTTAAGAGGTAATTCTCTAAGGTCATGAACGCAAAGATTGACAGTAAAACAAAGAGTTAACCTAACACTGCTTTTCTTATTATTTAAGCGAAAGACAAGATATTTCCCTGCATATTCAAATCATTATTATACAGAGAATTTGTATGTTGGTTAAATGATCTAGGAACAAGACTTTATTAAAGGTTTACTCAAGTAAAATTTCTAGGCTACTTCAATAAAGTTGAAATGGAACATGTCCTAGAAAAAGTTATGCCAAACACTCTAAACTCCCCAAATGCACTGCACTATCTTTCTTGCAAATTATCTAGGACAGGACTAATCATTTGATATAGAAGACCATCTCTACCTTATGCCGACACTCATAATTCTAATCTCTCTTCTGGACCAAAAAGATGCGGGGGTTCTTTGGGCTGTGCTCTTAGGAGATGAGGCCTCTGCAAAGCCACCTTCTTCCAAGGGCTGCACTGATCCTGAGCAGCAATGTCAGAGGGTCCAACAGCAAAAACACAGAAGAAATAAACCTGGAAAATTATGACTGGAGTATTCAGGAAAGGGCAGGGAATCTGACAGGCAGGTTGACATCAACCTCCAGAGAATGAACAGGGTGTAGGTAAATGACTTGCACCAACACTATATAAAAAGCAGAATATTCCTCACTCCTAAGAGAAGTCCACACTGCATCTCCCTTTCCCCAGGAGCCATATCAGCTCCCTTTGAGTCATGGGAGTTCTCAATGCCAACCAGCTACCAAATCCTTGTTAGATATTTTGCATCCTGGGAGATGAACAGAGGAATATGCCAGGTGGCTCTGGCATATTGAGGAACAGTCTTGGAAACAGTATATTTCGGGTTTAAGGGAAACAGGTTTCGGTAGAGGGAGATAAAATACAAATGCGGATGCAACCTAGACCTCCGTCAGTGGCTGGAGGCTGTACAGCTGGGAAGCTCACTCAGATTTGTGATTTGAGGCAGTAAGGGCTCTGGCCACACACCAACCAGTTCTTGCAAGGCACTTCTCTTTTTCTGGGGCAATTCCTGGAGAGAAACTTATGAGTTGTCAGCAACCAACAATCCCAGGAGCTGAGAAATGAGGATTTCTGGAAAGGGGGGTGGAATGGTTTGCTAGTGTCCATTATTCCACTGGAGAGAAATGTGTAGCCAGACAACAGTTAGAACACAGATAGCACATGCCCAGTTAGCTAGAATTGCTAATGAGGCTTGATAAGCATTTGCAAATAACCGATGAACCGATGACAAGAATACTTTACTCATGTGAAGCTAAAATCAAGGACTTCCCCACGATCTAAGGGAGTGGTAAGACTCATTGTTCACACTGGCGCCTTCATCTTCCCTTACATTAGTTATCTGTCCTGTTATGTTCAGATCTGCTTCTCTATGGCATATTCTTAACTGTCTTCACAGACCTCAAGGTGAGTGATCTGAATGTTATTCATCATCACACATACAGTTTTTCCAAAGTCTTTGACAGATTCTTAAGTTAGAGTATTTTTCACTCATAACCTGTAGAGTCTATTTTCAAATTACATTTTTTATATTTTTAGTTATTACTGGCAGTAGTTCATATGAAGGGATTGAATATTGCATATTGCCCAGGCACCATCAGAACAATCATGTCATGAGCAACCTTGTATCACACCCTGGCCATGAGGCTATGCAATGAACACAGACATGAACTCTGGCTTAGTTCCTGTCTGCCTTGTGTACTTGAAGAACTAATTAGTATCAGAGATGTGGGAGGAAATCTCAGAAACAATAGTGAAGTATTGATTTCAAGTATTCTGCATCTCCAAGAATCTCAATCACAAAGGATGTTTTATGGGGGGAAACAAAGGTAGGAAGGTTAATGGCTAAGACTTGAAGGTGGCTTAGAAAAGTTGAACTCTGCATGTGGGGAAAGTTTGGGGAATGCCTCATGTAATTTATTTCATGTAGCGAGGCAATTTTTTCTAGACAAGGCAATTTTTTTCTAGGCAAGAGAATAATGGAAAATTAAAAATATATTCTAAAAAAGTCTGAAACAATCTTTAAGTAAGTACAGAATAAAAATTCCAACTGTTTAGAAGCATAGTCATTGAATTATGTAATTGGCAGAAATTTTTCTTCCATAAAAGTCCAACAAATAGTGCAGTATGACTAAGAACAATGGCATCTTATAGTGACTAAGTTATAGTACACTTTCACAGACAGCCCATTTTAATACTTTATGTTTAAAGTATAAGTGATACAAATATATATGAACACATATTTTTCCACATAATTTTGTCTTATGTCTGTCTCTGTGGTAAAAGTACCATTACCACTAAGTGTAAAATTGGAATTGCATGTAAGGAATTTTTATTCCTTGTAAGGAATTTGATTTTTGCATTAAAGGCTAATAACCACCTCATCATGAAAAGATGTGTGAATAGGAGCTTGAAGACTCATAAGGGCGAAGATGCTATAATAAAGAGAACAAAATGATGTCCTAAAGAATAAAGAAACTTATTTTTTTTTTCTATTATAATAGGGCTGAGGTGAGAGGCCCTGGAAAGGATGAGGCTTTTCCACAAGGCTATTAGAGGAGTTTCTTCTGGCTTGTGACAAACTCCCAAGGAGGTCTTTGCCCTTAGCACGAAGTAGGGGCTGATCTGTCTGTATTCCAGCTGAAGGTGGCAAGGTAGGAAAAGGGCAAGTAGAAATTTTAGCAGGGTCTATGCTATGAGTACAATTGATAAAAGTAAATAATGAACATGAACAGAATTAATTTAACAACTTGGAAATTCGAAAATATTTTCTTAAATAAATGGAAAAGAAATTAGGAAGTTTAGAAAATAAAACCTATGCAATGTAGTAAGAATTTTGTAGGGGAAAATTATTCATTTATAATAATTTAGGAAAAAAATATTAGAAAAAAAGGGATAAAAGTTAAACAATTGAGTGCCTCCTCTTGAAAAATCGAGACAATAAACCTAAAGAAACTAAGAAACAAGAAACAATAATGACAAGTCATTTAATTAGAATATAAAAAGTGGGTAAGAATATCACAAAAAAGTTCATTCTTGAAAATAAAGTGATTAAACTTGTCATGATCAACAACAAAAAAAGGAAGAAAATATTCTTACTGAGTTAACTACTTGTAACACACTTAGGACTTTTAAAGGCGAACCATTAAAATAGAATGATCCTTCATGGACTGAAACTTGAATCACTGCAAAATGAATCTAGGTGGCTATTAGCCTCTTCTTTTGAGTGGCAGAGCTGGGTGTAGATTTCACTCTTACGTACAGAATTCAATGTTGAATACATTAAAGCAACAATCTTGCATGTTCTAGGGAGATTTAAATTTACCGGAAATGTATTCAAACTGTAAATTGTGCTCTGATGGTTAAAAAGAGACAGGGTTTGTCAAGCATTTCATATTAACAGTATACGCAGGAATTTTTTTCAGATGGAAAAATGTATATGGTAGATGTAAAGTTTTCAATGTAAAAAATTCTAACTTTCTGTACAATATTGATTCTCATCTGGCCTATTCAATAAAGTGTTTGAATCATTTTTAAAAAAGTGATCAAAATAGAAAGATTTAAAAGTCTGACTAAAGATAAAGAAAGTGAAAACGGGATGTATGATAAGTACAGATACAAAAATGATTAAAAATTAAGAGAATCTTGTATATGACTTCATAGAAAGCAAATTTGAAAATCCAGCAGAAGTGAAATATTTCCTAACTGCATAGAAGTCACTAAAATTGACCTATGGTGAAGTAAAAGTTTGAATATGGTGGTTAGCAAGGAAGAGAGATTCATTTTGGAGCAAGTCACTAGGGTAATACGGTTTTTATCCAGTCTTTAAAAAGTACAGTTACAAATTACTTTAAATTATTCCAGGCTATAGGAAAAGATGGAAAATTCTTGAATTTATTTCAGAGAGAAGTACAAACTTAATATCAAAATCTATTAAATATGACAATATAAAAAAACAATTTTACTATGCAGAGACAAAATTCTCAATAAAACATTAGCAAAAATAGAATCAATGTGCCAAAGTAGTATAAGGTTAAGGGTAGTTTATTCAAGTAGTGCATCAGGTTCAATGGTAAGAAAGCTATCAATATAATTCCCTACACATTATAGTAGAAAATTTATTGAAACTTAATATTGAAACATTAAAGTAGAAAATTTATTGAAACTTAATAAATACCAAAATGTTATTTGATATGATAAATCAAATCAAGTCATCTCCAATTATAAAAGCTAGCAAAAATAGTAATAGAAGTTACAATAACTTACAACATATTTATATAAAAAGGACATATTTATCTTCAATGGTAAAACTGCAAAAATCTACATTTAAATTAGGAATTTAGCAGGTATGTTCAGTACTTCATTATTATTAAATACTGACTTGATTTTTAACTGTTATTAAAATTGGAAAAGTAGACACAAAACTAAGCATTTCCTGTTGGTAATGTGTATGATTTGGTAAACTTATAAGGAATAAAAGTAAAAAAAAAAATTAGAATTAGTAAAATTGACGAGAGCTAGATATATCTAAATATCAATATCTTTTGTCCACTTAGGTACCTAGAAATGGAAATATAATATATTGTAATAATGGTAGCAATACTAAAGTTTTTAGAAAAGGTGAGCTCCTATATTTCTGAATCACATACAGTAATATAAACCACTGATAGCTTAATTTAAACAAATATATTCAGAATAAATTTTCAAAGATATAGAATTTATATGAAGAGGATACTACTGGGAGATACCACTGAGGTCTGGCTGCATGAAGGACATACAAGGTCCTCAGTTTGGGAAGACTTATGTTCTTAAAATGTCAAGTATATAAACATAATGTTGTTAGAGACATAACAAGGTTTTGTTTGGAGGTGGTAGGATAAGGATTAGGCAATTAAATATTTTTGAAGGTCTGTGAAGAAAAAAATATAAAGCATGGATAGCATAAAACATGTGAAAGTCAAGAGAAGCAAAGGATATAGAAATAGCCTCAATGATGGTGTACAAAGGGGTATATTTATAATATACTATATATACTAATATATATAGTATACTAATATATACTATATTATATTATAATATAATGAAATCTCACAATCTGATTTTTCAAAAGGCAAAATATACTGAAATATAATATTAAATGGGCAAGGGAAAAGGGCATTCTTATATACATACAACTTCTTTACAAAAAAATGTATTTGTTTATGCATACAGAATTGCTAGGCACAGGCCAGAGGTGCAGGAGCGATGAGAGGATTCATGAGGGGGAGAAGAACAGGCAGGTTGATGAAGTACACTGCTGAGGGGAGCAGTGGGCGAGGCAGGATAGAGGTCTGACACGCCATGTGGGTCACCTCCCAGGCTGGGTATCTAATTCGTGCTAAAGCTCTTGCATGCTTTAACCCGTTGAGCCACCAGCAACGGCCCAGATACAACTTTTTAATAAACATATTCAATTCATCCAAATTGACAACCAACAAATTCACTGTTACTTGGGAAAATGCTAATTCAAGTAATAATACATTTTCACTTTACACATATCAGAGCACCTCTTACACATGACAACCATGACACCACCTCTGATAGGGACATGAACAACAGGCACCTGCAGATACTGCAAAATATGAATGCCATGTGTTAGCAACACTCTTTTAGAAAGTAATATGGTAACTTCTATGAGGATTTAAAATATATATTCTCTGTCCCTGCAATCTCACGTTTTAGAATCTATGCCTGGAAATAAAGACACCAACAGACACTGAGGATATGTGTAATAAAGTTTATTGAAAAATTACTCATAGTAGAAAAAAAGTAGAAATGAAGCAGTTAAAGACATTTTGTCCCATTCACAGCCCGGAGTATTAAGTAGTCATTAAAAAGATTACATAGGTATTACTGGCTGCATATTAATGAATTTGGAGTGGTGGCCATGAAATTCTGCTTTATTTTTTTATATGCAATAAATAGGTCTATATGTAATTGTATGAAAACAGAGGGGCAAAAAAATAAAAGATATAATCATTAGTTAACAGAGCTTACTGGGACGGGGAAGAAAGGAGAAAAAGGATATGGGAACCCCACAAAAAAAGAGAAAAAAAAGATTTTAAGAATGTGTAATTTGATCACATTACATATTTATGTAAAGTTATAAACCTATATGTGTATATACACATTCTTTTTTAAATGGGAAAATTTAAACGTCACCTATTGGATTGTGATTACAAAAACATGCAACTGAATTAAGACCCAAGGGAAAGACAACATCATAAAGCACTACAATTTAGTCACTATGGTAACTTGCAAAGTATTTTTGCAGAGCTGTTCTCACAGCTCCCACACGTACAATCAAAACAAATATGCTAAACACTAAAATTTAAAGAGAATTGGTCATTTTATGTGTTGTATTAACACATTTAATAGTGTCATTGTACATAATGTAAAATTTATGTTAAATCCATATAATATTATACAGCCAAGGCCATCTATTTTTGTTTGCTTCGATGACTATGGTTTCCAAAGACTTCATAAAGAAAAATTTTGATACCATAGGTGATGGCAGAGACTAAGCAAATACAAGGTGTCCCTTTCAGATATGCATATCTCACTTGTAGACACTGTATGCTGCAGCTAATGCTGTACTTGTAGATATGATCAGCTTTTAAAACTCATATTACTTATATGAGTTAATTATATGAGTTAATTTCCACAATGGTACTAGGTAAATAAACTATGTCATCTCCTTTAGATTATAATAGCATACCCACAAATAGTATAATATCTACCATGAATTCTGCCTTTTTTTCCATATCATATTATGTGCAAAAATATTTTGCTGAATTTGGTTGAAAAGGATAAATCCTAAAAATAACCTAAAAATGTTGAAAGATGAAATCTGGGGAAATTATATTTTTTCTATAAAATAAGACTTAATAAAATGTTATCAAATTTCATAACTAGTTTCAAATGAAGTTCCAAAGCAATTGTACAGGATCACATGAAGTAACTTTTTCAGTATTTAGAAATAAACGATACTAAGTTTTAAACAACACTGAAGATTGTTTCTCACCAAAGAGCTGTCTGCTATCCAACTTACCCTGGCATTCCTTTTGTCTGAAAGTCCTTGCCTGTTCTCCAAATTTATTTCACCTTTGAGAAGCCTTCACCAACTCCCACCAGCGGAGTATTTATTTGCTCTGAATGTCAATCCTCACTTACTCACTTAGCACTACTGCCAAAATGAGTCATTTGCATTTTTGTACCCCTTCTTGGGTGTGAGCAACTTCAAGGCAAAACCACAGCCTGGTCTGTGTTGACTGTACCATGTCCACTGAAGGCCCACTGGCGGGTCTTCGGGTGTTTTATTCTGGAGTATTCCTATCCTTCTCAGTGTTTCCTGCAAGGCTGATTGTATATACTATCTGTACAGCTCACTTACGCTCAGAGTATGGATTATCTCCTCCTGTGTTCTTGCACTGCTTCAAATTACTGTCTAATTAGGCCATGTGTATATACGTGTCCACAACAAGGGCCTACCCAGAAACCATGAGGACTATTTTTTTAATTTTCAAATATCCTCATACCAAGCTCATGTAATTTAATCATCAATTCTGGTTAAACTAAGGAACACATCTCTTTTTTCTCTTTCTGGTTTCTCACTGTACTGCCGAATTTGTTATTACATTTATAATTTTCTGATTTCTGTTTAATGCATGGGTTGGGGAGCACACACATAAAGGCAATGACCTCAAAATCCTTCTGGAATCACACAACAGCCAGGGCAGATGCTGGGGAAAGCAAGAGGGCCCAAGTTCCTTCCTCCCACTAGACAGTCCTTGATCCTAATTGCCACACTTGTACATGTGGAATTAACATTTCCAACTGCCTGCAATTATCTCTGTACCCAAAGTTCCCTTAGAAACATAATGATACAAATGGAAAGGGAAATACTGCGTGAGGCTTAAAAAATAATAATTAATTAGGTGGGACCTAAATAAGAGAAAAATAACCCAAGGTGTAATTCTCAAGTAGTTTTCAACAGAAACCCTCTGAGAGTTAGTGCAAATTGGGAGCAGATGGGGGAAGGGAATACTTACTTGAGAAGCAATGGACAGAGACATAAAACATATATGAATGTTCATCATCAATAAAAAATAATAAAATTACCAAAAACAAACCAGAGAACAAAAAGGGGATTAAAGCATTTTGAAGTTTGATGCAGTCATTTATAAAGACATGCTGCCCTTATGAGTCTTTACCAAAAACTCTTATCCATTCTTCAAAGCTAATCATGATTTGATTATAAAGACAATTAAAACTTGAAGCCAATTTTTTTTACAGACATTTTCATTAAAAGTAAAGCAGAGCCCAGTATTAAAATAAATGTGTAGCACGTATAAAAAGGAGGGCCTAAAAGGCTATTGCATTGATATTCCCCTCTAAACATATGGCATTGATATCAAGAACTCAGAACCACTTGGGCCAAGACCTAAAACCAGCTGTAATGTGAATCTGCTAAAGAAGTAGAAAAAAAAAATCCTGTGTTGCATTAAACTTTAGTTTCTTTCCAGAGCTATTATTTTAACAGATACTCATTATATGTGCACTTCACTTCATTATCATTTTTTTCTCTGCAAGGTTAGTTCAAAGTGTAGGACCAAAACTGTACAGAAAGAAGCACCATAAAGAGTAGGATCTGCATCTCTAATTATCCCAGTTGAAGATCACTTTTCCAAATGAATCAGTAACTCCAGTACATGCTGACATATCTTAGAGGGGCAGAAATACCTTAAACCTCATCACTGAAAATACAGATACCCTTAAAAAAAAGTATAATTCCAGATGAGTAGTGACAGATAATAACTTTATAACCTATTGGAATAAAGATTGGTAGAAAATTTGGGAGGTGGCAAATTTTTAATATACTCCCAAGGCTGCTTAAAGGAATTGGATGTATTTTTACTCATTATAGGCCATTTATGTCTGCATAGAAGACCCAGCATTCCTAATAAAGTACACAAAAGATCACAAATGTAAAAGCACTGTGGCCAAAGCAAACAGTTCTCATGCAAAGGGAGAGAAGGCATGGATTATGCTGGAAACTTCTTGGACAACAGTCACGTTCAGCTTCTCTGTGGTGGGAAATCTTACTGCCTTTGTGAGGCTAATCAGAGCTTGGTAGCCATTTGCAATTCTGACTTTCCCAATAGACAACTCAGTCCCCCTCCCACTCAGTTAGGAGCATTACTGCTTGTCAGAGTTTGAAGATATTTTAATAATCCATTCATGGCGGCCTTTCCCCCCACCTTTTCCTCCTCTTGGAAAGGCAGCAGTATGCAGAAAGGGACTATGGCTTTGACTGACCTGAGGGCACTTTTTGGTTCCACCATTAAAGTGATGTGGGCCTGAGCCCTTCGCTTCAGTTAAACATCATTTTCCTCATTAGAGAAAAGGAAATAAAAAAATTTACCACCTGGACTACTGCAAATGTCCCACCCAATGGCTCCCATTACAAGGCACTCAAAAAACGGTAATGGTAAAAGTATTTTACTGGGATGGTATTTACCAAAGAATAAGGGGTCCATGGGGTCAACATTTCATATGCTCTGCCAAGCACAATCGCTGGAAAGTAAGTGAGTAGAAATGAGGGCTTTGTCTGCTTGATTCTGGCTGTCCCGGTTACTGTGCCTGTCACCTCACAAACCATACTCTGTTCTTTCTGTCCTCTCTCTGCTCCAAGGCCTCTTATCAATGAGACCTTTTCTGACCACATGGCCCAAACCCTCACATCCCTCTACTCTGCTTTTATTTCCCCCATGCTACCTTGCACCAACTGAAAAGTTTTCCGCCTACTTGTTCATTCATACACTACTGCCAGAAAGCAAGTACCGTGAGGGCAGGAGCCTCACCTGGGCCACAACTCTTCTTTGGAACACTGCCTGCCACACAGAAATCCTTACTAAATATTTATCGAATAAGTAATTTGCTGAGAAAAATAATCTACTTGGAAACACGAGAAGACAGCACTTCTGCCAAACCCCCTATTGTGACTCTCCCAAAGAGAAGATACCCCCATCTATCCTTTCAGGTTGAAAATGACAACACAAAGTTTGAGGAATGTTTGTCACTCTGATCTGTCAGTGTACTGTCTATATCACATTGTCATTCATCCTTCTTGTACTTGTTTGGGTTAAGTGCCATCTGCCTTAATTCCAAGTTTTTAGGAAAAAGCACTATGGCTGTATCATTTCCTACCACCACTTTCAGATTCTTAGTAAATGCTGAGCAGTGATGTTTGCTTTATGAAGAACATGCAATCCTCTGAATTGTGACCTTAATGACAATGTTTACATTCTAAAAGAGGTCATAACACATTGGGAGATAGTGCTAAGTCTTCAGACTCTTTATGAAAATGATATACCTGAACATATGAAAGTGTTTGTGATTCTAAAATTTTAAACACAATTAAAAACTTTTTTTTTAACTTTTCATTACTGCCACTTAAAAGTTTTGAATAAGCTCATCATGGTGACAATAAAAATAATGAATATATCAAAATAATTCAGGAAGACCAGAATGTCACCTGAATAATTTAGAAGAGTCACTCCAAATTGCTATTTCCTATGTATCATATTAAACAATTAACTTAAGATAGCAATAACAACAGACCCATTCAAAGAACTTATCCTCAGTAACATCTATTTCTCTAGCAAACAGTACCATCATGGAACTGAAATATGTGAAGTGCATTTATAACACTCACAAATTGTATGCTACTTAAAATTGACTTTATTGAATTACAATTTAGAGGCTATTGACTTTCTGGATGTTGAGTGCATTTGGTTTTAACTTTAAATAATCAACTCGAGGTCAGTCATTTCTTCAAGTCAATGTCCAGATTTTAATGGATAATTGAAGATTTAAAATCACATACTCATAAACTGATTAATTGTGATTGACACAGTCCCTGCTGCTAACGTTGGATCAATGGCAAATTTACTCATTTCACAAAATTTGTTCATGCAGCAAGTTTTCCTTTTAAACAAAAAACCCGGTCAACTTATATCAAAATGTCCTTTCTGGCTCAGAAAACAAGCAGTAAATATTTAATAGCCTTTAAAATGTCTAATCCTTTATAAGTAAGCTGTATTAAACTGTAGGGCTATATGCTTTAAGTCCTCATTGACCAACTCAATACTCATCCTTTGTAGTCTCAAGAAACTGATCACTGACTAGTCCAGAAAAAAAGTTAAACATATACATTTCTACATTTTATTTGATTAAAAATTAGAATGATAACCATAATTATAGCCATAACATTACTGACATGTAGGGTGTATGTTTATAAGCTATAACAACCATTTCTAATGAGAAATATAATATTTAACAGTTAATAAAGATACACTTTCAATTTCACCTTCCATCTATGTTTTACTAGCAAAAGTGCAGGATAAGTCTTATTTAAGTAGAAATGAAATTCAATATGTAGGATGAATGAATCAATTTACATGGCAGGTGAAATTCCAGTAGAGAGCCATATATTTACTTTAAGGAAGTAGAAAGTTCCACATTACGCTATTAGAGTAGGAATACCTGAAATTTCATGCTTTTGAGTGCTTAATCCTTTTTTTATTTACAAAAAGTCACACACCCAAAATGCTATTTTAAAATCAAAGAAATCTGTTCTGAATCTCATTTTACTATTTAATAGAGCAGCTGAAAAATGACTTAAAGATGTGGCCATATGGTGTGAAAATCCAGAATCAAGGAAAGAATGAGATACTGTAAACATGTAAAAAGCAATAAAAGGAAGCAACACTGAGCTCAGTTAATGAAAAGCTGATGATGGAGACTGTCTTTTATTGATGACATTTGAGGACACTGACTCAGTGGTGTTTTCCAAAACATGAATTTTGCATTTCAAGTGTTTGAGAGATTCATTTAAGTCTCTTTCCCTCAGCCTGGGATTGTTTGCACAGAAAGCCTCCAAAGCATAAATTACCAAACCTTCCCGCACAGCTCAATTAATTGAATGAAACCGAGAGAAAAGCTCCAATCTGGTAGCCCCAGAACAGAATCTGGCATCATTTTTGCTTAAAGAGTTTACAAGTGGATGATCGGGCATTTACAAGGCAGCCTGCACTTAAGAGTAAAGACTATAGGCAGAAGTGTGAGGAGCTCAGATCTACTCTTTCCTCTGCTGGTGTTTCCATGGGAAGGTAGAATCAGGTGTTTGGGTTCTGGAGTCATTTTATTGTTTGTCTTTATGAGGAATTTTGGTGTCTCCACCCTGTCTCCCTAGCCTCACACCTAAACTGAGCCAAACTTTCTGTTCCTAGGAAGTCCTAAACAGTTCCTTCCTTTTACTGTGCCTCTTCAGAGCAACTCAACTTCATGCGATAAAAACCACAAGTCAGTTGATAAATGATTATAACACCTATGCCTATTTAATTGCATAGCTCTGACCCAACACTTGGGCTCTGAATTCAGTTATGTGAACCTTAACTTATTCAGCAAAGATCTTCTGATGCCAGGCACTGGAATCGCCACTGGAATCGCCAAGAAGAATAAAACAGTCTCCGTTCTCAAAGAGCTCACAGTTCGGCAGGGAAAACAATCTTGCAAACAAAATTTATAATAAGTGAGTGAAATACGACAGCCTCGGTATGTCAATTTTTCACAAGGGACTTCAGAACGGGGGCAGTGTTGCAGGTTCTGCTGAGGCTATAGTTTGCCTACGTCCACAAGGCAGTTTTATATTTAACTTCTTTGGAAGCATGTGGATGCTGTGAAGGCATGCAAGACATTTCCCTTGCATCCTTGAAAGTGAGGCATGACTCTGGCCACCTACCCCTTCATCTTAATTACAGCATGTGGGTGGCAGCGGGAGACCAGAAGGGGACTGACAGTTCTGAGGTTAACTTATGGTACAAGGAACTTGGATTTTCTGCCCTTGGTTCTCCCAAACCACTTGGTGACAAGACAACAATTAGGGAGGAATAATGCTAACAATCGTAGGATTTACTTACACATTAACAACTGACTATTGCCCTCAACCATACATGATCCCACAGTCAAATAAGTCAGAAGCTGTGGAAGTTGGGAAAACCACAACTGAAAGGCTGAAAGCCCCACACTGTACCAATGGCGTCTTCTTACAAATAGATGACATCTTCACCAGTAGCAAGTGCTGACACATGAAGAATGATGGAAAGACAGGGGTAGGCCTCTGAGAAATGGAAGAGATGCTGTGCTAGCTGAAGGGAAACCCTGACACACCAACCTGACCCCCCCCCCAACCTGCTAGGCCTCTGCTAGGCCTCTTTTCAGTCCAGTGCTCCTTCCTGCCTGGGGGATCTGGCCTCCTTCCAATGGTGGGGCCCTCATGTGCTATAATTGAAAATAAAACAAAGGATATCATTCATCATCTTTTTCAACAATTGGTTTCTTTTCTACATTTGGAAGAAAAACTTGGCAATCATAAAGCTAAGATTTTTATTTTTATATATTTTCTTCTCAGTGTCAAAATAAACTGAAAAAGAAAAAAAAATTGCCCAACGGTAAGAAAAGAAAAATACACAAAACCTTTCAGAGCTCAGTAGGCCACACACTGCCGTCAACTGACACCAAAGCGTGAAGCAGCGCTCTCAAGTTCTCCCAACCAAAGAGCAGGCTGTCTTCTGCTTCTGTAAGATGTGGCTATGTAGGGAAACTCCAATAGGTTCCCAGTATTAACTGTGCTGCATGTTTACTTTAATCAAAGGACATTTTCCAGACAGTGTCATCCAAAAAAACTCATCTGAAATGAAGACTCTAAGAGAACACACTTGGACATTCAGAGACAACTGAATACAGGTGTTACCCCATTTTACAATGACTCACTTCACAAAAATATACAACTATGAAACAGATAACCAGACAGCATGAATGGCTACCACATCCACCTCGCTGGAAGCAGGTACCTGGTACTTAGAATGGGGTGCCAGGCATCCGTGTCAAAGTCTGGATGAAGAAATCACAGCTTTCATCACCAAATACACATCCCTAATACTCTCAGGGTGCTTCTCCTGAAACTACAGTTTTGTGGTTCCAGCTTCCATCTGGAAGAAGGAAGGTGAGGAAAAAAAGCGCATGAAGCAAGAAGCTACTCTAAGGTGCTTCTTTGTTGTTCTTTATCTTATTCTTAACATTTTTTACATTGTTCACTTTTGTAGGTATTTGACTTCTCCCGTCAAGTGTGGTCCCCATAATTCTCCCACCATCACAGCACCCATGAACCATTACTCTCTCCTCCTCTGTCTCACCCACAACCCCTTCCACTGCATCCTTTGCTGTGGCCTCAGACCTATGGTCTGCTTGCAAGGTTTGTTTTTTTCCTGATCCTTTTGTTAAGTTTTCCTATATGCCCTCATAAGTGAGCGCCATGATATTTTTCTTCCTCCTTCCGAATTATTTTGCTTAGCATAATCCCTTTCAGCTCCATCCATGTTGCCTCAAATGGCGTGAGTTTATTTTTTTTAATAGCTGAGTTATACTAAGGTGCTTCTGAACATTAATAGACCCTAAGGAACAAATTCACCACCTCCACAGGCTGAGCCCATGACAGCTTCCTTCAGGGGGCTGAAGCGCAATGTTGACATTCACTTTGATAACTAAATAATTGTAATGTGCACTATGAGAGAAAGGGCAGGCTCTAGGGAGGACATGAGCTGAACTGGTGGTCTTAGAAGACTTTTCTGTGGAGATGACTCCAACCTTCAGAAACCAGAGAACAATGGGTAAAGGTAAAAGTGTGGACCTCAGAAAGGACAGACCTAAAATGAAAACCTCATTCTGTAACTTATTAGAAATGTGACCTCAAAGAAGTTACTTAACTTCTCAGAGCCTTGGTTTTGACCTGGAATAATACTGATCTCACATGTTGTGAAGATTAAATAAGATAATGAACCAAGTGCTCACACAGGGTTCAGCATGCAGGTCCATAGGGGTTCTTGGAGGCTGGCAGTTTATATGATTTTGAGGACCATCTTGAAGAAAAATAATCCAGAAATAAGTTTGTGAGTGCATTTAGAATGAGAAAAATAAACAAAAACAAATTACACATGTGCAAAACTGAAAAATGCTACCATTTTTGGTAAAATCCTAAAAACTCATATGACATTTTAAATAACTAAACAATGCTATTCTACATGTTTTCCAGTTTTAGGGCTGCATGTTCTTTGGCTACCGATTCAAATAATGATGTGTATCTTATATAAAGAAAATATAAAGTTAATTCACTCCTTCTTTAAAAATGGCTAACAGACATGTTTCTGATTATCAATGTTTAAGTGGCAATGTCTCCTAACACATACTTGTTCTTTGTATTTCTACTAGAGATTCATTACTGAAAAACAGGAGTTTTGACAATTCTAGTTCATATGATTATCATGGTAAAAGGAATAATTTGGCACATTTATATTTGTAATAGTATCAATACATCAACATATATATTTCTACAGGACAGAATCTCTATTTGCAACAGACATTAATAACCTCAGACTTTGTTTACAGTTTTATGCTATTAATAATTACAAAGATTGTGCACAGATCAGCTTTTTGAACCTTGTCTTTCCTCTTCAGCTTTTGTATTTCTGGTATTGGTACCAGAGGACAAATCTGTTCCTGAAGATCCTCTGATTGCGCTGCACACATCAAATATGAGTGAGCCAGGTCAGCAGGCAAGAGGAGTACCCCAGAAGCTGTCCCCACACTGGAAAAGTTGGCAGTAATTTAACCACACATGACATAACTACGAACCATGGAAGTAGATCCCACCAAATCTTAGTCATTCCCAATTCTTCTTGCCCTTTAACTGGGTCCAAAAGTGCTCACAGTCACTCCTCAAACCAGTTAAATAATTTGGGGCACCCCGGGCCAATGAAAATGAGGGCGTCTTAAAAATTATTCAGAATTAAATTGACAGCAGAACACTGGACCAAACTCAGGACCCTGTGCTACTGCACAGGCAGCAAATCCATGAGAACATCCCTGGCCACATCAACCTGTCATGAGGGGGACATAGTAAAAGTATCTAAGTAGAAAGAAACAGCAGTTTCAACAAACTGTGGCTAAAATATCTCACATGTCCAAGTTTACAGAATCATTAAGTCCACATGGACTTAATGACAGGACCTGACTGAGGCCTTACAAGGGTTTCATATAAGTGAGGGCACCCGCAACTTAAGTCACTTTACCATCATAAGAAGAGTGTCCTGCTGATGAAACAGTCAGCACTCAAGCAATACTTGAAAATGAAACTTGCTCCAGGACTTTACAATCAGGAAGACAAGCAAGATACCGATGAAACCCTGCCAAGTAAATGAAAGGTGGGGGTATCAAATCAAAGGAAAAGAAAGAGCCAAGTGACTCAATACGGTCAGCTGGCCAGGTGTTCCTGAGTGCTGGCCGACAATCTAGGACCGTCTGGTTCTAGCTGCAGTTTGGGCACCATCTGGTGGCAATTTTCCTCCCTAAGTTAAATGTGAATAGGGATCATTCTGGGTCCCAGGGTTCATTTGACCTTTTGGGGACAGTGGGAATGATTCCAGGAGTCTCTCAACTAGTGGCAGTAGTTCTGTAGCTCTAATTGGGAAAATCAAAGTGGGAGCAATCGGGGACTGGGGATTCATCCTCCACTTCCTCTCTGGAGGAAGCAGAGTAACCTCTCACAGCATATAGTGGGGAATCCTGCTGTGACACCTTGACCATCTCTGGATGAAGTCACCAGGACAGATGTTGATGAGGCTTCCAGGTACAGGAACGAAGAAGTGGGCAAGATGCAGAATATAATAATGGTGTAATAGATCTGAAGGAAATTCTAGATGAGAATGGAGAACAAATGTATTGCCGAATGGTGTAAGCTCTGGAAGGAGCTTCAGGATTTTGAGACAGGCTACCCCAAACAACTGACCTGGAGGGGGAGGATACATCAACTAGATGTACAATATCCCACTGGGAAGAAATTAAAAAACTAAGGACAAAAAACAAACAGGCCTAGGAGGAGAGGTCTGGAATCTTAAGGAGGTGTGTGTCAGGGTACTGTTTAGTATTAGGGGAGTGGTATAAGTCGAAAAGTTATGAGGCATGGTAGGTGAAGGCCCCTGGTTAACTCGATGGGCTCAAAGAACTTTTGTTACTTTACAAGCAGCTATTCCAGAGAGTTGTTGTAAAAATCATACACTATTATGACTTAGTCGGACACTTAGTCGAATAAAAAGGTAACTCTAATGTTGCTAAGCAGATTCACTGAAGACTTTCTGTATCTTGACATCTGATCTTTCTTCTATCCTTGTGAAATACTCAAGTGGGTATCATGAAGGAAGATACTGCTACATTTTGGGGTACACAGAGAATATTAATTCCCAAACTTAACACTTACCCAAAATTATTTACACATACTAGACACAAAATAGTTTTGTAACAGTGGGTAGTAGAACCGTGAGTAGTAGACCCACTACTCAATACTACCTCAATAATAATGCTTATTTTTTCTGAAGTGGCTAGTCTTCATAAAAATACAGGTTCTTCAGAATTTAGGAAACAATGACTGGCTTGCAGGTGCAGTTTCCTAAGAAAAAGCTAATAGGATATTACATAGATGATTTGGGAATGCTATTGGGGATGGAACTTACCACCAACTAAAAGGCTTCATTTACCTAGAAGGTGAAAATAGCTACAACAGGAAAAAGAAGTATAAGATTTATAAGATTGAAAGATTAGAATTCCTTTTTTTTTTTAAGATTTATTTATTCATATAGAACTGGGGTACAGGTGAGAGATGTAGAGGGTGAGAGGCTTCACCAGAGCAGAGTGGGGAGCACAACAGGCAGACCCACAAAGTACACTGCTGAGGGGAGCAGCGGGAGGGTCAGGAGAGGTCTGCCACGCCATGTGGTCACCTCCAGGGCAGACGGGGATTGAACTCATGCGGAAGTAGCTTAAGTTTCCCAGTGCTGCGCTTTAACCCACTGCGCCACCAGGGAGGGTCTACAATTCTTTTTAAAAAAAATTTATTTTATATATTTATGCATATAAGAGCTGGGGTGTAGACCAGAGGTGCGGGGGGTGGGGAAGGGAAGGGGGTGGGAGTATTAGGGGGAAAGGCTGTCCTGAATGAACTCTACAGACACAAGTTTTGTGGACTCCACCCCCGCTCCAGACACCAAAACTACAAATCCCAGCAACACCAAAGGGAAGACTGCTAGGACCCAAGGGAAGAGTTAAGCAGCCATTTTGGGGTTTGGATATAAGATCAGACAGAGACAAGAGTCTCTGTCTCTCTCTTGGCCTCGTGGCTGGCGGCTGGTCACTTGGCTCTTGATCAGCTTTCAGCCAGCTACTGGGATTCCAAGATCAAGGAACGGGTAGGATGTATCTCTCTCTCTCTCTCTCTCTCGCCCCCTCCCCGCCTCACCCCAGTTGTTTCCTTCCTTTTCCCCCTTGTAAATAAACCCATTATTGACTTTTTTGTGTGTGTGTGCAGGCAGTTGAATCTTAAGTGCACGGGTGAGGACCCACAGGCAGGCAACCCAGTTCACACTGGGTTGCCCTTTAATAGGAGGGGCTCACCAGGACAGTGTGAGGAGCAGAACAGGCAGATATACTTAGATACACTGGTGAGGGGAGCAGCGGGCGAGACAGGAGAGGTCTGCTATGCCATGTGGGTCAGCTCCCTAGTGGGATTGAACTTGTGCGGCAGTGGCTGCCAATAGCTTCACAGTGCTGAGACTTAACCCCTTGCACCACCAAAGAGGCCCAGCTTGCAATTCTTTAATTATATTAATCTACATTTTAAGTAGTGGAATAAACAACTACATGAAAGGCATTCATTGGAAAAGTCTACCTAATGGTTTGCCGAATTTCCCATCCCTGCCCCAAGTCAATATTCAGACCCCTTATTAGCGAAAAACTAAACAAAACAAGACTGTAAAAGGGAACATAAAATTTGACAATAAGAAAACAATTAAATTAAGATAATAAAATACTAATGAGAAAAAAAGGCAAGCATTCACCAATGGACTGCTTTCATTAAGACTAAATCCACACTGAATATTTCTGCCTTATTTGTCCTTCCTTCCGTTGGGTCTTCTGATGGGTTTATTTCAGACAGTATCCAGTCAGGGAAAAGAAACCACAGTAAGTATTTCAAAAGAGACAATATTAAAAATTGGTCAACAGTTGAAGAACTAAAAGAACAATGAGAGAACATGGCACCCCAGAGAACTAACTGCAGAAGTGCCATTTCCCCAAGCTGAAGGAGTGAGGGAGGCAGGCTGGGTGCTGGGTCCTGAGCACAGCAGTTTACGGGAGAGACCCTGCAGAGCCGAGGCACAGTCCCTGCACCTGATGACAGTCAGGATCGTTCTGAATGTGTCAAAAACAGAGCCTGGAAACCAGAGCCACTGGCAGGTCACTGCTGAGACGGGGCTGCCAGAAACAGGGCGCAAACTAGAAGGTAAGTCCCTCCCCTCCAGTCCTGCAGCCCCCACTATGCAGATACAACAGTGGCAGTCTACAGGGGAGTGAGCTGACAAAAGGAGCTTCCAGAGTCCTTGCAGCAGATGGACCTGCAAGAAGGGTAGGTGTGAGGCGGAGAGACAATAGCGGAAGATACGCACATTACATACACAGAGAAAGCTATCCACCCCATGTTTATATCTCTGACTCACATCACAATGAACAAACTAACCTGCTTCCAAATATGTCAACTAGGAACAAAAGTTGTGGCAGGGAAATCCATGCAAAGCTGAGATCAACCAGAACCATGCTCACTGGGACCATCGTTTACACCTTTGCTAGACTTTTGAGAGGCATTTTAAGAGTCTGCTGCTAGTGTCCTCATTGTTGTTACCTATGAAAAATGGGCTCCTTCGAAGCCGTGTGCGGGCCTGCTTAAAACAATAAGCTTTTCTAACCCCCGAGAGCGACACACTCCGGGAGCATGGTCTGGATGCTTATCAAACAAGTTCCTGGGCTGTTTCTCTGAAGTTTCTGGGCAAGTACAAACAACAGAGTCAAATAAATGCCTTTTAAAAGCAGGCAGTGGAGCACGTACCCTGTCAGTGAGATCCTCATATCCCCTCAGAGTAAACAGTAACTTGAGAATATTTATACTAAACAAAACTGTATATCAAGCCTGCTTTGGCTCAGCCAGAGGGAATGATAAATTCCTTGCAGATCTCTCTTAGAGTGGGCCTCTGTGGGCTGTGGACACCACTTCCAAGACAGTACAAACCAATTACAGAGCAAGACTTTTCTTTCTGTCGAGGGATGAAATTATTACCTCCCATTTTGTTTTATTTTACGGTTGTTTTACTTAGTGCATATCTTCCCCTATGTTGTAGTAGTTTTAATTGCTTATTGAATCAAAACCAAATTTCGGTTGAAAACAAATGACCAACGCCTCCTGCACACACACGCACTCACACACCTACAACAAAAACCCTTATCACTCTCATCATCGCTTAGCTTTTTGCTTTATTTCAAGGTGGGTAAAGTGAAAACATGAAAGAGTTGATAAAATGTGAACTCTAGTTGTCCACATCAATTTTGTTCTATTCACAACTGGCACAAGTCATGGGCAGAGTCAGCTGGCAGGAAATGGAGGTTAAATGAGCTATGAAGCCACACTCCATACAAAGTCCGCTTTGTGGTCCAATGGAAAAAAATACTGAAGACACATTTGCACAAATAGCTGGCTTGTTCCTAAGAGGCCAATAAGAGGAAAGTTTATTATGAATCAAGATATTGGATAGTTCATTTTGTCGATTTCCTCAATGCAACCTGACAATCCTTCCTAGTTGTTCTAGCCCCATCCAGGCTGCTCCACCAGTGTGCAGAGAAAGAGCTAAGGACACAGAATCTACCACTGGAAAGTCTGCAACTTACAGCTGTTTCAGATTTCCTAAAAACCTTGGGGCAGCGAGGGAGAAGGGAAAGAGAAAAGGACAATAGAGAGAAAAGGGATTGAGAATAATAAGAAGAGGTAAGTAGTGGGAAAATTATAACTTCAATAGTAAATGATTGCATTTTAATAGCCTGATCAAAGCTAATTTAATCAACTCTATTATAAACCATTAACTAAGCCTTGCATGTGGTGCCAGGGTCTATCATAATATTAAAAAGGGAATAACAGGTCTTACATGTCTCTATACATTAATGAATATTGAAATTTTTTTGACATTTTAATTAGACTGTATGAGTTTTGTGAAATTCTTATTAAGATGTCTGGGCTTTTTTAACATTCATGGAATATATGCCTTTTATTATTGAACTATGGCAAAAAATATATATTTTAATCATTTTTAAGTGTATATATAATACAGTGGCACAAAGTATTCATATTTTGGGAAACCACCACTACCATCCATCTCCAGATTTTTTTTTCATCTTCCAAAACTGAAACTCTGTACCCATAAAATAGATGTTTTTGGTTTCAAATAGGCCTTGCTCATAGTCAGCAGTCTTGAATGCAGTGACATCAGTCTGGAGAGGTTAGTTCAGGTAACTGTTGAATGAAATCATTTCTCCCTACAGCCTAAAATAACTCTGGGTCATTATGTGCTTCCCCTCACTCATCTGTTTAATATTGGTGCCCCAAACGGAAGCAAAGCCCTAGAACAGATTAGGAAAATGTATTGACGTTTCATTTTGATGTTACAGCTTCAAAGTACTTCTGTTTAGTCCCTCAGAAGAAGCCACTGGTCATAGGGGGGACTGTTTTTACTATTTGACAGGTAATAAAATGGAGCTACATGGAGGTCAAAGGAACCCATACACTCCAATCCATTCATTCTTTTAGGCCATGTGGCCTGTGCCAATGTGAAAGAACCTCTGAGACTGAGAAACTCACAGACTGAGAAACTGACCCTCCAGGCTAACTAGACAGCATGCTCTATTCACCAGAGCAACTAGCTTTCTTCATGCCTAAACACCAAACTCAGTCCACCCTTCTCTATCTTTGTCGTATTTATATTGACAGTGAGGAGAAGACGCCAAGAGAAGCACATTCTAGAGCAAGATTAATGCTATCAGATTTAAGAATCAAATGTAAGTTAAAATACACTTGGATCAATCACTGGATCATATAAAAATTTTCAGTTCAAACTTTATTTTTAATTTCTTATATAAAGTCACATTATGTGTTCTTATTAGAAATTACCATAACCCTTCTTGCTAAACAAAAACCTAAGGAAAAATTTACTTTTGTGTATTTTCTGTAAAGAGAATATCTTGTACTAATGCAATATGAATACTAAGGAGTTACATGAAGTTACCAGGATCATCAACAAGTGACACCTTTTAGTTCACAATGAGGCTATATGTTTATTTCTCTTAAATAAATATTTTATTTTACTGAGGTAACATTGGTTTACAACATGCGATTCAGAGGTATAGGGAGATCACACCTCTTCAACTGTACACCCTACAACACACCCATCAACAAGGCACCCACAGACTTCCACTGCTATTTTTCTCTGCTCAAAAGCAACATATCCCCATTCAGATTTCCCATTTAAATTCCAAAAAGGATGAACGCAATTCACTGAAGCCATGTCCAATGTCACCATACCATTTCCCTTCCATGCAGTAAAGAACTAGATAAATCTGGCTTTTAGAGTTATGTCCAGAATGAACAGTAATTGGTCATCCTAAGCAATCATGCTTTGAAAGCGGAATTTTATTTTACAATTTCCCCCACTTTTTAACCACTTAGTGTTTGACATTTTAAAGCACACATTTAAAAAAGTAATTACTCAGAAAGTATGAGCTGAATACAAAACTTGAGACTAAAGAGTGTAGGAAAACAAATCAAGTTCAGTTTTGCTCTCTCCACAATAATTAAAGGTGGCTCAGCAAATGTGGCCATTAAACCCTGTTGATTCAGGAGGCATCTGAGTACACAGGAGGCAGAAAGTTAATGCAGCTGTAATGATGACTAGAAATATTAAAGGTGATTATGAACAATCTATAAATACTTGAACAGAAAATGCTTCTAATTTTCCAACACAGAGTTACAATTAAGCTCTCTCTATCTACCCCTCATCTTCATTGGCCCAAAGAAGACTATAATGATTGGTAGTTTTCCTTAAAATTTTAATGAAGACTTACATCAAATCACATGAACACACCTCCCCGTATCTTCCAGAATTCCCCAATATTTTCCTTTATAGCATATTCAGCACAGTTCTTGCATTCTTGGGGTGTAAATCCAATTAGTGCCCTCCCTAGAGTACCAATTCCCCTATCATTCGCCAACTTTTTAACTTGGGCTTCTATGTAATGAGGAGATATGTAAGAAAAATGATTACCAAGGACACCATAAGTGATGTATTGAGAGTCTTCCCAGTTTTCTGTAACTTCTTGGTCTTCAAAACTCTCTACATTGCAAGCTATCTCAATCTTCCCTTCATGGGGAAAAGCCATCACTTGGACTCCCTTCAATCCATTCACATTCGAGCCCCGAATGGCACTAGCGATCTCCTTCCCCAAAGCCAAGTCTTGAGAATCTATGGTAACGTTGCAGTTCATCACGTATGGGCTGGCACCAATGCCTGCATCATTAGAAAAGTATGTTAACCAAGCAAGGGAAAACCCTCATTTTAAAGATTGCTTTAGTCAATTTTAGTCAAAGGAGTTTCCTTTACTTGGTTTTAAATTTAAAACAATACAAAGATTCCTCATTGTCAAAGGACATATAGGCATTCTAAAGATCATACATATATTTTCTAACAGATATTTGAGCTACAGCAGACTTTTTTTCCCTACTCTATTACTAGAGATTAGTACTAAATACTTTCTAATTACTATCTAAATACTAATACAAAAATCTAATATTCTAAATATTTGGGGATTTTTACCCCAGAGTAGTTATGAAGAACCCTTATTTTCCAAAATATCAACAGAAAAAAGAAATCACACTTGAAAATTAAATATTAGCATAGTAAAAAGCTTTGGCCTTCCATTCATTTCCAAGATTATCCCCACAGGGGCTGGAACTCAGTGCATGGCCTAAGAGTCCGAGAGACAAGAATAACTCACACACTGTAGCCACCCCTTCCTCCCCAAATAAACATCTCTCATCACCAAGTTAGGTTCACATGCAATTCTATAGACCTCAACAACACTCTTGGTTGGGGTCATGACAAACAAGAATCGAGATGGGCAAAGGAATCTTGTAATAGTTCATGACGACAAGGATTTGGAGAACACTAGGTCTTCTGCGGCATGCCTTCCACCCCCAGTTTTCCAGGGGACTAGAGCTGCCTTTGCCACTCAAGAGTCCTACTTTTCCCTGCCTCAGGGATAGTGCAGCTCATGTTACATAAATAGCCCCCGCTCTAATTATAGTTTACATTATAAGATGGACAACTTGGTTAAATTAGCATTGGTATAAAAAGCTTAGGTTTGCAGTTTCCTCATGTTGAGGGAACCTTACGTTTCTGAGAGCAAAGTTGACTAGGCATTGATGGGGAATAAAGGCTGACCTCATTCTTAGCATATAACAATTCTTTAACTACCATTTCAACATTATTTAACTGTCAATGCTTTTTCATATTACTTCTGAACTTATTGCTCACAATGTCAGTATCCATCAGAGATATCCTTCTGAGTTCACATTCCCCTAGACCGCAGTGGTTTGGGGGCTTTGTTGCCTAGCCTGGGTACTTTCATACTAATAGAAGCTTTACAGAAAATCAGCACACGGAAACCACACTTCATCTTTTTCCCACACATGTACATAATGAAACATTTCAATTCTCGAGGCCAGGCCTCTTTCTACTGGGAATTCTGCAGGAATGAATCAAATTACAGTATTTCTCCATAATGCTGATTTCATAAAAATTAAATTTCCTAACAGTCAATACATCTTGCTCTCATAATCTCATATACCAATCACTTACTCTAAAGATCTTTGAGAACTATATCAATTTTAATGTTTTACAGAGTACAATTGGAAATTTTCTTTTGTCAATGCTAATGTCATTCATTAACGGAAAACATCCAAGCATGGGTTGGAACAACATCCCTCCTCTAGCCCTTACGTGTCCTCAGGTCTGCTGAGCATACCCTATTCTGACTCAGCGAGTAGCAGCACCTTTACCATTTCCAACAAACGGCTGGATCACTCTCAGATTTTGCTGAAGTAAACACACACACATACACTGGGTTATCGTCAACACAACTATTCAAAATGCCTAGTGGGTCACTGTGCTAGAATATTCCAACACTCTTACTTGTCATATCAGCATTGAGATATTCACATAAAACTTACCAGTTTGGGGAGCAAGTCACAAACACAACAGAGTTTCCTGCACAGGAGAGGGGTCCTCCTTTCCAAACAACCACGGCATATGTCTCTCTGTCCCCACAGCCACGGGACTTAGGACTCTTCCTGAACCCTCATGCCGCAATCTCAAGGAAGTTTTTACCAACATGTGCCCAACAATAGCACCCTTTTTGACATAACCTCCAAACTTCATCATTCTTACTAATTAATTCATAAGATAAATTATTTAAAAATGTATAATTATGTCCAGAGCATAAGTGTTTGAAAAAAGAATATATTGCCCCAATACCTATTTTCTATAGATGAACTCTTTTAAATTCCATCAAAGCAGACTTTCATTTCTTAAAAAAATAAGTTAAATATCAGGTGTAGCTTGTATATTCTCTTGTAAATAAGCATTAACCACTTAACACAAATACTCATGCTCTGGTTATATGTAGTTTTAATTTTTCTATTAAACTTAATACAATAAATTTATTTTCCTTTATTGTTCTATCTTATTCAAGCAGTGAGTAAACAAAGACAGCTTATGAATCTGAAAGTTTCTGACCTAATCAGCACAGGAGTTCCACCCTCACCCCCCTCCACCTGCCCCAGAGGCTGTGAGGCCTTTACTCATTTCTCCCTTGAAAAAGACAGAAAGGGAAAGAAGAGACAGAACAAGCAGGCAAACTGCTTTCCGCCTGAAGCATGCTTTTCCAGTGTCCTCCATGTGATCCTGCCCAAGTCCAGCACCAACATGGTGACCCAGTTGTCATGAGTCGAAAGGCTGTCTAAATCCTGCAGATCCCATTGACTTGATCCAAATGCTGAATTTGATATTCTGTTAATTTAAGCTTAGTAAGAATTCTTAAATAAGAGATAATTAATCCCAGAAAATCGTATTTCTAGCTAAATGTCATATAATTAAAGTAATTCCATTTTTTGCTCTAAAATTAGAAACCTGATGTGAAAGTTTGTTTCTCAGTTTGCGGTTTCGCTCCGCTCCTGCCTCCTGCAGATTGGCACTCGGCTGCTCTGGCGGAGCATGAATCTCCTCACTGCAAAGCTGAAATTCCAATTTTATTCCAATGCAACTGTCACAACGCCCTGAAGCAAGCTAAAAACAAGGAAAAAAATCCTTGGTATCATTTCACTTTCCATGTGTTCTTTAATGAAAAATTTATCATTCTAAATATTGGTGTTTACTTCCAGTTAAATACTTTTTTTATCAAAAAGAAAAAGAAACAGATTCAGTTGCTATTATTTCACAGGCAAATATAACAGGCCTGATGTTTTCCTGACAATTCTGTTATTTTCTTGTGTGGAAACACTGTATTTATCATATACTGTGCGGCTGGTGATTCAGATATTGTAGAGACCTTATGGTGAACTGATATAGATGTAAACTCTTTATGCCAGATTGTTTAAGCAGGAAAAACCAAATGCACTTAATTAACATCTGATGTGTAGCTTTTGCAAACACAAATGCAATATTTGTGTTTGAGCACTGGCAGTAATGACTGTGAACTATGCTATTAATGTCTGGTTTAAAGATGCTTGTGGTAGGACCACGTCTGGAATAACACAAATAAAAAACTGCATTCAGACAAAACAATAGTGAAGAGTCCATTAGAAAAATGAAAGAGCAGAGCTCAGAAGGAACACATGTCTTTTTTCCCCCCAACCTCAGATCAAAATTATTCTCAAAAATAGTTCCAGGCACCATAATCTTCAATCAATTAAAGGTGAAAAGAGGAGCTTCATGTTAGAGGGTCAGAAGTTAGTAGGGATGTCTCTAGCGGCTGTATTTCTTATATTAATCTCCCCTCTGGTGGCTAGTAGTAAGATGTGTGTAAGGAGAAAGCTAAGGTAGTATTTTTACTTCTGCAGAGAAACCATCAAATTTGTGAAATATATCAGCTGAAATAGATTCTCTTAAACCTATGTGCAGCTTCTTCATTAAATGTTTTTACTGAAAACCTGCGGAGGGACAGGCATCCACAGGTCGTTGAGTATAAATACACAAAGAAGTTTAAAATAAGATAAAACCTAGTATAAAGGCAACAGACTCAGAACTCAAGTTAAAAAATGTAAACAGTTATGACACCAAAAGCAAATGGTCATCATTACATATTGGTACTTAAAATTTTTTAGAACATGCACTAAGGAGAAACACAGCCGAAGCAGGACATTTGATGGCTGAAGTCATAAAACTCAAAACATAATTGCGAAGTTCAATGCTTTCATTGTGAAAAGAATACAGAAGGCTGAAGGAAGTGGCCCAATCCATGGTAAAATCAAGTTAAGTGAGAGCCAGGGCTGGGAAAGGCTCCCAGTGGGTCTGAGTTCAAGTCACACCTCTGCAAGACACTGCCACTGCTCAGGTATTTTTCTGTTAAATGGCTGTGATGTTGTCTCTTGCCCTGGGGAATTATGAATCTTAGTTTCTCAACTTGTGTCTCTGAGAGAGTGATAATCAGAGAGGAAAAAACAGAAGTAGGCAAACATTTACATGGTTGGGGAATAAAGCCCCGGTGAGACTTGTTCTCCCAGCTTTCCAGAGTAGAGCAGTGACCTTCACTAGCTCATGAAGTCAAAGCCAAGGTCCTTCAGGATTCAGTTATAGGTTACATATGTCATTGCACATTGAGACTTTTCTCTTCCATCGTCCCAACTAGACTTACAAGCAAACTGAAAACAATGCATACAAGTTCCTTAAATTAAGACTCATTCTAAAACTGAACATTATTTTTCAAAGAATCAATAAAATTTTTGGTGTGAAGTAAATTGGTTTAATCAAAGTCAAGTAAAGTGCCTGATACTGCATTTATTTACAGAGAGAAATAAGCAGGGCAGCTCACAGCAATGCACTTAAATGACTAAAAAGAAATTCTGGATTTCAAGATGGACCAATTACCTCCATCGATGACTCCTAAGGCATCATATGAAACTATAGTTCAAAGAATTGTCCTTGTAATTTTAAACAATGATGAATATATGCAGGCCATTCATACAGCTATCAGCCAGAGTGTATAAATTATCCCATAAATTTTTAGGGTTTTAAATATATATATATATATATATATAAAGTATTTATTTATAGATCTGAAAGTATCAACGATTATTGCTTTGTCCCTATTTATGTTCCTCAGGAACTGGCCAACTACAAAATTTTAAAAGGAATTTGGTTGAAAGAGTGTGTGTTTGGCACTGAGTAAGAGTGTTAATCATTTCTGAGATCACTTTTTTCTCTTCTGTTTATAATACTCGTAGAGAACTTCAAAACAGAAACCTGTTCCCTCATAGACTCTACTTCCTCTTGGCTACTGTGTCAACTAATTTGTCAGTGGAAAGATAACTATAAATGTTCAGTTGATAGCAACAATCATATCTATTTAAATTTTTAAGATAGAAAATAAACATAGCACCATTGTGTTTTTCAGTTTAGTTGGGAGAAGTGGAAAGATATCTTAAATACTGATACAATTTTATAAAGTTAGAAAATTATATAAAACAATTAAATTAAAAAATTAAGGAGAGGCCCTCCGTGGTGGCGCAGCGGGTTAAAGCACCGCACCAAGAAGCTAAAGCCACTTCCGCATGAGTTCTATTCCCGCCAGCCCCGAAGGTGACCACATGGCACGGCAGATCTCTCCTGACCCGCCCGCTGCTCCCTCAGCAGTGTAATTCTTCCATCGATCTGCCTGTTCTGCTCCCCACTCTGTCTCTGGTGAAGCCTGTCGCCACCCCTGAGCCTCTGGCCTGTACCCCAGTTCTGTATGCACAAATAAATAAATCTTTTAAAAAAAAATTAAGGAGAGAGTGCCATTCTGGGGAATCAAACTCATTGAGAAAACTAGATGAATAAAATATTCTACCCTAAAGACAGAGGTGTCCTAAATTCTACTTCAATATGTAACACTTTTTTTTAAATGACAGCATTTTACTCCTTTCTACAAAAATATCTTTAAGACATAATTTGTGTAAGATAATTTAATATTTCAGTTGACCACTTGATTCAACTACTTACAACCTGCTTGCAAAATACTGTGATTTTTTTTTTCACCAAAATAAGGTTTCTACCACTAGTCAAAAAGTATTAGCGGAAAAGACATGAGGGGAAAAGTCATGCTACTTTTTCCATCTTCCTTGGAATTCCTTCATCATTGCCCTTCACGAAAGATAATCACAAGATCAAGTTTAGATAAATTACCAAAGTAATGTGGATGCTTTAAGAATTTAAAAACACTTCTCTTTTAAATATATGATAAAATAGATGCATATATGTTTTGCAAAGTTGAGCTCACACTGTATGCTTTACATCCTCTGATTCTGATGCTGACTACTCTCTCTGCCTGAAGGCTCTCCTCCACATTTCTGGCTAATGGCCTCCCTCCTTCCAGTCTTTTCTTTGATGCTGCCTTCACCATGAGGCTTCCTTCAAATTGTATCATTTAAAATCACAATCCATTCTCATCATAGAGCTCATGAAGTCCCTTGTTCTGTTTGATATTTTTCTTTTAATCTGTAGCATTTCTCATTTTTTAAAAAAGATTTATTTATTTATGTATATAGAACTGGGGTACGGGCCAGAAGTGCAGAGGCAGTGAGAGGATTCACCAGAGACAGCGTGGGGAGCAGGACAGGCAGATCATCGAAGTACACTGCTGAGGGGAGTAGCGGGTGGGTTAGGAGAGGTCTGCAGAGCCATGTGGGTCACCTCCGAGGTTGGGATCAAACTCATGCTGAAGTGGCTTTAGCTTCTTAGTGCTGTGCCACCACGGAGGGCCCAGCACTTATCATTTTTTAATATATAATTCATTACTTAGTAAGCACATTATTTACTACCTGTGTTCCTACCCCTTCTGCCTGAAACAGAAGTTCTTTGGGGCATTAAAATTCTATTGTAACTTTTGATATTTCCTTAGTATTTATTATCACTGGAGCTCCAACTCCTGAAAGGCAGTTATACATTTAAAGCTCTTTACATACCACCAATTCACTTCTACAAAGTTTATACCACTTTACACTACGGTTGGTAGCAGGAGTGCCTCTAACTACATCTTTACCAATATTACCTTTAAAATACCATCTTTAATCGATTTTGTGGTCAGTTTGACATTGTAAAATTTTAACTTACGATTTGCAGAGTTTATGAAATTCTCCATGTGGGGTAAAATTAGAGAATTAGAAACCCAGTGAGTGGTAATGGGGTTAGATAGAGCTTAATCCAACCACGGACAATCAGTAGATGAAAGTGGAAAACCGTATTCGCTTTGGTTTAAACACTCGTAAACCAAGCTTGTTCACTGGAGGTTAAATATGATGACTGATAATATGAACATTTGGTCTTAAATTCAAATATGCTTGTTTTATATCAGGTTTAAAGTATCTTCCCAAACACCAACCCAGCATTCATTGTCACAGCACTGCAAAAAGGATAAATTGCCAAGGATTTGCCTAACTGCCACCAAGGCCAGTCCTCCTGTCCTCTAATGCCAGCGCCCTGTTCTTACACCTGTGCACGGGCTGATGCCAGTCTGCCTCCTCTGCTCCCAGTTACCTGGCCCTGCACTGGCTAGGTTTGCAGAATGAACCCTTTGACTGGACAGAGTTCAATGTTGAAACCAGGAAATAGAATTCTGAAAATAGAATCACAAAAATTATACTTCCCATTTATCAGACAAATTCTGGCACATCGTTAGGAGAGGGCTAGTATGGCAGAGATAGGTAAGAGTTTGTGAGACCCAGGAGAAGGAAGAAAGAATACCATCGCTGGCATTGTTCTCTGTCTAAGAAGCCTGTTGTCTAGATGTTTCTCCCAGGATGCCTCGAGAATTCTAAATATCACACTGGATATTCCAACACAAAAAGGTTACCACCAGCTAAAAGTAATCTCTACCAGTATCGCCCCAAGACACACCCCAGCATACAACCTCACACCAGGCCAACAGCAACGCCCCAGACTCAGACCCCCTTGCATCGGCAGCAGCTGAGTTGTAGGGCTTGTTACAGATTTTGAGGACCACTGTTGGGGGCTCTCCTTGAACACCTGAGAGGACTTTAGCCTCTCTGGTCAGCTTATACAGGCATGTCTGAATTAGAGCCCCACCTGTCTCAAGAAGGAGGCATCACTCTGTTCACCCTGCATGATGCAGGAAGAACCAATGGAAGGAAACCTGGGAATTCCAGTAAAAACAAAAGCAGAACACAATCATAATGATAACCTGTTAAACCACATCTTCGGTCAGGTGCAGCTCCCAGGTCAGGTTCAAGTGCACTGAAATCCCTCCTGGTGAACCAACCCAGTTGCTTTCTTCTCTGGACAAGGCTGCGCTTCCCAGGAAGGTCAGCTTCACCGAAAAGAAACACACTGCTGCCGGGAACATGCAGGACCAGATTTTGAGCCAGGCCTGTGGGTGGTGGGAATTGTAACAAAATTAAGCTCAAGTTGGGTCCAAGCACATTATTCTTTTTATTGTGCAAGTAGATTTGACATGGAATTTACTATTTTAACCACTTCTAAGTGTACAGTTCAGTGGCAGTAAGTACATTCATCTCATTGTATTATCATCACCACTAAAACATACAATTTACACAAATTTTAAAAAGTCAAACTAAGCATAATTCATTTTCCCTTGAAGTTAGCCTCATAATAAAAGTCTGTCTTTGTGCACAGAGGCTAGGACTATTTTTCTCATCATAAATCTAATTTTACAAGGGAAATTCCTTACTAAGATTAAGGAAATTGGTACCTTCAATTTTTGAAGTTTCAAAACTGCTCTTAATTGTTCATATTGTTTGGAGAAATAAAAAGCAGTACAAGGGCCACATCTGCACTGTTGAATATGGTAAAGTCTAGCTACTGTGCTATTAAACCTTAATATTAGTTAAAATAAAATTTAAAAGTTTTTACACTAATTCCAAGGACATAAGCACTCACTGCATGTATGCATGCAATGAGCGTCACTGCAGCATTATTTACAATAATCAAGTTATAAAAACAATCTAAGGAGTGTATAAAAAATATTATTAAAAAAAGACGGATCTTGCCATCTCTGACAGCAAGGGTGGAACTGGAAGGGATCATGCTAAATATGAAGCCAGAGGAGAAAGACAAATATTGCTGGTTTCACTTCCATGTGGAATATAGAGAGCAAAGCAGTCAGACAACACCAGAACAAATATGACCCTAGAAATCCGATGGCAAAACTGAGGTGCCAGAAGGGAGGAGGAGAGCAAAAAGGAGGAGGCCCGGTGGCTATGGGGGAGGCCTGCAGATGCCCTGGCGGTACGTGTGGTGTGGTAACATACACCTGAAGAAACTGGAATCCTGCATTTCTGAACTGCATACAGTGCTTAAACAAATACGACCTTCAATAAAAAAATTAAGTTTGTCAGTGCTCAATAGCCACATAAAACTAGGGGTCTCCCTGCTGGACAGCACATAAAGAATATTTTTATCATTACAGAAAATTCTGTTGACTAGCTCTAGACCACATACATATTCAATATAAGGAAGCCTGATTTTTAAATATAATTGGTTGTTCCTCTAAATGACAGTATGTTTTCCTTCTCTTTATGTTTGGATTCTGTGACTGGATCATTTCAAAGTGAAACAAGGCTATGGGGGAGGGGGTCTAAGCTGTAACCACCCAAGGACAGTGCCCAAGGACAGTGCCCAGTGGAGGACAGGTCTCCTCTTTGGGTTCTTTACTCGCATGCACAATTGCAAGACCAGTCAAACTCAGGGAACAAGAATGAGGCTTACTTAACAAACAGGGGAAACAATGAGTTCTCAAAGCCCTAGTGGCTATCTATCTCACCCCAGATAGTGTCCAAAAGTCCTAAACAAAAGGCGCTTCATCCACGACGGCGCTGTCCCATCAACAAGGCCAAGGAGCTTGGGGCACTCCAGAAAGCAGCAGATCCGGATCCAACTCACCACAGCTGGAGTGGCTGTCAGGTGTGGCCACTGAGTTGACGAAGCAGTGGCCTGCATCCAGAATCTGAAGGCTCAGGATGGACAGCACTGGTCACCAGACCAAAGAGCAACAGACGTAGTACAAGGGCACGATGCCACTGGACTATTAACAGCTCTCAGAGGTGACTTGGACACTAGTGCTGGTCACCTGTCAACAGGGCTGGACAGCAGTGCCAGTCACTACCAGTTACTAGTGTTATGGTTCTTTGTGATTGCAGGCCCACACCAACAAACAGCCTTTTGAGACACTAGGCCCAAGAGCCCGTGCAGGCCAGAGGTGGGTGCGGCCAGCCCAGCTTCTGTGAATCTCTTCAGCTTCTCTGCGGAGTCTTTCCGCTTGTCTTCTTCCTTTGGAAGTCAGCTGTCAGCTGCGCCTGAGAGCATCCAGCATGAGCGAGCAAGTGTCCAGCAGGACACATCCCAAGCGAGTCCAAGTTAAGACCAGGCAAGTACGTCTCAGAGAGGGTAGGAGTACAGGAGCTGCAAGTGAACTTCTCCCTGCCTCATCTCTCTCCAGATCCCCCACCTACCACTCTGATTGGATGGGCCTCAAGCTTACGCAGATTGGACCATTTACCAGTGAGCTCACAGCTCGCACCTGGTCGGCCTCTCTATGATCCAGGCACCAGATCCTCAGGCCTCTCTACCACCTACAGCTGGAGCTACAGCAGTGGTGTTGGCTCTGGAGGCGCGGGTGCTGCATGCCCTGTGGTGGCACAGCAGGGGAGCCAATGCTGCCCCTAATCACTGCTGGCTTCTCCCAGTAGCTGGGTTCCCAGTGGGGCCACTGACGGTGGTCTGTGAAGTGCCCATCACCAACTGCCACTTATACGACTTGCAAGCAGTGCTTTGAAGCCAAGTGCTGAAGCCCCACGGAAGGGGAGGTGTTCGATTTCAAAAGCAGATCACAGAATTGCGTCCCTGTTTTTTCTAGAGAACTGCTTCAGAGGACCCTGTCTTTGGCTTGTGGCATCTTTTCTCAACTTTTCTCTTACAGTACCCTGTAAGCAAGGATGAAGATAGCAAACATTTCTGCCTGATATATAAAATAAAGGTATTTAGGGACTTAGGTCCTGGTGTGAGACGGCAGGAGTGTGGGTCTTCTTAATTTGGAGGAACATCAAAGGCCGAGGCCCAGTGTCTAGACATACTAAGCATAGGAAACTCTCTAACTGCAATTTTAGGGCTTGTTATTTGTTTGTCTCTAAGACTGCCATGTGCTGAGAGGGGTAAGTGTGTAGACTATACAACAGTAGATTTTGCACCTCTGGGTTATATGAAGTCATGAGAAATATTATTTCTCTGAATCAGGTAGGGGCTCCAGCATTAGAAGCCTGTGTTGCCGTAGATACCACAAAGCCAAGGAAATCTCCGAAGTTAATAAATGGTCTCTGTTCTCTACCAACACTTGAAAATGCTAACACCTTCAGATGCACAGAAAGCTTCTGAGGACTGAGGGATGTCAGATGCCAGGGACACATGATGAAATGAGGCCTAGGCATTCTAAAGGAATATTTAGGTGGTTAGCTAAGTTCTCCCTCAATTTAGACTGACAGTGGGTCAGGAGGTAGAAGAAGGGGGAAACGTTTTAAAGAGTTAGAATGTTCAGACATCTGATCGCCAGTATCTCTCCACCAGCAACTGAGAGTGACTCATACTTCGGCTGCTGTGGAAGTCGTAATGCTAGAGCTTCTCCTACTATATAAATACTGGAGCAAGTTTTCTGCTCTTCCCAGCTCTCTACCCCTCCAGGCCAGTGCCTCCACTTGGAGCTATGTAGTCCTGGTGTCATGCGTATGTTCATAAAACCCAGTATGCCTGCAAGGAAGGGTTCTCAAAGCCTGGCTCCTAAGGGACAGAATGGCAGGTGATAGTCGCAGTAGCCACCCTCAGCTGTCAGCAATTGGAGAATGGAACTCAGGGATGAATTCTGGTTAATTAGAAGGAGCTACACTTGGAGGCCAGGAGATAAGTTTGAATACCACTTCTGTTCCTTAATAGCTATTTAGGATCCGGAGCAATTTACTTGAGAGCTCCGAGTCTCAATTTCTCTATGTATAGAATGAAAAAAGAAACCTCTATAGTTACAATTCCTTATCCAGAGATGTGGATATTAAAAGGGAAAATGGGCCTTTATCTTGCCTTTCCTTTCAACAATGTATTTCAGGGTTGCCAGGTAGATTATAAAATCACCATTGAGCAGCTCTGAAGAAAATTGTTTCAGGCAAAAATCATCAATGGAAGAAACCCTCATAAAGGTCAGTTTGGAACAAAGGCAATTCATATGTGAATCACCACAAGGGAAAAAACCAAGCATTGTGACCTGATATGACACAGTGTGAAGTTTAGGGTCGACCTTTAAAGAATTTTTGCCAAGAAAAATTGAATTTCCAATCTATCAAGACTCTAGAGCTCGTTTAAAGTTGCAGGAAATGTGAAAGTTAAAGTCACAAATTAAATTACACCACAGAAAAAACAGACCCAGAATGTAGAAATTCAATGGACAACTGACCCAGTTTCTGCAGCCAGCAAATGGCAGAAAAAAAGAGGCAGGTAGAGGGACTGGTTCAGACAGAAAGAGACAAGTATCTAACAGTCACAGCAGTGTTCGAACCAAATGTCGATCCAGACTTAAATAGACCAGTCACATAAAGACATTTGCCTAGATTCTACATTGGGTATTAAGTGGCATCAAAAAAATTGTCACTTTGTTGAATGTGGTAATGGCATTGTGGTTATGCAAGAAAATGTTCACCCTAATTACAAATATGTAGGGGTGAAACAACAGCATCTTTGGAATTTGCTTTGTAGTAATTCAGCAAAGCTAAAGGAAAAGAGAGAGAAGAAAGGAGAAGAAAAAAATGAAGAATGAAACTACCCTACACAGAGCTAATGAGATTAAGGTTAGCTGAACTGAGTAAAACAATGCCTGGTACTCAGTAAACATTGGCCTTCTTTCCCCTCTGCAAGCCTACATCACCATTTTAAATTGTGACAATCCTGAATGCTGTAAATTTTGAAAATTCTGACCACCTTTAAGAACTGGGGATCTCTACCTACTAGAAATATTTCAACAATGCTCCCTCTCATCTTTTCTACACAAATTCATAGTGCAAGAATCAACGTTACTTTCCCCCCCTCTAATGAGGCAAGAAACTGAAATAGTTCACTGTTCTCATATAATCAAGAACAACCAAAGTCAAAATACATTTAGTAATAGAGATAGACACTTAGTAAATAGATACATTTAGTATACTGCACTCTTCATCCTCCAGGAAATAACATTTATGTTTCCAATGGCTATAACCCAAGGGCTCATGACTAGTAGGTAATTTTGCTGACAAGTAAATTTAGATTGCTTGTATTTCAAAGAAATGTCTCAAATTTAGTCTAAGAATAATTACTAGCTAACTATTTGAGATATAAATTACATATTCAAAAGAGCTAGTTTTAATTTTATCATTTTATTTTCACCATTCATCTATGTAAAAAATATTCCATGTAATTTCAAATGCAAACATCATGTAAACAAACATAGGCCTTTTAAAGAAGGAAAAAATTCCGGTATCAAAGATCTACAAAGTGCTCACACAACTTAAGAAATCAAAGCAAACAGCTTAGTCAAAAAATGGGCAGAAGAACCAAAAAGATACTTGTCCAAAGAAGAAATGCAGATGTTCAACAAGCTTATGAAAAGATGTTGAAAATCACTTATTATTAAGGAAATGCAAAACAAAACCACAATGAGATACCTCCTCACACCTGTGAAAATGGCCCATATTAAAAAACTAAAAACAACTACTGATGAGTAAGTAGTGAAAATGGAACCCTCTTACAATGCTGGTAGGCATGTAAACTGGTCCAGCCACTATGGAAAAATGTGAGAAAGTTCCTCAAAGTACTAAAAATGGATCTACTATCTAACCCAATGACTCCATGCCCAGGAAACTGCCCACAGGAAACCAGCACTCCTATATTTGTTGCTGCAACAACAGCTAAGATATTTACAACAGCTAAGATATGGACACAATCTAAATATCCCAAACAGATGAACGGATCGAGAAAACATCATACATACACACATTGGAATACTGCAGTGATCAAAACAGATCAAATCATGCCATTTGTGGTAACATAGCTGGAAAGGGTTATGCTAAGCAAAGTAAATCAGAAGGAAAATGATAAATATTGGATGGTTTCACTTATATGTGGAATACAGAGCAACTGAACAAAGGGACCTACTTAGGAAAGAGATAAAACTTGCAAGAGGATCCAGGCATACAACAGGTGAGGGCAGAGAAAAACATAGAGACAGGAGAGCAAATGGGTCATGCGGGCTATGGTGGTAGGAGAACTACGGAGACTCCGTTGGAGGGGGGAAATCAAAAAATGTCCAAAAATTAACAATGATGTAAGAAAATAAGTAAATTAAATAATTTCAAGAAATTCTGAATACTAAGTTCAAGCATGTGTGAAACAAGTCTCAGTTTTTAAATAAGCAGCATTACAATTTAAAGCACAGTTTTGTGTGTGTTTCCCATCACGTCAGCAGTGTCTCTAACGTGGAATCAAGCATTTTTAGAGCAGAGATTTTTAGCGTTTTTAATGACACCCAAGAAACCAGAACATCTAAACTAAAACCTGATTTATAACTGCTCTACTTCCACTGAAATTCATTTCTCCCTCTCCTGCATTCGTACAGTATTTTGCAGCTTTCAATGGAGATAACATCAAATCTGATATACTTGTATTACAGATCTATTTGTATTAATCATGGACAATTTTTCCTCCAAGTAGGTTTCAAACTCCCTGAACAATCAATGTTTGTTAAGCAGGATGACTTGAATTTGGTTCCTAGGCACTTTGCACATGCTAGCCAATGCGAACCTGAAATTGCAGTGTCCATTCCAGGCCTGCAAGTGAGAGGAGTGGGTGATGAGACTAACCAGTTGAGAACTGGGTTTAATACCAGTGGAAGCAGACTGTAACCCTCTTGAAAAGCCCTGGGTGGATTTTCCACCATTGTCATGTGTTATGAGCTGTCTTCAGAATGGTAGTTCAATATGCAGCTGTCAAAGCCAGTACTATGGGCTGCCTGAGCCAGTTGGTGTTTGACAAGGCACACATCTGAATCTCCTTGTGCCGAAAGATGTATGACATCACCATGCTGTCAGGCAAAACAGGCAAAACAAAATTCCCCAGCTTCCTAAACTGCTCTTGTTGTTACAAGATGAATACTTTTTAGCTTTTCTTCCATGTTTCACAAATTTTTTCAACACTACTATTAATAGCTCTGTTCTTTCCACTTTCACTGGTCATATTCTAAAAATGTTGAATGACAGTGTTTATATATATATATGTTTAACCTACATGATTGGCTGACCTTACCTACTTAAAAATTATCTTTAGTCATTTTTCTGCATGTATATTTGTCACTTTAGCCTTGATTTTAGAGACATTTATGAGTTTGTTGTTCCTCTCTGCAAATGGAGGGTCAAAGCAATGGAAAGTATTTCTGTGCAATGGCAAATCTGAGCTTCATATTCTTAACACATTTTTCCCCCTGAGCCTATAAAACACATAACTGTGACTGAAATACAGTATTTTGTTGAGGATATATACATTACTTAAAACAGTATCTAAAAATCTTCTTAACTAAATGTAAATGTCTCCCTTCTGCTAATACCCTTTTAATATCTACAGTGCTATTTACTATTATTCTTCCCCCTACCCCATTTTTGTTTCTGTTAGAGATAAATGGAATTGAAATTTAACTATTGAACAGAATTGCATTTCAGCAGCTTCAGGAATGTAACTGATGTGCCTGGTTTCATCACAGTTTTGCTAGAAGTCAAAATGTACAGCTAGGGAAAAGCCCCAAGTCTGTCACTCCCTTTCTGCTAGAAGTATATGTGCTTTCCTCTGACCAACTGCATGAATGTGGGACTTATTATTTAAATACCAGAATGTTAATGATACATTAAAAAGTATAACTTTTCCAAACATCTAAATCTTTTCTTATCACTCAGAAATA
>NW_004567103.1:26338764-26356313 GCF_000260355.1 Condylura cristata | reverse complement strand
GGGGGGGGAAACACAGGATCTAAAAATTAAACTGAGTGCTAGACTTAAAATCTTATAAGCATTCTCTAGTTTTAGTATAGCTCTCTTAATATAGCCAAGTTTTTTGTTTAGTTGATTTTTTTATTTATGTATTTTTTAATGAGAAGAGGAAAAAAATTTTCTCCCAGAAGCCATAAAAAACTCTCAGATGGTAAAACAGATAGCCCTAAAAGTTTTTGCCTGAATTCATACACATACCTAAAATAAAACTGGCCGATTAGTCGTTTCAGTACTTTGAAAAAGAACGACATTTGAAAATACAGTGTAGTAGCAGTGTGATGTTGCACTGCCTCTAATTAAGTGCAGACTAGGAAAAATTATTCTTAGTTTAGTCTATGGGAGGGGGGGTGGTGGAAATTTCTCTCTTTGCAATTCAAAATTATTTTAAAGATAGAGCATTTCTTTTCCAATGTCTTCATTAAACAGAGCTGTTAAAAAATTGTCTCCCAACCACCCCCAAAGAGCACAAAGCTACCCAGTATTCACCCCATATGCTCGGCTTTGAAGTGTGAAGCTGTGACCATCCCACTAGACTCTTACACCACCATCAAAGCCATCTCATTACGCCCAGCGCTGAGAGTTAAAGCACGGGGCCCTAACCGCTCCAACACAAACACTGCATTAACAAAGCAACCGCAATGTTCCTCCCCCACATGGCTAGAACTTGGAGAAATTCTTACCATATGTACACATGCACGAGATACGAAAATTTATTGTGCTAGAACATCATTGAGAAGTACATTAAACATGCTGACTAGAACTAGCTGTTATTCTAAGGGACAGGAAAATATAAAATGCAGCTGATCTTTATGATGAAAGAACAGAAATATTAGTTTGAAAAACAAGATCAAGTGCAATTCCTAAATTGCATTTCTACTGACACATTCTGTTGCCTGTTCTTTCTTGAGATAGCAGAAGACAATTTAAAGAGGAAAATAAAACTCTACTGCACGTCATTGAACGCTACTGTTTACTCAGTCAGGTTTCATTTGCATCAACAGCATCTAGATTCAAAATGAACAGGCCTTGCTAAGAAAGGAATTTTACTTTCATCTCTGAGTTGTCAATTTATAATTGGCATGGAGGTAACAACTAAAATGCAAAGAAAAAAACTCATTATGTATTATGGGGTAAGCATTTTATTTTCAAAAAAATTTATGAAAAATAGTTTCAAATATTTTTACCTAGTGATTCTTTTCTTTTTGCCCTAGTGAAATCCCTGCACTTCCACATGAGACTGTTCAAAAATGTTTATTGTTGCATTTTTTGTAGTATAGAAATTGAGAAACAATTCAAATGTCTACAAATAGGGGAACAGGTAAAAGTGACAATATTCATATTATGAAAATTATACAGTACTTAAGAGGAATAAGCTAGAACTATATGTAATACAATAGCCAGATTTCCAAGTATTTATCTGACTGAATGAGAAAGTTAGAGTATGATAGCATTTATATAGCAAGCACATATAAGAAATTCTGTGTTGGTTAATAACAGCATATACATAAAAACAAAAGTACAGAGAAAATTCTAGATTGACAGGGGCTTGGTTCAAGGAACTGGGAATGGGGAAGGGTGGCCAGAGGTAAAGGTCAGCTCACCTATGATGCTTGCAGTTTTGAAAAAGATAATAAAACTTTCTAGGCAAGGTTTAATAAATAGTTGTGACAATCTTCTGCCATGCTGCTGTCTTCGTGGGAAACTAAGAGTAAGCTTCTTAATGTTTCCAGGTGTTTTCCAACTATAGAAAGAAAAAAATTCACCTAGCTTCTTTCTTCACTATAAATATAAGAATTATATTCACCCAAATTATAACTATGCCATAAGGCCCTGCTCGGTGACACAACTATGAAGCTGTCTGCAGCCACTGCATCATGATTTCAATCCCCAGCCAGAGAGCTGACCCACAGGTGTGCAGACCTTCCCTGTCCCACCCACTGCTCTCCTCAACAGTGCATTTCAGTCAGTCCGCCTGTTCTGTTCCCCACTATCTCTGGTGAATCCTCTCACCCCCTTCCTTGCACCTCTGGCCTGTAGCCTAGTTCATATATGCATAAATAAATAAATCTTTAAAAAAATAATAAATATGCCATATATGTATCTATAGAAATATAGGCAGGCATTCACTAAAAAGTATGATATTAGAAGTTTGGGGCAATTTTACACATATATAGCTTCATATCTGAAAAATCCAAGAATCTTGTTATTTCCCAGTATATAACATACTCTCATAGAAACATATATACAAAGAGATATGTCCTTTGTAGAACATATGCTGATATAACTAGTACTTTGTGCATTTGTGACAAGATATGGGTCATTCAAAGAATGACTCTTTCCTGAGTAACCTAACATTTTTAACTTACATTGTATTCAGTTTCCTAAGGTGCTCCCTAATTGTTTCAGGTAGATTTCATAGTCCCATGAAATCTAGAGTAACTTTCCATTTCTTGGGGGAAGTTACTCTATTACACTTCTGAAAATCACAAGGGCATTTACCACAATAAATGGAAACATCATTGTCACTCTAATACTCTGGATGTTCATAACTCTCTTCATTTATCTACATAATATTTTTCTTAAATAGGTACTGAATGCCATTTTGCAAATAAAGAACCAATAAACAAGGAGGAGCTGTCTGCTTTAGAAGTTAGAATTTTATAGCTAAAAGCACTTCTGAGATATCTTGCTCAAAGTGGTTTTCAAATATCTTGCCATGCAATCCCTTTTCTAAAAAAGCACCATATTTAGAATTTTGTGAACATGAAACTGACAAAAGGGATCCATTTCTTTACAGTTTAGGAGGGAATAATCTGGGCCCCAATAGTCAGCACCACAAGGCCAGTCAGCACCACAGAGAATCAGTAACACGAATGATAGCTTTTACTAGTAGAAGACAAAGCACTAGGGGCTTTACATATAGGCTTTATTTTCTCATCAACATTGCTACAAAATCATATTATTCCCACTGCATTGATATAAAACCAAAAAGATTATAGCAGAGACTAAAATTTTTTTCCTAGAATCAGTTGGTAAATAAGTAGCAGATCTGGGATTTAACTCAGGTTTTTTCAGTCCAAAATTCTTATTACACCTCCTTACCATTGGCTTCCCTGTGGAGCACTCAATGTCATGTCACAATTTCATTCATGCTTATCTGAAACTCCAGGCATATATATGTAGATATTTAATGGGTAGGCGGGGTGGAACTGGACCTGTCACTTCCGCAAAGTGCTCCCCTTTGTTACAGCCTCTCATTTTCTTTCAGGAGGATTACTGAGAATGTGGGATTGTCCCAAAGAATAGTTCAGGGAAGATAGGAAAAAGCCTGAGGGAAGGCAAGGAATCTTTCATTTAATCAAGGTATCAACAATGTATAAATGGTCTTCATAGGAAGCCCATTTTCCATAGCAAAAGGTCAACTTGGCTCTTCCACCCAACCAGTGTTTCCCAAAATGCAAGACCTAGGAAATTAACACGTTGGCCTTCCTCCCTCCCAACATTCATTTCCTGTTGGTGAATTTGGGAGAAAGGAGTAAACACAGAACGTCCTTCCTCTTTCTTCTTAAGAGCTAGATTTCAACAGGAAACATGCATTCTGGTCCACTTTTCTTTGCCATAAAACTTTCCAGGGACAGGTCTGTGCTGTCTAGTGTTGCCTGTGACAGGCTGGATGAGTCTGTTTCTTCAGCTGGATTAAACCAGATTGTTAATATCAAGTTTATCAGTAATAAAGTTAGTATTTCCATTTCTCATTCTGCTTTTCTTCACTGTTAAATTGATTCAATCATTGGTCATGCCTATTTATAATGCCCTCCTCTTAAATGCGACCCTTAGTCCTCATTTTTCTCTACAAATTAGCAGCTACACTGTGAACAGTGTATTAGCAGTGTTATCTGTTAATTCCTAAGTCTCACTATAACTATTCCATAGTCCCTCAAGGTAGCAGTACCAGACTGTCCAGGAGACAGTCACACACAGCTATAAGGGAAAGAAATCCATAATTATAATATTGAGAGATCATATTACTATATATTTTTGATTAATTAAATTAAGTAATGTCATTTATTATAAGCAATTTCAATAATCACACAATAATCAATGATTTTTATAATAGTGTAGTATTATAACTACATACAGTCATCACTACTGTTATCACATGCTCTGGGTCTCCTAAGAATCACACCCTCATGTGACCAATGGAGAAAAGGTAGATGGGCTGACATGTGCAAGAGAGTGTGAGAGACTTCAGTTGATGCACTGAATCTCACAGACCCACAAATGCATCACAATGTCATTTCTTCAGACTGTTCTAAAACTAGAGGTCTTGGCCCTGGAAGCCACTGTAAGTGCTAGGAGCAATAAAAAAGGAAACGAAATTCAGGAAAGCATCACCAAGTTCTGGAGCCTAGGCTCAAAAAGTTAGTATCAATCATCTGCTATAAATCCTCTATTAGGTCCAAATTTTCTGAAACACCATCAGCAATCACAAAAAAATCCATTTCTAGATATTGATAAATTTTACTGAATAGAAAACTAGAGCCCCTAAAGTTGAGGTCCCCCAAGACAGCCCAGCCCATGTAGTAAAGGTCTAATGCTAACATCCCTGAAATGATGAAGTCTTAATTCTGAGTTCTGAGACTCCCTAAATGAAGAGGTGGCAGTAAGAGGGGTGTCAACTCAAAATTTTACAAGTGATATCAGACAAGGAAAGAATGACAAGTGTACAGTCAGGCAGAAAAGATCTCATGTACCTACTTATTCCAATTAGAAAATTCTCCCTTATAGTACCCTTATTCTTGTCAACATTTTCAATTTTTTACAAAGAGTGCATCATGGAAGGAGGAAAAGCCAATCAATACAACAGTGCGTTATCAAGCTGGTCATCCCTGTGAACAGCTAGGGCTGCCTTATCTTGCCGGAATGTCCATCTCAGAGACAAAAGAAGAGTGTTTGTGTCCACAAATTGGTCAAGTGACCCTCCTGGGTGTTGATTTGCTTGTATTTCCAGGTTGATACAGAGTGAAAGTGAGAAAAAGAGTGTAGCTTTTCCAAGTATGACTGGGTTCATTTATATAGCTGGTGGTGGAAGAATAAGTTAGTTTTTCCCAGTTCTCCCATTTGATCTTTTCCTTCCTCATTATTATCTCTGTTTTGCAACAGCAGTGGAACTGTTGCACTGATAAAGTCTGTACAACATGCATTTATAAACAAGTTGGTAATGCTCCTTCATAATAAAATGTGCTACAGAACTAGAAATCAATCTTAATACTTATCTTTAAAATATAATATTTAAGGGCCCTCCCTGGTGGTATAGTGGGTTAAAGTGTAACACTGTGAAGCTGGTGGTGGCCACTTTGGTGTGAGTTAGATCCTCAACCTGGAGGTGATCCACATGGCATGGCAGACCTCTCCGGTCTTGCCCACTGCTCCCCTCAGCAGGTACTTTGCCAATCTGCCTGTTCTGCTCCCTACTCTGACTCTGGTGAATCCTCTTGCCGCCCCTGCACCTCTGACCTGTGCCCCAGTTCTGTATGCATAAATAAATAAATCTTTAAAAAAAAAACGCAATACTTAATATCAAAGCAGAATTTTTTTCTATTTTAAACTTTTTTATATGATGTTAGCATAAGCTAATCCTCAAATTAAATGATATTCCCTAAAACTAAGTTAACAAATACATTTGTAAAATCAGCCATTGTTTTTATGCTACAGCAATGAGAGTAATGCTGATAATGGAGAGAAATATATCAGAACCCAGCAACTAAATCGACTAATCTCAACCAGATCCACGGCTGTTTTATGAGACAATCTCCATAGCAACTGGAGAATTAGAGTTGAAAATTCTTGAAGTGAAAAGTTGTCCCTGATTTGCCAGATCAGCCCATGTTTTGACAATCTGTAATAAGGTAATCAAAGGGTCTCAAGACTATCACACAAGTGTTGACATCGTGTGAATCTGTCATGGCACATGTCCCCCAAGTCATAGAAATACTAGAAAAAACATCTATCTAGCTGATAATTCTAATCAAATTCATTAATGTTATATCTATTTTAAGAGAAGATAAAATTGCTAATGTAATAGCTATTCCTTTTGTCATGTAACTTACTTAGCAGGCACTGTTTCTTCCAGTCTTCTACAGAATGTCAACTTATATGACATCGTATAAACATTATTTCATTTGATTAATAGCATAAAACCAAAAGCATGTTTATATCACTTACAAAATAAATAGATTATGTTTCAGATTTTTAAAGTTGAATACTATGAGCCCACATGTTAGGAACGCCCATTTTCATTGGCAAGACACTGGAAGAATTTACCTTGGTATCTTCTGCCCTGGCACCTCGCTTGCATCCTCAATCAATTGTTCTCAAGGGGGTTTATGTATGAATGGGAAGGAGGGCCATGTTTCAGAAAGATTAGTTCCCACACACAAAAACACTGAGTAAGGAAGAAATGGAAAACATATAGGACATACGGCTCACAGTAATCCATCAGAAAACATCTAGAAAGATTACTATAAAAGTCCAGAAAGATTAAACATTAAAGATTAAAATTCTAGGGATTAAGTATCTTCTGTGTTGTATTAGAAATCAGAAAAAAAAAAAGTTCCTATACTGATTTCAAATTTGGTGCATTTATTTTCCTTAAAGAATCCAAAATAATTCAAAATCATCAAGAAGAAGAAAGAAGTATGGATTTCCAAGTAAAGATGGTAAAGTTATTTTTTTTAAGATTTATTTATTTATGCATACAGAACTGGGGTACAGGCCAGAGATGTAAGGGGTGTGAGAGGTGTCACCAGAGACAGAGTGGGGAGCAGAACAGGCAGATCAATGAACTACACTGCTGAGGGGAGCAGTGGGCAGACGTCTGCCGTGCCATGTGGACCACCTCGCGGCCAGGTGGGGACGGAACTCATGCTGAAGTGGTTTTAGTGTCTTAGTGCTTAACCTGCTGCGCCACCAGGGAGGGCCCAAGAGTTATTTTTTAAAGCCTTAACTCACCCAAACAAAAAGAGGTAGAAGAGGGCACAAATGGCTTGGGATTTGGAGAGTGGCCATAAGAATAACAAATGATGCAGCAGACCCAGTGCAACAAGAGAGGTCTCAGAAAAGCAACCTGACTTACACTACAGGCCCCCGGAAAGGTCAGAACTAGCAGCCTCACTTTGGGAGGGAAAGTAAAATGCTGAAAACAGGAAGACTTGGGGGAAGTCTAGGCAGCAATTTATAGCATCCTCTTCCATACACACAGGCAACTGCCCTGCCCTAGGCTAGTAGGAGATACCTGGGGTGAAGCCCAAGGTATCTGGGCTGGAGGAGATTCCACATAGTTGAGAGCAGGAATGGTTCATGGAAAGAGTGAAATTAAAAGAGTATTTCCAAAGTAAAGATTCTTCCATGCCTCTTCTGCAATTCCACTCAAAAAATACAGAAAGCTGTGACTATGCTCCAAACTGAAGACTAGAAGATTATTCTCTGGGAACAGTTTTCCTCCAAGAGGAAAGGCATGAAAACAAAAAGAAAAACACTGACAGAGGGGTTTCCCAAAGAAGTGGCCTAGTCATACCACCTTACAGCTAATAAGTCACCCATTCAGTTTTTTACTGTCTCTTAAGGAGTCAACCAAGGATCACCAGATGTCTGAGGAAAGTCTTTAAAATAAACAGGCAAATGCAACCTAAGGATGGGAGCTTGAAGGCTGAGGAAGGAGAACAGATTCCATGCACTAAGAAGAAAACGTCAAAAATTACACATAGATATTGTATTCACAACAGAAGACCAGAATTTTTTTTTTAAATCATAAAATAGAAGGAACATTTACAGAGTAAATAAAAGCACTTGGAAACTAAATACAGAAATGAAAAACTAATTGAAAGGTTGAGATACATATTAGAGGAAATTTGTTAGAAAGTGTTAGGAAATTATGAAGCTGTAGACAAAAAAGAGAAAATGCATTGAGAGAAACAGTGCAAGAATTCCAAAATTCAAATAATAACAGAACTCAGCATAAAGGAAATCATCAATGAAGTAATTCAAGAAAATTGTCCAGCACTTAAGGTCAAGAATTTCAGGGATTCAAAATACCTACTAAGTATCCAGATGTAAAGAAATGCATGTGAACACCTATCACAGAACACTAGGAATAAAAGTAACGACCTTACAAGCCTCCAGAGAGAATGACAGGTCACATACAAAGATCAGGAATCATGATGGCTTTAGAAATCACAGTAGAAACATGGAAATAAGAAATCAATTAGAAGTTATCAATATTTTATATATATAGATAGATAGATAGATAGATAGATAGATAGATAAATATATATAGATATATATATATATATATAGATATAAATATATATAGATATATATATTATATATATTATCAATATTTTATATATATAGATAGATAGATAATTTAAAAAATTAAAATTGATCATGTAAAGCTATTCCTTTTGTCATGTTATTTACATAACCAGCACTTTTTCTTCAAATCTATAGAATATCAACTTATATGACATTGTATAAATGAGACAAAAATGAGATGTAGCCAGATAAATTAAATGTGGTGTTTATAAAAAAAATGAAAATCAAAATCCAAAATATTTTAAAAACTGTAACCTTAGACACATCTATGTATCTCATAGTTCTCAATTTTATATCCAGCGTAGAAAATATAGCCAAGTTCTTTCCCCCTTTATTCCATCATTTGAAAGTGATGACAATCTCATGCCACTGTTTTGTCCTAAGCCCCAGATGCTCTTTAATCTCTCCACTTTCTATTACCATAGGTCACCATCACCTTTCCAAATTGCTTTAATGCTGTCAGTTCTCCATCCTACCAGCAGAGTGATCATTCTAAAATTTAAAGTCAATCACACTACTTTCTTGCTTAAAACTCTTCAATGGTTCCCACTACCTTTAGAAACATAAGGTATGAATTCCTTAACTAGGCATGTAAGACTTTCATGATCTGACCTTAGTTACCCCTTGAGTTCATTTGTTAACACTTTTGGGATGCTTTTACCATCCTACTCCATCTCTAGGTTCTACACAGCCTCACTGAAGTCCAGGGCACTGAAGTCACACTCAGGTTGCTCTCCTCTTTGAACCTCTGCATCACTGTGCCCTTTATTCTAGAAGTTGTTACACTAAAATTAGATATATATTCCATATATAGGGCCCTCCCTGGTGGTGCGCTGGGTTAAAGCACAGCAATATGAAGCTATCTGCAGCCACTACAGCACGAGTTCGATCCCTGGCTAGGGAGGTGACCCACAAGATGCGGCAGACCTCTCCTGTCTTGCCCACTGTGCACCCCAGTAGTGTACTTCATTGATCTGCCTGTTCTGCTCCCCACTCTGTCTCTGGTGAATCCTCTCACCCCTGCATATCTGACCTGTACCTGAGTTCTTGTATGCATAAATAAAAATACATCTTTAAACAAATATATATAAATAATAAAATATACATTATCTATTTAAGTTATTTAGACGTTTGTGTCTGTACATTTATAAATGAGTATACATGCTTTTAAAACTTTTGGATAATTTTCTGTCTTTATAAGTTCTTTAAATGCCAATTTTGGATGCCACTTTAAGAATCTCTTCCTTAAGGTATAAGTTTACAGCTGATATCAGAAAGTTCTGAGATACATTATTCACATTTTTTGCACATATATTAAAAGCAACCAATCATTAATGTCAGCTGGAATGTTCTTCATGGCCCTTCTTCCCAAAGAAAGTTAAATTATGATCTTAGAGTTGGTTTCTCTGAGAAGGGGTTACTCTATTATAAAACATCCCTTCACTGGAATAGTGAGATCCTAGAATTTGAATACTTGTGTCTCAAAAGAATGCCTAAGCAGGCTGTTACAAAAAAAAAAAAAGACAAAACTTAAAAAAATTGGAAGATATTAGATGAACAGCTGTGTAGAAAAGGGAATGTAAAAATAAAAACTGAATGTTGGAGCATCAAAATAGTAACCATGTACAGTATATGACTGTTTTTAATCAGATGAAGATTGAAGCTATTACATTTCAAATCAAATGTTATAAATTAGTTCAAGAATGCAGCTGAGCTCTCATTTAATTAGAAATGTCCATGTTTAAATCATGAGGTACAGTAGCTGCCAATGAAGCAAAAGGGCAAGGGAAGGGAGAAATACTATGTCCAGACTCTCCGACTGTCAACTGTCTCTTACGCAGGACAAACATCTGGGGTGGAATAGTCCTGATGTAATGAAGAACTTCATGTACTAGCTAATTTGAGATTTAATGTAATTGAACATAATTGTTTTGAAGACAATTAAAATCATTATTCTGGTCTGGACAATTCTGAACTCTTCATTTTTGTGTGAAATGGATTTCGTCTCATGCTGAATTTTAACTCTTTCTTGGGTGAAACGCAAAGCAGATTTGGGGCCAAGATTTTCTTGGAAAATAACCTGAAGATTGTCAGGTCAGGTCAAAATGCAACACAAGCAAAGAGGTGCTCCTTTGGAAACCCGTCTCACTCCCTGTATTTCAGCTACTCGGTGTAGCAATCCAGACCTACATTTCCAATGTTAGACAGCTCACTATTAAATAAAAGTGAAACAACATCATACAGAGACTTCTGAGGTCATACAGAAAAGAATGCAATTATCCTAAAGCAAACTTTTCCCTAAAGGTTATGAGCCTCTGCATCTCGTAATTAACCATGGTGCAGCTAGACAGTCCAGGCCAAAGGTCTTTTCTCCCAATTTGCCTAATTCAAAAACACCTCAAGTGACATAGCTTGAATTTTCCAAATTAAACTTTCCCCTGGGGCTGAAATCAAGCATGTGACAGTTCAGTTCTAAAGAAAATCTTAAAGAGAGTCGTGTATAGGGATAAAAGAAAAAAAATCAGAGGAAAAGGGGGTAGGAGTTAACATTTAAGTGGTTTTTCAACCTCATCATTACCTCTGCTTGAGAAAATAGGACACAGATGGGTAGAACACACCAGCATTCTGCCCTGAAGAGTCTAAGGAACTCATTAGAAACTACTGCTGTTTCCTCGTGCTCCTTGGTGAATTTTTAAAGGGACAAAATGATCGATTTGCCACATCCTACAACATTCAGTTTTCCAAAGTATCCTGGGGTGGCACGTGAAAGGACGAGTCACAAAGACACAGTGTGCCACCGCCACCCATGAAAGCCAACTGTTGATATAATTCTTCAAGGTCGACTTTTCCCAGGGAGTTGAGCAGTGATTATATTGTCGCAAGCTGTTCTGATTTGTAAAAATGGTTTCCATTAAGGAATAACATACGACCCCAACTTTCTCTTACGTCTGGCCACAGCGCCACACTCCTCCACTCCGACACCACAGAGGGGGTAGATGGGAACCAGGTCCACTGCTCCCAGGCAAGGGTGGATCCCCTCTTGAATCCCCATATCAATAGACTGGAAGGCCTCCACGCAGGCAGCCAGGACAGAATTGCCTTAAAGTTGTAAAAAAAAAAAAAAACCTTTCAATCGCATCTAAAAAGGCAGCTACTTAATTTGCTTTCCTTTTGTTAGTTGCATAGATTACATTGTTTTGACATGCAAAATAAAGAAAACTAAAAGATCCAATAATTCACTTTGTCTAAACTCTCAACTGCGATAGTTTCATTTTTCATTACTTCTTATGGGAACTGCATAACTTTTTTTAAACAACTTTGCTGTTTATTTATAACTTCAATTTCTAATGTTATCAAATGAATCAATAAGATTTTTTATTATCAGACTGATGAATAATTATATTAATATGTACAAACGCAAGATTTTTTAAAGCATAAATTTTTTTACTTTTTCTCTTGTTCAGTCATTACATTTTTCATTGAATTACTGTACTTAATACTTGATCTATATTTCATAGATATCTAAGAGTTTTACATTATTATTCTGAGTTTTCATTAGCAGAGAGTCCATCCTATGTTTGCTGGAAGTTATCAGTCAGCTCTTTGTCTTCAAATAAACATATTTTTTGAAGGAAAGAAATCTAGTAGGTTGCAATCAAGTTTATTTTGAGATTATTTACTAAGATACTTAGAACCCTTTACCATAGAATATTAAGATAGCACAGTATTTTGTTTAATTAGTCATCATTGTTCAAATCCAGTTGTCCCACTAACCCTTATGACATCCTATAAGACATGGATTCCATTTCATTTCAACCCATGCACCATGAATTCAGTATTTCAGACTCCTGTCCCAAAATACAATTGCTTAGCATGTCATTCCATGCCAATTTATTAGTGAAAGGCTGACTTCAACACTATTACTTCACAGATTAAAATTTCAAGATATTTGTCTTAACCACAAAGGATATTGAATCATCTTCTGGTAAAAAAAAAAAAAAAAAAAGTTATTAAATCTTGGGTAAGGTTCATTTTAATAACAGGAAAATTAGAAATGCTTGAGATCTTCAGAAAAATGATAAAATGTGGTTTTGAGGTAATAGAGGGAAGTATTCAGACTTATACAAGAACACAGTGATTAAAGAACATTCAGATTACCTGAAGCCTGTGTGTGTGGTGTAAAAAAGAAACTGAAATCTTACCTAACTTATCAATAGATCCTGCAATTGTGATGACTGATCGGTTGTAGTCTTGATCAGAAAATATGTTGAGCACTGATACTTCAGGATATTTCTGTCCTGTAAGGAAATACAGCTCATAAATGCAAGAACATTTTTTCTACAATGAAATCTTACTACTTTATTACTTCTGATACAACTAGTTTAGTAGAAAAATTCGGGACGTGACCGGCTGTACACCCAGACTGATAGCTCAGACACTGGCCTTGGATGTGTACACAAGACCTTCTACTGGACTTGCTACTGTGTTTGGCAAAGTTGTCTTAATTTCATCTACAAAGGTGACCTATTCTTTCAACTGCCAAATCATAGCACTCTAAATTTTGCTCTTTATCAAACTCATCTTCCAGATTTTATCACTGGTTCCTTCCAAAACCCAGAAATCGAACTGACAGGATGACAGTCTGACATCTGGGAGAGCTAATAGGGGAACCAGTGCCTAAAGCGAAGGCTTCTAGGATGCGTGCACCTGTCCTAACGTTGGGATTCCACATTCTCCTTTGCAGAGGCCACCAACAGCCTTCAGAAGTTAACGACTTCCAGCTTTCTGTGGCTTGTGACTCACTTGAATGTGTAACCTGGAGGAGAAAGCGGCCCAACGCTTGTATGGCAACCACACATAACCCCAAAGTTATTTTTGAAGTTTACAAGCCTGGTTCAGACTCTTTAAAAGTTCCCCTTAAGCCTACAAAAGCAAATTCAAAGTGAAGGACAAAAGTTTTCAGGCAGTAATTAAACCGTTAGCTATGCCATTATACCTTTGTCGCCCTGTCCCCTGGCAGCTTTACAATTAATCTTTTCAGAGGAAAGGGAAAATAAGTTACATGCACGAACTACAGCAGTCCTACACTATTAATTTTTATAACGTGAAAAGATAAACATAAGTCACCCACATAGTCAAATGAGCATCTATAGAGCTCACCAGTGTATACCTTGGTTTGGGTATAAAATTTATAACTCAGGTTTCTTTACCTAAGAACTTTTAGGCCATTTTTTTCCCACATTGCTTAATTAGAAAAAAATATAGATCATACAATTTTATTCCACTTAAAAAATAAATACCTCTAGGATATCTGTGAAACAACAGGTCATAATTTTAACTAGGGCTACCTTCCCTGCATTTTTAAAACTATAAAAGAAGCAGTAAGAACAAGATTACACACCCTTCTATTTTATGTATTTTTCAACATATTCCAGCTCCTGGAAGAAAAGAGATGATTTGATTTTTCCATCCTAAAGCGTCTCTGAAAAGCTTTTATTCTCAGTTTCATATGATTCAATTGAATCAAATGTTGAAAGAGTAAAATACTCTTTCTTGTAATTTCTTAAGCCTGCATATAGGGGAGAAAAAAATTCTTCTGGCGGGAGGAGCTGTCAGTATGAATCTCAGCAGAAGTAAATTGTTTGGTATTTGTAATGGAGTATAATAGCTATAATTCCATTTGAGCTGCTACCACTAATATGCTGATAAGAACTGTGAGTTGAGACCCAGGCGTCCATCAGTGTGTGCTTGCCACAAATGTCTCTGCACATTCACTTAATCACAGAGACAGGTAACTCAATCCCATTAGATGCACTATGTCTGAAATTGAGGGGCCTATGCTGGCTCTTCCTATAAAGAGAATGCAAAAGCACAGCTGCATACTGACTCCAGAGTTTTCTTATCATCGGTTATCAGGAATTTTCATAGACATTTCCAGCTCCTGCCAAGTTACAAGACAGTAACTTAATGTGTTCATCGTTGCTAGAAATGAACTGGGGAAAACACTTCTTTCTCCTGAAAAGCCATAATCAAATAATAATAAAAAAAAAAAACGACAATCAGAAACTAAAATATAATCCCTCCGATGCTTCCAGGCTGTGACCCTAATGCTCACCTGTTGCCACCAAATCTGACTGATCTAATAACAAAGTGTTTCAATTAAGTCTGTATGTAGCGCTGTGATTTGTGTGTGCAGAAATAAAAACAAGTGACACTAGAACTATGTGTCATCACATGAACATTTTAACAAGGGTTTAAAAAAAGAGTGAAAAAGAGAAGTGTCTCTTCTAGTAAATACTGGTCCAGAGAGAAAGGAGGCTTGAATTGCTGAGTGATCTCATGCACATCACTTAAATGCAATGCCAAGAGTCTTTATACAGAGAAAATGGAGTAGAAATAACAAAGCTGTAATGATAGCATGGGTTTCGCTGGCAGGAGTGCTTTGAAAAGTAGTTGGTATTTGGCAAGTTTACTTTTGATTTAACCTGCTGAACAAAAAGCATAACGTACAATTATGCTCATTCTATTAATGATCGAATAAATGGCCCACGAGGGAAACATTAAACCTTAATGTAAATATATCCTCCTCGGGAGCCTGTGAACATCCTGAAACCCTGAGCAATGTGCATCTCAGACAACCACACTGCTAAGCGGAGCACATGCAGGCATTTGCAAAAGAACATACACATGTGCACCTCTGAGTAGCTGACCTAGCTCAGGCCCTGGAGTCCCACAGAAGCTCTGACAGCCCAAGAACATGGGGGTTGGGAGAGGAATCTAGGAAGAGAGGAGTGTTACAGATACTCTGCAGAGCACCAAAATCACTGTACTATCAAAACACTACATGCTCGTCTCAATTGTCTGTTGCTCCTACCATTTTTCCCAAGAGCTGCTTTTGCTATGTTCTCAACAATGTGTTTTCTTCTGGCTTCTGAAATGTTTAGTAAACAGGCAGCCAAACGGAGCCCCAGTCTGGAAGAAGACATGGCGATTTTTCTAGAATAAAAGAAAAGAGATTTTTCATTTCTGTCCCTCCAGTTCATTCATATTTTCATGTTCATTAGCCATAAAAAAAAATTCAGTGTTTGGAAACCAAGCAGTCATAACATGAACATTTACTATGGCATTCCTAGAGATCACCTAAAGGATAAATTACTCGGGTTGACTCCCCCAGGAAATCATGTGTATATGGTCATACACACACAAATATGTGAACATAGTAACACCAGAAAATATGTGACAAGTTATTGTGCCTGAACTGTCACATCAATGAAACTTTTTCATTTAAGTACGTTATTCCCTTTTAAAGGAACACCCTTGTTTTCCTTATCCCTGCTTTCAAGGTCTGTACTACTTAACAAATAACCCTGATCCTTTTGTTAAACCGGACTTTTTGTGGCAATGCAGGAAAGAGAAAAGAGGACAGTTATTTAATATACTCATTCTTATGAAACTGTTCTTGTGGCAAAAAAAAAAAAAGTTATCTCTGTGGGTCATGCCACAGGAAGTGGCATGAACAACTAAAGGGATTCATTTAGGTGCTTCAAAGACAAGGATTTGACTAAGCTCCTCTTGTACTTTGCTCTCCAAAGTTTCTAAATCAGTTTAAAATTGAAGGACTTTTGAACTGAAAGTTGATAAAGACTCTGATGTTCTCAATAATGCCCCCAAATGTGACCAATTCTTGTTCAAAATGAATAAATTACAATAGTATGGGAGGTTGCTTTTTACCTGTTTCTAGAAAAGCATCTTTCAACGCATTATCTTGCCATACTTAAATGATATTATGAACTGAAGAAATTTAAATAGCTCAAAGTTATAAGAATTTCCCTTTCAAAATCAGGCTATCATATTTTGGGCTCTTAAATGTCCTGTCTAAAAATCAATGTGGCCCTCAAGAATTCATTCATTAAATATCGGAGAGGGGGCATTCTCCTTTCTCTCTGTCTGGGGGACTCTGCAGTGAAAGGCATGTGACTGAGATACCCATAGAGCTTATGAGTTAAAGCAAAATTTGCTCTGGGCTCTTGTATATGTATTCTGCCCTATTAATTATTGCTGACAAATAAACCTGCTACAGATGAGTAGAAACAATTAGAATTTTTTCCTAAACTATGCTCTGGGGCAAATAATCCTGGTTCTCAATGCATTAACCCCCTGGCTCCTGTTCACTAAAATAGTTGGTTGGCCTGATCATTCTAACCTAAAAGGCAAAGAAAGGTTCCATGGCAGGCTCAGGACTGTAGACGACAGCTTTTCATATTGTGACCATCATTTCATAATTGAAAATTCATAAAAACACAGTCATTAGGTTTTCCCTACACATTAATAAGATTGTTGTAATAAAGCAGCTCAGACCTCTCTCGTTTTTATGTAAACAAAAAATTGCTTTACACAAGGGGTGTGGGCGTCTTCTGGCTTTCATTTGTTTTCAGTGTGTTTATGTAGCTTAATTGTCTCATCAGGCACTTTCCCAACATAATTATGCTTTTTAACAAATGGTGTTTATGGCAACCCCTAACAGTGCAAAAGAAAGGATTAGTTTCATCCTCTCATTCCACATTTTGATTCCCTGTGGACAGCTAAATCACACAAAGATGGTGTTAGAAAAATCTACCTTCACAGCAAAAGCTGAAATTAGTGGCAGTACCAGGCTTTGGGGGAGCAGTCAGGCTTGTTAGTAAAAAGAATAAGCATTTTTCTCCCTTCTCCTGTGAGAAAGTGACCCAGAGCAAACCCCCCCTACCCCCCCCCCCCCCAATTTGTGGCGTGGGACAGTGTGATCCTAGTCCGCCCGGCCCTTCAATCACCTTTCCTGCACTTCAGTCCCGCTACTGTCCAAGTAGACCGGCCTCCTCGTCCAGGGAACAACACAATGGCAGGCACGAAGGGCGGCAGCTGCCACGGAGCCTTAAGGTCTCTCCCCTCCCGCGCACGCACCACCACCAGCCCTTCTAGGCCAGCCAGGGGACTCGCCGGGCGGCGGGGAGCGCGTCCTCCGGCTGGCTTCCCCGGCCCCTGGGGCCCCTGCGGCCCCTGCGGGCCCGTCCGGTTAGGGCTGGAGTGTCCCTGGCCACGTGGCGGAGGGTGGCCAGATGGACTCGGCGACTGTCCGGCCGCACCACGAGGCCCAGCGG
>NW_004567103.1:26295553-26338590 GCF_000260355.1 Condylura cristata | reverse complement strand
CCGCCGACCGCCCATCCCGCCTCCCCGGCTCCTTGGGCGCGCTCCAGCCCGGCCGCCCGCCGCCCGAGCCTCTCTGCTGTCGGCTCCCTGACCCCGACCCCGCCGGCCGCCTCCTGGGGAGCTTAACGTTCGTTTTAGAGTTGCCGTCTCGCCGCCTCTGCTGGATCTCGGAACTGCGTAATTCTCTCTTGTAAATGAATGACATTTGTAAAGGGCATTAGAATCTGATGATGAGGTCATTACCCATTGATTATACGCCGGCAGGGGGCTCTTTTCTCTGCTTTACACACGGACACCCCTGGTGGTTAATTCCCTCTTGAGAAATAACTGCCCAGGAGCGCTTGTGAATATGAACTGGACCCACCCCAAGAGGAAAACAGTACTTGCACAATTCCATTTAGTGAAAGTTACAACCAATATGAACCAGGCGCTAAGCATTTCCCTTTTTCTAGGCCAGTGAACCTTGAGAACACATTTCTCTTCCAAAAAATCAGGACCTGATTTTTTTTTTCCAATGTAGCAAGGATTAAATGTCACATTTTGATCCAATTTCATTTCTGAAGTGAAATAATCACTAAATAACTAGTTTGGCGGAATAAATTAATTTTTAAATCTATTTTTTATTTTCTAATTATACTTTTTAAACACAGATTTGAGGAAATTAACATTTATGTGGACATTTGGTTTCTAGCCTAATGTGGCATAAAAATAAGTAACATAATGAGTGTTAAAAAAAATCAGGTTCATGATGCTTCTCACATCATCATCATTGTACTTAGATGTCACAACAGTATTATGTGCGATTGTGTCAGATCCAGCCTTCTCCATCTCGGAGTGTTGGCAGGTAGGAGGGTTGTTGGCAAGAGGAGGGGTGTTAACCTCAGGATCCTGGATCTATTCCAAGACTGGTAATTACATTCTGCCAGCCAAAATTCATCCCATAATTTTAATTGGATAAATCCTTTCTGGCCTAAGCTACTGCTATGCCTGTCAAACTGTTGCCACATTTCACCCCAGAGGTGTCTGTGTTTTAGTAGCAAGAATCAGTCCCTTTGAGGTTGGCTTATCAGTTTAAATCCTCAACGTGCTTTGGAATCCTATGGAATTAAATATATATTTAGGTATTTTTTCCTACTGAATCTGCATAATGGCATAAAATAGATACATAACCATGTTAATGCCTAAAAACCAATTCCCATCTAATGCTAGCAGATCATTTTGAGAGCTTTCTAACCAGATCAATGTTCCTACCTTTCTCTTTTTTTCCTTTTAAGAGCTTTTTGTTGCCGATAACTTTAGCTTCCATTTCCCGAAAGGTCCTGCAGTGACCAGTTTCCTTTCATAGAGAGCAAAGGAACTGAAACCCCTTGTAGTTCTCCTTCCCAAACAAGCCTATGTTGAGATTACTTGTGATGGGGAGAGTCAGAGTACTAAGAGTAGGTGTAGCTTTATCTATATCTAGAAAACTGTGACAACTAGGAGCTTTGTGGTTTCTATCTGTAGCTACTGTCAGAATAACTAAAGCTTCCTCCTTGCATCGCCTAAGCCTCTCCATGAGAATGTCTTCCCTCCTTAGGGCTGCTGGGATATAAAGATAATGTTTCTGAAAGCATCAACACCCTGGATTTACTCAGTAAACCTCAGTTCCTCTCTCCAATACTCAAAACCAGAGTGCCAGTGTTCTTTATGAAGGGAAAGGGAACAGCAGTCCATGCCGGCGGACTATAAGCATGTCATTGTGGAAAAAGACAAGGAGATAAATATCAGCATTGTCTGATGGGAATTTTAGAAATAAGGTTGAAATTATTATTTTGTTCTCTTCAAGAGAGGAAATGCACTACTGGGGTTAGTTTAGTTCTAGCACATGTAACCCTGCCCATTTCATGACTGCCAAGAGTCTTATGGCACTTTACAGGGCATGGACAGTAAGCTTCTTCTTTTTATTTAACTTAGCATGCTTGGAGGGACCTTCTATACTTTTGGGGTGAATGTGTTATTCTGACTCCTCATTTCTCCTGCAAGTTTACATTCAGAGCATTAGTTCTTTGCACACATGCTTCCTGTTTAGAAACAAGCACTGGAAGAGAAATCAGCTCAAAGGCAGGTGTCAGTTCTGTCACTGGACAATTGCTGTTTCCTGACACTACCATTGATTCCTTGTGAGCCAAAGAGGACACACATCTGTCTTCTTCATTTTTATTTTTCAAGCAGGAATAACTTAGTTTTCATAGGTCTTAGCTCACCTAGTCCAGTCAAGCTGAGTCAGCTAAAAGGGACAGAATGTTTCAGTGTCACTTCCCAGATAGATATGAACCTACACCTTAAGTGCTGCTTAGCAGAGCCAGAACTGGCAAGGGAGGCCCTTGGGGACAAAATTTAAGTGGGTGCCCCAAAACTGGCAATAAAGCATTGTTAAAAGCCAAAGTTAATGCAGAATAAGAACCTCATGGTGAGCAAGATATTTAAACAGGACCCTAGCCTGTACTTGCTTGACTCAGTCTTACTCGCCTCACTCTGATGCCTCCCCTTCATGCCAGGCTTTTTCTGGTTGCAGGGTTGAAACGAAACTGTTCTATTCTGCACTGTGCATCCTTTCAGCCATGGACCTCCAAATAGGCAACAATAGCAGAAATATCAAGGGCAGAAATTTCCAGGCCAGTGGGTACATTTAGTTTATTTGCTGTTCCCTAGGCTTCCATACATAGGAGATTGGCCAATTTATTTCAAAGAAGTTAAACCCATATTAGAGCAGCAAAGGAATCAATTGTGCTAATACATTTGTATTACTGTATATATTTCAGAATATATACCTACTTACTGTATATATTTCAGAATAAGGTTATAATGCCCTTTATTGTGCTGTAGGGTTTTGAAATGTTTTCAAAACATTTTATAATAAATACTATACATCTGTTTTCTATTGATCTAATTTAGTATTTACCTCTATTCAGGGTAAGAAATAAAGAATTTCCTATAGAGATAAAGAAATCTAATTCTTATTGCTATTTATTTCTTTGAAGTTTTCACTTTCACTATATTTTTACACTATATCAGATTTAATTCTGACTTCTTCCATTCTTATAGGACATAAAATGATTTTGTTTTTCCATTCTGGTAAGTGAAGATTTTAAAAAGTGATTTGTGTTGCTATTCTTGGCCAAAAAGTGCTTTCAGTTTTTCTGAATTTTGTGATATTATGAAATGTGTTCTATTAGCCATTTTCTAAAGTAGCAATTAGATTTCCCTGGTGGGGGTGAGGGTTATGCTATTTATTTGCTTTAAATGAAGAAAAGGAGCTTGATGTCCTAAGAAGTTAACAGAAATGCCTCTACCACTTTAAGTATGAGATGTGACCTCTTGACATCTTTGTCTTAATAAAGGAAGAGGTAAAAAACATTAAAACAAAACAAAATTTCCAGAACTAACAATTTTTCACTAGAATATTTGGAAAATATTCTTCCCCTAAATAAGACTCTCCCTCTTTAGTAGGCTGATCTGTTTATCATTAAAGATTAGTAGGCTCCAAATGGAAGCAGAATTTAAATCCAAATCACTTATGCATTCTCTTCAGTCATAGCCAGATTACCTCATGTAAGGAGCCAAAAGTTAAACTTCTATGATCCATCCATCCCTTAATTCATTCCTTGCCTTTTTCTATCTTCCATGTGGCCGTTCAATGAATTTTTTATTATGGAAACTAGGCACTGGATAGCACAAAGTATCTCCTAGCGCCTCTCTTTCCAAGTTGTTTTTTTCATAGTTATTAGTTATATTGCAGCTGAAAAGTCCTAAAATAGACTTTGTGTTTTTGCTAAACATTTATATTAATTTATGGGACTACATTAAGATTATTCTAAAACTATTATGATTCACAAAATGTATCTTATATCTAGAAAAATGTTGGAAATGTTTAGAAACACTTCCCCCTATATAACATGAATTTGTGTTGTATTAGGAGATTTTATCAATAAATAGTTACTTAAAGCTTCCAACTCAGGGGTGATGATTGCCAGCCTTCATTAAGAAGGATGATACAAAGTCACAGCCCAAAGTGACCAGTCATGCTCAATGCCCTTCTAGGAACAAGTGTGTTGTTATTGTTCTTTCATGTCCTGTGTATCTGCAAGTGAATGTCAACTCTTACTGATACCAAGAAGGTAACTTCTGGTGTGCACAGGGATCTGATACCCTGAACATTAGCGTTCATAAGCTGTCTACATGTTCTCATTCAGGTGTGTGTTCAGAGGCACCTCTTACTGGAAAGAGCCCTTCCAGACAGAACCAGTTCTCCTGGCTATGGGCAGGTCTCCAAGCCCTGTTTCTGAAGGATATTCAATCTGAATGTTCCAAGGAAGGCTTTCCTGTTGGTTTGTTTTGATTTAAGGTATAGCTTAATATTTGAAAACATTTCAATTTATTAAAATACAGCTCTTCGGCCCTCCCTGGTGGCGCAGCGGGTTAAAGCACAGCACAAAGAAGCTTAAGCCACTTCCGCATGAGTTCGATCCCCACCTGCCCTGGAGGAGATCCACATGGCGAGGCAGATCTCTTCTGACACGCCTGCTGCTCCCCTCAGCAGTGTACTTCGTCGATCTGCCTGTTCTGTACCCTGCTCTGTCTCTGGTGAATCCTCTCACCCTCCGCATCTCTGGCCTGTACCAGTTCTGTATGAAAAAAAAAAAAAAATAGAGCTCTTCATCAAATCACAGAAAATATTTAATTTCTTAGGAAGGGGCAGTAAAGATTAATTTTCAGATACTGTTGTTTTTAATGTTTTCTTTATCTTACTCTGTCTCTTGATTACCGTGCAACTCTTTTAGCTTGAAGTCCCATGATATTAGAAAAGATTTCATAATAAAAATTCATAGACACTCAAGTCAGAAGGGACCATAGTGATTATCTAGCACCTCCTTCTGACCCTTTATGCAATTGATGGCAGATCTGAAACCAACAGGCAATAGGAGTAAAAGCAGAGTTTGTGGTAAATTGGGGTTCAGGTGAGCAGAGGTTATATCCCTGCAGTACTACACTGTAAGCCACAACTGCTTCATCCATGGGCCCTCCTTGAGCCCTAAAGTACCTCAAAAACCACCAAATAATTCAAAATACAAAGCTCTCATCTTTTGAAGGTTAACACTATCTTAAAATGTGCCCATGACATCATTTCAAAATGAAGAGTTGTGAAAATTTAAGTATCATTTAAATTATTGAATGAGTTTTAATAATAATTTCTAATGAAGGAAAATATATATGAGTAGATCTCAAATATGAAATTATCTAGCACAAGCTTTAATTAATATTTAAGGAAGTGCGCAATAGAAAGCAAAAGGGTAAAGAGTTGGGGGACAGAGGAAAAAAAAAATCTTTGAAAGATGCAATCAAATAGGCAATGGATATAGGGAGACAAGAGACAAAGATGAATGCAGCTTAGTTGCCATATCACTAACCAGTTTGGAAAACAGTACAATACCCCTGACCTACCCAGTGACTCCATCACTTTTAAATTGTATTTTCATTTCTCTAATTGGGGCAAAAGGAAAGCAGTGTTCCTCACTGGAGTTTCTCGAATTGCTATACTTTACTGAGATATGGAGCCTCTTTTTCTTTTCTGCACCCCCACCTAAGAGATCCAATATAAATGTAATAATATGTAATGGATTGACTTTATAATGATAAAACCAAGTATTAAAGCTAAAAGGAAGCCAGAAATCTATCTAATCAAACACTTGAAGCGTATGAAATCTGGGCTAAAAGAAGTTAAGTGATTATCTCATGTCTAATAATGCTATTTAAAAAATTAAATGCCTAGCAGATGAAATCTAAGATCCTGCCCTGTATCACGCATTCCACTTTTTTAAGATTTCCTTCTTTAGTCTCATACCACACAAAATTTGAACTTCTAGGTGTCACCTACTCTGTTTGTCCTTTCTCAAAATTTCTTCTACAACCACATTTGATGCACCCCCATAAACAATCCCACCTCTGTGAAGCCTTCCTGAATTCTATCCTCTTCCCCAGAATTCATCATACTCTTTTCTGTGTCCTAACACATTGCACACTTACCACTGAAACACTGATTACATCTATTGTTGTTAAAATATTTTATAAGTGTGTCTTTTCTCTGTTAAATCGAACAGAAGAGGTTAATTCTTGTCTTTTTATACCTAGAGGTTAGGTCTGTCTTGAATTTTAGTAGGCACTTCGAAAAATTTGATAAAGGAGTGAATGGACTGATGGACTGGTGGATGAATAAGTACGTGCATAAGAAAATGAATGTGTGAATTAATAAGTTGACAGTCAGACCAACAAGGGAGTGAAAAAATAGGTTAATTTTCTTAACCTAACACTCTTGATAACTTGGGAAGGATAATTCCTTGTTGGGGGTGGCTGTGCTGTGCATTACAGGACAGTTAGTAGCATTCCTGGCCTCTACTTATTGTATGTCCACTTTCCCTCCCCAGAGATTACAAAAAAAGTCTCCATTTAATAATAAATTTTCCCCTGGGGCAAAATTGTGCTTCATTGGCAACTATTGGAATTAGGTGTACAGAAAGATGGTTAGATGGTGAAGGACAGAGATAAGAACTCTGGTCTCTCTTTCAGTCCAATACTTTTTCTATCATGACTTAGCCTGCTCAAATCCAAGTTCAGTTGCTAGTCTTCTCATAATCTTAAAACCTGAAATCACTAACCAGTTAACAAAATATAATTTATGGAATATAAAGCACTAAAAAACAATACTAGGAATAAAGATATGCCTACTTTAATATAAACTAATTTGGTTTACATTGCTTTCATGAGGATAAATTTTTGAAAGCTAGTTTTTTATGTTATTAAATATAGTACTTATTTGGCCCTGCTTAAAAACTGCTCCTAGAAGGTATATGACTTTTTAATTTTTTTTCTAAACACCACTTCATAGCACCATCTTGTGGCTTTTAGAGGAATTCATGGTCAGTTTTAAAATGAAACAGTTCTCAGGCAAAGGTGGAAAAGTAGAGAAACCACAAGAAATTAGGAATTCTTTGTTTATTGAAATGTTCTACAAAACTCTAAATTAAAGACTTAGTAAGTTTGACTTTGACTTTGGTCTTTGGCCAAGATTTCTATTTGGCTTTAGTTACAGCTTTCCCGTTGGACTTTGGAAAGTTAAACAGTCACATACCTACATCATCCCTATCACGCCTGTATCATGTACAGTCAACAAAGCAGGGCATTCTACCAACAGTGAAGGCCAACCTCATGTAGTGGGTACCTTTGAATATACACGTTAAAAGACAGCAATAAATTGAAATTAAAATATCCCTATGTGCCAGAAGTACTAAAAGAACAAAATCCTACAAAATTAGAGAAGGCAGTCTTATATACAAAACAAATAAAAATTTTGGGTTGTTATATTGAAACACAGAGAACAGATGGACAACATGAGTATTTGTTCTTGTACCATAATATCAAACTTTCACATTTTTGTTCCTGAGATTTTTTTGTGTGTAAAAGTGTATTTGCAACTTTTGTTTATATCCCACATTTCCTTTTATATTCAGGAAGTTCATTCTGTGATGATAGCTACCTCAGCCTCTGAAAATTCCTGATAGAATACTAAGTCACTTGGCATTTGGCCTAAAATGTATTTATATATCTCTATTCTAAATCTAAAAGAGCAAAATGGAAAGGAGATGCTATAAAACAAGATTTGAAGCTTCCTTTTGTGTTTAAAACACGAGTTTTCCTTTCTAACTTGAAAGAAAATACTTAGGACAGGCTACTAGAAGCCTTAAATGCTAAGGGTAATTCTGGGAGTCGATGGGGTTATTAATGTGGAAAATGCATTTCAATTAACAGATAAAAATAAAATCTAATTGTATAGCTAGAATATTTACTTGATTATAAATCTTTGTTTTTGCCATTGCAATAATCACCTTTTTTTCTCCATGACATACCCTTAGCTTAACCACATACCTACAGTCATATACCTACATCATCATCCCTATCACGCCTGCATCATGTACAGTCAAAAAAGCAGGGCATTCTACCAACAGTGAAGGCCAACCTCATGTAGTGGGTACCTTTGAATATTCACTTTAAAAGTATAGCGCTAACTTAGAATTAAAATATCCCTATGTGCATTAATTGCACATAGATTTTGTTCCTTGATCATTTCCTGTGTCATTCTCATTGGAAGCACTAGATTAATTCAGAAAAATTGGGTATCCAAGTTCCTTTCTTCACTAAGTAAGATACCACCACTTTAGGAAATGGGAGTAGACACAGGTGTTAAAAATAGAACTTTTCCTACAGGAAATTTCACATAATTGTTGGGACCACAAAGTAGTTGTTTTATGTTATGAAAAAGTAGACTACTGTACTTGTCTATGTGACTTAACACAGAAGCTTCAGCAGGTGGATTAGGGCAATGGGATCGAACAATCACAGCAATAAACTTAGCAATATTACACAGTAGAAAAAGTTTGGATCAGAAGTCAAGAAGCCATTTTGCTACTCCATTTGCCTGTCACCAAATATATAACGTTGGACAAATGACTCAGATTCTCTGAACCTCAGTTCTGAGGAGTGTAAAATAAGGGAGCTGGACAAGGTTTTCTACACTATAAGCCCTTTCTAACTTAATGGGGTAAGAGTCTATATCCTGTTGGGTAGGTTACATAGCCCAACCTTCCTATTTTCTTTCTGAGTAAGGTCCATAGGAATATGACTTGAATAATGGTGCCCTGCAGGATTTTAAGGACAGAACAAGACTGTCTGTAACTTCTCCTGATGATCAAAGGTAGAAATACTGTTATACTTTTAAACTTCTGTTCATACCATTTATTTTGTATATATACCACAGTTCTGCAGAAAGATTTCATTTTACAAATATTTCCTTCAATTTTGAGGGGACAAATTCTAACTCTACTACTTAAAAAATCTAGGTTTCTGGCCCTCCCTAGTGGCTCAGCAGGTGAAAGCACAGCATTGCAAGCAAGCTGCAGCTGCCACAGTACAGTTTGATAGTGCAGTTCGATCCCAGGCTGCGGAAGTGACCCAAAAGGCGAGGCAGACCTCTCCAGGCCCGCCCACTGATCCCCTCAGCAGTGTATTTCATGATCTGCTTGTTCTGCTCCCCACTCTGTCTCTGGTGAATCCTCTCACCTCCCTGCACCTCCATCCAGCCTGTACCCCAGATCTGTATGAATAAATCAACCTAATAAAAAATATAGGTTTCTACTTCTCTGAACCTTCTATAGATATATAAATATAGATATAGATATATATAGATATAGGTATGTATCTTCTATAAACAATCTTTTCCTGAAGAGGGCCTGCAAAATATTTACTCCTTTGATGTGTTAAGTTTTCCAAGATCAAAATAAGTTTGAGTTCACGTTTCACCATATTGTCTTCTTGGATAGTCACAATGGCCACTGTGATTTTTAATGATTATGAAATTAATCTTTATTTTCTGATTGTTTTTATTTTGCTTTGGTTATTTTGCTATTTTTTGGAAATTTTATTTTCTGGTTTTGGCTATAGCTTTGGGAAATTGTCTTCCTAAATCTATCACTTTCACTTGTCCTGGCAAAGAAGCATTCCCAAGAAGCTGTGATGCTTCTCTGGATCTTTTCCAGCTCATGTGTTTTTATTGTATTTAATTATTTCTTCCTAGAAACAAATAAGAGCTTCTGAGCTATCTCTTTAATATGAGGACAGTCATTTAACAAATAAATAATTGAACTACCCTAGTCCAATACTTGGCTACTCCCAAAGACTCAGGTATCTCCTGCTATCATTACTGCAACTTCATTTCAGTATTTGATGCATTTTGCTGAAAAGTAAGTAAACTAAAACATTTGAAATCAATTTAATGAGTTTCTTTGTGCCATCTTGTACAACCATGGCTTTGGTATGAAAGTCCATATTCAATATTCAATGGACTCAAATACACTTGAGTACGTGAATTAAATAAATATGTGTATATAGGGGTTGCAGAGGGAAGGGGAGAGAGGTAGTAGAGAAGTAGAGAGGGAGAAAGAAGGGTAAAGAAGGAGAGGGAGAGAGAAGGAGGGGGTGGGGGGGAGAGAGGTAGATCAGGCAATAAGAAAGTGAAAAGTAATAACATTTCCACTTAATGTTACTCTCTTATCCTACTCTAGCCTCTCACCTACTGAAATAGCATATATTAATTCTTAAAACTAAAATGCTGACTTGTCTCATGTTGAACCACAGGCAACAGCTGGGACAAAGGTCGATTAATTTTAAGTTAGTCATGGTGTAAAATTGAGCCTAGAAACATGCCATAATAAAAAATAATTTACTTATTGGATTTAAACATGAAGTTATATTATAAAATATTCTGATACAAATCAAAAATCAAAATATTTTTGGTAAATGGAGTTTTAAAATATTACTTTTAGGGCCCTCCCTGGTGGCGCAGCGGGTTAAAGCACAGCACTGAGAAACTAAAGCCACTTCCGCATGAGTTCTATTCCCGCCTGCCCCGGAGGTGACCACATGGCGCAGCAGACCTCTCCTGACCCGCCCGCTGCTCCCCTCAGCAGTGTACTTCATAGATCTGCCTGTTCTGTTCCCCACTCTGTCTCTGGTGAAGCCTCTCGTCGCCCCTGAGCCTCTGGCCTGTACCCCAGTTCTGTATGAACAAATAAATAAATCTTTAAAAAAAATACTACTTTTATATCTTTGTTAATGCCATAATATGAATCCAATGTTTTATTATTTTGACCTTTACTGATAACTTTATTTCTATTCAATATTTTAAAATGTTTATATTATCTTTTTTGCTTAGTTATCTTGAACTTAGTCATATTATCTGTCTTATTTAAAAATTAAGTTCACTTAAATTAATAATCTTTTAAATTTTAAATGAGAAATGCTTTTTATAAAAGCAATAGGACATAGACTTCCAAAATACTGAAAATATAATCCCTTTAAAAATATACACCATCTTTCTCCTCCCTCTCCTTCTAATTCAAACTAGTTAGTTTCCTTTGAAGAAGTCTTTTCCCAATGTTTCTGAAAACTATTTTTGTTTGAAAATTTCAGGGTGGAATACTTTTTTAGATGAAGGAAACTATATTTGCAATTATAGTTTATAAAATAAAGAAAACCATAAACTCCCTTTGGCATCAATTTGACTCAGGGTCAAAATTAGATTTCCTCTTCCTATAATATTTGATTATAAGCCTCTCTTCTTGTAAGTGGATTTGGGGGGTCAGCTGGAAACTACAATATACTGTATGAACACTAGACTTAAAGCACAAATTGAAGTGAACAGCTCACTTAATTCTGACCTTGTTTTGTTACAATAAAGAATTTTCAGTCTCAGTACTGATGCTATTGTATTATTTTCTTAATTCGATAACAACACTGACTTTAAAATTTTCAGATTAACACTAGTACAGGCTGAAATAATTTGTGTTCACATCAGGCTTTGTGGTGATGATAAAAGTTGCAAAGAAAAGTACTGGGATCCACTAAGCAAGAGAGAAACAACAGATAATATATAATGTAATTATTTATTAAGTACTATGAGAAAATGGAAACAAGACTGTGGAGAGAGAAGTTCTGCCCTTTAGGAACCTATAATTTATACCTGTTTTTTAAAAAAGCATCACACCACATCACAAAATCTTAGTGAAAATGCCCTTCAAGTGGGAAGGCATGGGGACTGGGCTAGAAAAGCCACCTCATTTCTTCAGCTCTCATTTGAATGCATCACATCACTTATAATAATGTCTTTAAGATAAAATGAGAATTCAAACTCATTTTACCTTGATTACTTAATATATATTAGACTACTTATTTATGGAATCATTATTACTGAACTGAAAAAGTCCTGAAAATGGTCTCTAAAGAACGGAAATACATGTACCCTTCATTAAGGAAGTAAATTTTAAGAGAAAGGGAAAATCATTACAGGGTTTGGTGATTGGATTAGGAATTGGGTCTTTGAGAGATGATTAGGTCGTGAAACCAAGTGACCTCATAAAGAGAAACAGGGAAAGATTGACAGCCTGCAACTTGGAAGAGACCCTTCACCATAACCCAACAACTCCAGCACCTTTATCTAGGAATTAAACTCCAGAAGGGTGAGAAATAAATTTCTGTTGTTTATAAGCTAAGCAGTCTGTGGTGTTTTGCTATAAACATTTGAATTCCTAAAACAGGTTGTTAGGTCAGCACCTAGGAGTAATTTTATTTGATAAATAAATGACTCAGGATTAAGCAATAAGAACCCTGAAAAGCGCTACATACCTAGCATTTCCAGCACATGAAAAGAGGGCAGGCCCCAGCTCAGTATCTTCTGCAGATGGCCAGCAGCAGGGGGTTACTAAACCATTACCTAGGTTATTTGGTCACCTGCCTTGTTATTCTCCTTGACTTCCTCAGTCCTTGTCCTAGAGAGAAAATGTGCGGACAGACCACTTGGGCTCTGCATAAAGGCAAGTTTATGCGCAACTACTTAGTTTTACCCAAGATTATTAAAAACCTGATTGTCGGTGATATGGTTATGACTTCTATCATAATTTGTTGCATCTAGAGTTCAAGTTTTGGTCATGAAGACAGGCTTTAAAAAAATTTCTTAACTTACATATTACAAGGACTTTCCAAGATTATACTATAAACATCAAGCTTTATAAATATTTATTATGTCAAGATCTTGAGGGGCATACAAGTTTTTGATATTTTGTTATAGAAATTTTCAAACACAAAGTATCCCATATAGTTTTTTTTTTATTACAAAGTTTATTTTTACATCATTTTGCACATTTTTTTTTTCCATCTCGATTGTAATCCCCGTGGGTTTCCCATCACCAGATCACCCCTGTGCCACCACCATAGTCCCATGCATTTCCCTCCCTTCCCCCCACCCCCGTTTTTGATCCCATTCCCCACTCCGCCCCCACAGAATGTCTCTGGTATATGGTTTCATTATTTTTGTTATTTTCTCGCCTGGTCCATTATACTCCTGCTATGAGTGAAACCATCCGGTATTTTTCTTTCTCTTTCTGGCTTATCTCACTAAGCATGATCTTTTCCAGCTCCATCCAAGTTGCTGCAAAAGACATGTGTTTCTCTTTTTTGGTTGCTGAGTAATATTCCATTGTATATATGTACCACATCTTTTTTATCCAGTCATCTACTTTTGGGCATTTGGGCTGCTTCCATGTTTTTCCAATTGTAAATAAAGCAGCAATAAACATGGGTATCCCATATAGTTTTAACAATTACTACCATGTAGTCAATTTTATTTCATCTATACTCCATCTATTTTTCCTGCCCCTCCCATCCTACCCCTTAAAATATGATTTTAAAGAATTAAAGATTTGTTTCATCTATAAATTTGAGGGGTTTTTTAAAAAAGAATTGTTACTTTATTATAACATCTTTATTTTTGCATGGAAGAACTGGGGAATGGGCCAGAAATGGGCAGTGAAAGTCACCAGAGACATAGTGGGGAGCAGAACAGACAGATCCACTGAAATACACTACAGAAGGGTGTGGGGGTGGGGCGGGGGTGGGGAATGGGAGAGGTCTGCTGCACCCCGTGGGTCACTTTCCTGGCCAGAATGAAACTTAGGCTGCTTTGCCACTGGAGGGCCTGTGGTGGTAGCCCTGGAAACTTAACCCCCTTGGCCACCAGGGAGGCCTGGAAGGAGATTTTTGATGTAGACAGATAACTGGTCTTTCTACACTTATTCATAGATGCTTTGGAAAATTTCAGGAACCAAGCAACCATTGTTTAAGAACCATTTGCCCTCAAGAATCCATAAACCCAGCTTCAAGGATTGTTCTGTTCTTTCAAACAGCTTCAATGTGTAATTTCTATCTGCTCATTGATAAGGAGCACAACCTTCAGTATAATTAGGACTGTTAAAATTAATTTGGTTTCTGAAGTTAAAACATGTCTATGCTAAAACATGTTTAAAATTTAAAATTACTTCTAAGTATGGGCACTGTTGCTGATGAATCTGCTTTATATTCTCTCTGGGAAACTATCTCCTCCAAAAAGTCTATGCTTTTTATATTGGGACTAAGAGGTCTTATGTCTGGCTAATGTCACCCCATTCTCCCAGCTCCTACTCCCTGTCCTACAGATGGATCTGCAAGGTCTGAAAAAAATGGGAATGATCACATTATCATCTCAAAATAAAATAATAGAAAAATAGGCATGTTCAAAGAAATGGTGTTGAGCTAAATAATTACATGACAACACTCAGAAATTATGTTTGAGAAGTATTGGGTGATTTAGTAACTATGATGTATTCTTTTCTTTAAAAAAAAAAAGTTTTATTTATTTATGCATACAGAGCTGGGGCAGAGGCCAGAGGTGCAGCAGCAATGAGAGAATTCACCACAGACAGTGGGGAGCAGAACAGGCAGATCAACAAGTACACTGCTGAGGAGAGCAGCAGGAGAGACAGGAGAGGTCTGACACCCATGTGGATCACCTCCAGGGTTGGGGGTCGAACTTGCACTGAAGCAGCTGTGGCCCGCTTGCAGTGTTGAGCTTTAACCAGCTGTGACACCAGGGAGGGCCCTATATTATTTTCTTAAAATTAATAATAATGAAAAATATTCCCCTTATATATCAACCTCTAATTTAAAGAAACTTGATATGTAAAGTTATAAAAGATACCATTATTCTTTGTCATACTGAATACTAATACATAATTTTTTAAGAAAGCCATCTGAGATACTTGAAAATTTTGTTGGCTGAAAACAATATAAACTTGTCATAAAAAAGTAAAACAACAAAGTGTCACATAAAAGTTAATCTCACTTTAAGATTAAAATTAAACTGGTTTTAGCTGTTTATTTCCACAATCAAAAAAATAAAATATGCTATATTTTCTGACATTGTTTCTCTAGGGATTGAGAATAGAAGTGCTTTTTAATTTTAAAGGTTGAAAAGATTTAATAACCAGATGAATTATATTTTAATTCCCATTAATTTTTTTCAAATGAGGAAAACCGCAACTTTGAGAAACTGACTATTATGGAGAAGGGGTGGAAGCCTTGATTTGTAATTGTACCCAAATATGAAAGCCTACATTTTGTAAGCATAAAGATTACATTCTCTTCAAAAGATTTTCAAATTCTCATAGGCATATAACTTAGAGAATGAGAAGATTGTAATTTGAAAAATTACAGATTTCTTTGTTTTTTGATGTGTGAAACCTATAAACAAATATCAAGAGATTGTATTGCAAGACTGAAAATCCCTTGTTTAATTTTATATGGGACAGTTCCCTATGTGGCTTACAACCCTGATTTAAAAGAAAAATGCAGAGTAATGCAAAAGACACTCTAATCATTGCATCTAATTACAAAGAAGAATAACTCAGTAAAAAAAAATCTAAGCATCCTTGGGCAGGCATGTGGTCTGGTGGTCAGAGCATGGGGTTTCAAGTCAGTAGTCTAAATTTCTATTTTAAACACCACTCCTAAATTTCTCCATGACTTTGGCCATGACATTAACTTTATTTTTAAAAATGAATTTGAGATTTGTGCTTGACAATTACAAAGTAGTTTTGAAATTCCTCTGTAAGAGATATAAATCTAATACAGTAGAAAAATTATCAGGGAGACAGGTGTTTTCTTGACTTTTTGCTTGGTGTGAAAAATGTTACTGATGAAACAAAAAGTTAGTTACATTAGAAAGGAATAAAAAAAAAATCTTCATCACTCGCCAGTAAGTGGTAACACTGCTATCCCCATGTGGTGTTTCAAAGTCAGTTCAGGGCATTAGTTAGTAATCAACATACTGATCTGATGACTAATTCCGATAGCTTTTCTCTAAATTGTTCCTTTGTTTTTGAGAAAATAGTAGTCTTCCCTCAGTGGAGCCAACACTGCTCTTTTTATACTAGTTGTTATTGTCACTCTAAGGAACTTGTACTCCACAGCAATGTGCCTGCTTTGTATTTTGTTTATGTGTAGTGTTTTTTAAGTGTTCCTCCAAGTGTAATAAGTACCGACAAATTACCATGTAAGTTTTTCCTTAAACTACAGCTGGATTTCTAGGGATGAATGCAGGTAAGTGATTCATATTTTAGCATACCTCTATACATCAATTACCACAGTAATTTTCACTAGGAATAATTAGCATCTGAATTCAAAGGCTGTGACCTGACTTATAGCACTGTTCTACTTCTTTCTTTTTTATTACAGAGTTTCAGTACTTTATAGATTTTTCTCAGTCAGTATGACAATATTTTTTAGTCCTTAGTTTAGCTAAAGAGTATGCTTTATACTTGGGAGAATCCACCCTATCTAATTTGCTAAAATAGCAAGTATACATATTGAAAATAAAGAACAAATCAGAATATCATGGGGTATTAATACAGCACACAGTGAGGTTAAACAACATGTGGTCAAAATTTCAACGTCAACAAGAACCTTCAATGCCTGATATACTGCATACTTTCCAGGCCAAAAAAAAAGTGTTCTTTAAAAAACAGCAATTTATCAAGATAATGTTGCATGAAAGGAAATGAGAGAATTATAAGGCAAAATAAAGCAGCTATGAACAGGTATTGTTTTATGTTTCCCTGATTAGAAATACAGTGTAAGAATGCATTGCTAAAGTACTTAAAGCACTATTAAATGGTCCAGACTTCAGGTGAGAAATCACTGAGTTAAAGAATCAAATCCCCAATAGGTCATTTTGGTCTTCTGGCATTAAGTTGGAGGAAAATTAGAATTTGTGCTTTCATTAAATTTGCCTCTAGGGAAGATCTTAAAATGAAACCCTTGTGTAGTGGTTAGCAGTAGCTCTAACAGCTTCCAAGAGAGCTTCTAGATTCTCAAGTGAATTTATGTTAACTATAAATGGGAGAACTCCCACTTATCAGTAAGTTCATGAAACTACAGCTACATTTATTTTTTAAAACCTGTGTGTTTAGAAAATATTAGTAGCAACTATTCTGAATTTAGTCCTGTATTAAATTCATTAAATTCCACTTTTCAGATTACATTTTCCTTGGGCCTGTTCAGTGCATGCTACATTCAAAAATAATAACAAGAAAGAAAGGAATTCCTTTAAGTTTATTCCCATATTTTAAACATCAACTTTCCCTTTCAACCAAACTCTGGTTCTTCATATTTTCTAAAGGTTCCCTCATCCAACCTGACCTTATCTTGCTACCCCTAAACATACAAAGGAAATAGATTAAAAACACCACCACCACCTCTTGTACATGTGAGAAAAATAAAATCTTGGATTAAATTATTCCATAACAGGAGTAGTACAATAGTCATCTCTAGACTAAAGAATGCAGGATCTCCACCTTCATTCTTCAAAATACATTTTCCTGAGTAGCTACTATAATGACATACAGTAACTCCTGGAATAGCTTAGTTCATGCATGAACTTTCTCTAAGTTCATATTTCCTCTCACTACCCTAGTTTTATCCAATATTGCATGATATTTGCATTCCAATACTAAATCTGCTAGAGTAATGATATGGGACATTTGGCTTATGCAAAATAGTTGGAAAGTTGTTTGCAACTCTGGGAACAAAAGAGAGTCCTTCTGTTGTCTCAAAATATTCATCCTATAAATCTCAAATTTAATTATGACACTGCAAAGCTGTCTCTCATGGCTCCCATGGAATCAGAAATAATGTTAACAGTGGTTGGACTTTTGTCATCTTGAAATTTATTTTAAACTTGAAGTGTGAAACAAACAATTCTTAAGTTGAATTGTTAGCCACAAAAATAGACTTTAATAACTGTCCCTGAGAAGTTATCAAAATAGCAACAAAGTGTGTAGTAATTACTACTAAAATACTATATTCTCACTGTTGACTTAATGTGGTTTGAATGATACTAAATAAACTTCCAAATCATTAATATTTGTCATAATAGAATTTTATAACAGAAGTCATTACTGTTAAGGACTAGGTTCAACTGTGAGGAACAAAAAAACCCTAAATTACAGGAGTCAAGTAAAAGAGAAGCTTCTTCCTCATAAAAAATCCAGAAAGCACCTCAAGATGAATCTTGATATACTATCAGACTTTCCTTACCAGCTTCAATATTTGGAGACTCAAGGTGGCAGCTCCTACTCTAACTGTGGCATTCATAGTGTAGAAAGAAAAGATGTAGCATGTCCAACCTAGAATACTTTCTTGAATTTTAATGTCTAATATATGATCATGATCCTATGACAGAGCTGGTATATTAAACATATTCATGTTTAATTCTTTTGTGATTATATTTGATTATACATTTCCTATGTTAAAAGATAATTTTCAGGAAAAAAATGTCATTACTCTCATACAGATTAAAAAAATGAACACCTGTCAAAGACTGTCTTTTGGTCATACATCAGGGAATCAGACAGATGTAACCAGGTCAAAGAAAAAGTAAAACAGCTCAGATTTACAGAGTAAAAAACTGTTGAGATGAATTATAAATGAAGACAATGAGGTTGCTTTGTTGGGGAAGGAAAGAAGAAAGTAAATTAATACCAGACAGGACAATACACAAAAATCACTAACATTTCCACATATATACAATAAAAGAAAACAAAAGGAAAATAAGGAATGCAGTTCCATTTATAAATGGAAAACCTAGGAATAAACTTAACCAAAAAGGTAAAGTTCCTATACAGTGAAAACTCAATGGAAATAAAAGAAGGTATCAAGAAATGGAAAGATATCCATGTGCTGCTCATGGATGTAAGAATTAACATAATCTAAATGACCATATTACCCAAATTAACTTACACATTTAATGCAATACGTATCAAAATACCAATGATTTTTTTAAAGAAATAGAACAGACAAAAATCAGATTTAATATAATGACAAAAGGCCCTCAATACCAATGGCCAATGATGGTCAACATCACTGATCAGGGAAATGCAAATCAAAACCACAATAAGATACTGCCTTACACCTGTTAAAATTGTTATTATCAAAAACATAAGAGATAACAGTATGATGAGGATGTAGGGAATGAGTGTGTTTGGAACAATATAAACAAACACACTTGTGTATACTTGATGAGCATGTAAATAGGCATAACACATGGAAAACAGAATGGAGTTTCCTCAAAAAACTGAAAATAGAACTAACAAATCATCCAGCAAATCTACTTCTGGGTAAGTGAAAGAAATGAAAACACTAATTCAAAAATAACTGCACCCCCATATTCATTGTAGAATAATTTATAATGGCAAAGACATGGAAGTAATTTAAGTAACCATCAATGAATAAAGACAAAATGTGGTACATATATAAGTGGAATAGTAGTCAGTTGTCAAAAAGAAGGCAATCCAGCCATTTGCAACAACACAGATGGGCTTTGAGGGTTGTGCTAAATTAAATAAATAAAACATGTAGATAGTAAAAGACAAATATCTTGCTTATATGTGAAATCTAAATTAAAAAATGTGCTCAGCTATAAAGAACAGATTAGTGACTGCTAGAGGTGGGGGTTTGAGATGGGTAAAATGAGTGAAGAGAGTCGAAAGGTATAAACTTTTAGTTATAAAGTAAGTAAGTCTGGGCTGGTAATGTATAGCACAGTGACTGTAGTTGATAATACTGTATTGTATATTTGAAAGTTGCTGAGACCAGGTCTTAAAAATTCTCATCACAAGAAAATGTGTTTTAACTATGTGTGGTGATGATTTTACCTAAACATGTCATAATCACTTTGCAATATAACAAATATTAATTCATCATGTAGTACATTTTAAGTAAATATGTTAAATGTCAATTACATTCAAATTTGAAAAATGCACTCTTCTAAACTGTGCTTCTAGACACTGATTGAGTGACCCTGGGCAGTCTCCTAACTCAAACCTGTATCTGCTGTAAAATGGATATAAGGAAGCCTGTCACAGTGGATTTTTTTAGAAGTAAGCTAATAACATGAATATATAAAAATAGAGTAAAGCAGAGTATGTAAACAAAAATAATTAGTTCCTTCACTGTTTTCCCTAGAATAGTGATTATGCAAAAAAAAAAAAAAAAAAACAAAAAAAAAAAAAAAAAAAAACCCTTCATTGTTTTGAAGAATTACCTTGTGAATTGTTAAAAATGGAGATTCTTGGGTTCTGTCTTCTGCAATTGAGAATCCCTAGATTTGGGCAGAAAAACCTAAGGTTGACTTTGATGCACATAGGTCCTAGATCCCCTTTTGAGAAAAACTGGTTCAGGTGACAAGGGGACTTGCTGGTTTAGGTGTGGGGTAGTTGGCTCTGTTTTAGTTTGCCTTTCTAACAGATTTATGTGTAGTTAAGGCAAGATATTTTCTTTCTACACACACTTCCTTTAGCTCCTTGTGAAATGAGGGTAATTGCTTTTTCCTTTTCACAAAACACTAAACAAAAATTCAGTGATAGAATCTATTACTCTTGTCCCAGGAAAAGATTTTATAGATGATGACCTAGAAAAGATGAGTTACAGTATGGCAGGGAAAGGGAAAAAAAATAACAAACAAGAGAAAACGTGTTTGGTACAAAGCATAAAATTATGTTTGGAATGAGAAACAATATAAACACACTTAAAAGAGACTGGAGACAAATATAGCAAAGATCATCGAAATATGAGGCAGATTACAACTAAATACTCAATCTCCCATGTTTTATTGGGAATTGTGAAAAGGGAGGAGCTCAAAGGAAAAGTAACAACAGTAAAGGGAGAAAAAGGAATATTCAGAAGAGCAAAACTGAAGGTGAAATGCAAGAAAAGAAAGGCAAAGGGGTTCTAGAATTTATATCTTGTCTGATTATTTTCTTAAGATACATGAGAAAAGAAAATTCTGCCTATGCAAAAGAAGTAAGCAGAATAGCTGAAGAGAAGAAGAGAGAAGCCAGAACCTAAAGGGCAATTTGTAGCTGGGAGAGTTTTCTTTTAAGTCAGCAAATACCCACACAAGGATTTCATTGACGGAAATTGGCTTATAAAGTCGCTAGGAAGGATTTAAGGTTCTTTCATTGATTCAGATGCCAAGATGAAAGACTGACTCTCAGGAATAGATGAATTTAAAAATAAACTTAAAAAAAAATAATAGAGCAGAAAAACTTCTGGTTCGTTATGCTATTAAATTAGGACATGGAACTTTAAAATGAATGTGTTAATAAGTGATAGGAAGAGATAACAAATTATAGAAAACCCTGAAAAAATGAATTTGGAAAAATAAATATAAAAGTAAAATAAAACAACTACTGCAGGCAATGTAAGTTATTATTTTGTGATTCTCTCTAAATTTCACTATGCTTTTCTCTCCTTTCACTTCAAGCAGGCAGCCATGTTATGGGTTTCCTTTGTCAGGCGAATTTAGTAGCTTTAGTTTAGTCTAAAAGTAAAAGCTGCATATACTCAACAAGCTCTTGTTGTAAAAAACAAACTTCATCAAAGAGATTATGGTAGGAACCCCATTGGGGAAGAGAGAAAGGGCAGCCAGAAAGAGGTATCAACTGTGCCAGTTACGTTTTTTATATTTTCTAAAGGCTTTTACGGATAAAAAGGACTGCAGTACTTAACAACTGTGCTTTTAATAGCATCCAATTTGTCCAAGTTGTAAATGTAAAACTAGTTTTCAAGACTTAAAATGCTACTTGGAAATTTAATAACTTCACTTTATTTTATTATGGATTTTTTAAGTTAGGAAATATTTAATGCTTAAAAAAGGATGTATGTATATATACACGATATGTAAAAGAAAACGTATAATACATATGATTCACAGAACAATGAAATTAAAATAAACACCCATGTAACCACTACCTAACTTAAGGAACATTACCTCTGAAATCCTTCAAGCCTCTGTCTGATCTCATCCTCTTTCTCTACCAGAAAGAACTATATATGTTATTTTTGTGTTTATAATTATCTTACTTACCAAACAAGTTTTACCTAAAAATGAATACTATAGTCCTGTATCACATTGCTTAGTTTCATAATCTTTGAACCCATGTGATATCACACAGTATGTCTAACTTTTTTATTAAACATTGTATTTTGGAGATTCACCTAAATTATTACATCTGGTTATAGTTCACTCAATTATCACTGTTATATAATATTCCACGACATGAATAAACAACTGTATATATATATATATAAACACCCACACACATATATACATATACATGCATGTATACATACATACATACATACATACATACACACATATATCCATCCTTCTGTCAATGGACATTGGCTTTCAGTTTTGTTTTGGTCTGCTATTATAAACAAGACTGCCATGAAAATCCTTGCACACATCTCTTAGTGTATACATGTAGTAATCTTTCTAGGATAAATACTTGGGAATAGAATCACTGGGTTTTAAGGGGTGCCAAACTGTGTTCCAAAGAATTTCATCACTTTATATTTCCGCAAGCAAGTGTTCTTTGCTTCCTTTACAATATGTGGTATAATAAGGCTTTTCATTATTGTCAGTGTGCTAAGGGATAAAATTCTTTAAAATCACTTCCATTTATTTTTTGTGAGCCAGAAATTTAAATATGGGTTGGCTGGGAGACTTTATTTTTTCAGATGGCATTGAATAGAAGACCTTTAGGTGGTCTTTCACTGATGGTTGGATTGGGTTGGAGGGTCAAAAATAGTGTAACTCACTTGGTATTTTACTGTGTAAATCTAGCAGGCTTGGCTTGGAATGACCCCTCTCCATGTAGTGTCCCCTTGAAGAATAATCAAATTTCTTGCAGGGCTGCTCAGGGCCCCAAAAAAGTCCCTAGGCTTTTTATGACTTACCCTCAAAAGTTCTAGAATGTCACTTACACCCATTTCATTGATTAAGCAAGTTATAAAATCCAGTGTGGATTCAAAGATTGGTAAATTGAACCCTAATTATCAATGACAGGAATATAAAAGAAATTTTTAAGATTTATTTTTTATTTATATAAGTATGCAAAAACCGGGGTGTAGGACAAAGGTATAGAGGGAGCAGAGGATTCACCAGAGGCCGAGTGGGGAGCAGACAGACAGATTTACTGAAATACACTGCTGAGGGGAACATTAGGTAAGACAGGAGAGTAGGCTGGCCAGGTGGGCCAGCTCCCTGGTGGGGATCAAACTCAGGCTGCAGTGGCTGCCTGTAACTTCATAACACTAAGACTTAACACCTGTACCACCAGGGAGGACCCCTGTCAAAAAATTTGTGACCAATTTTAATCTACCACATATGAGTTCTATTTACTAAATGACCCTACACTTAGGCTGACCCTGCATAATGTAGTTTCCCAGAAAAATCACATGTTCCTAGGCATTTTTCAGGTTTTACATCTTCTAATTTTTACTACAAATATTTTCAAAATTGAATCACCTGATTTGAGAAAACAGGATTCTGTACTTCCTACCCAAATTGCAGCTAATCTCTTAGCAAATAAGTGTAATTTTATACTCCTCTACTACCCACAAGCTAGTTTGTGACATTTTATTTAAATTTTGTTTTTTACCAGTCACGGTTTTGTTGCCATTGTATTACATCATCCTTTATTAGGAACTTCCAGAGAATTAGCAGCAGGTAAACATCCTGGAGAAGGGTAGGAACCCCCAATGAGTGGGAATGAATACTCTCTAGTTTCATTTACTTGAGATTCAGAGTTAAATTTAAATTGACTTTAAGAAAGTTTATTTTCCTGCAGACTAGTTTGTGGACAAAAATTCACACTGGTCTCCTCTGGAGCTTTAACACTTTTTGCCAATTCAATTACTATCCTTTGGTGAAAACTTCTACCACTCTCCTCAAGGTTACTTTCACATTCTCAACTGATAGCACTGTTTCCTTCTTCTTAGAAAAGTCTGAATTTCTGTCTGTCTCTCAAGTTTACCAATGCCCATAAGCATTCTTTCCTCTAGTGTCATAGGAAGAAGTCTTCACTATAGGAGGAGAATTAACAACTCCTTTCAAGGCTAATTTCTTCCTGCCTCTTGCCTTCTCTAGCAAATCAACTCTCTTATCTATACTATCAATTTCTCCCTATTTGATACTTCAGCTATATTCTATGCTAGTGAAATTTATTCTACTACAAATACAAAAGTCATCTTTGATCCTAAAGAGAGTTTCTCTCTAGCTACTGCTTTGCCCCTTTCTGTTTCATGGTCAAGTTACTAAAGTCACTTATTAAAAAATGTCCCACATCTCTAATTAACTCTTCAATCCATTGTAACATGGTTTTCACTTCCATTTCCACTAAAATTTCTCTTCCAAAGGTAACAAAGTCTCCAGCTCCAATTTGGGATTCCTTTTTATAGACTTCAACAGTGATTTTATGTCATCACTCTGCAGCTTTCTACAATGTAAACTAAGCCCTCCTTAAAATCTTGCCTTCCTCACCTGTTTTACAGTACCTTTATCTCTCTGATTATTCATTCTCAAGTTGTATCACTGTATGCTCTCCCTGTAAAAAATTTTCATATGTTCTTCAAAGTTCTGATCTTTGGGTCCCACATATTCAACATTTTTGGGGGCCAGATGTTTGAATCCTAATTCACCCAATTTAAGTTAAATTAAGAGACTGAGAAAAATACTGGCCATTTTCATCCTTACATAGTAAAGTCAGGGAAGACTTATTTAGTGAGGTATAAATTGAGAACTGAAACAACAGTCAAAGGGCAGAAGAAGAAAGAATGAATCATGCAGACAAGGGCAAATGTCCTTAAGGTATAAAGAGTAGTGTTCTAAGAAATCGAGTCAGTATGGCTGGAGCACCATGGGTAGAAGGGAAAACAGAAATGATATTGAACCTCAGAATTAGTTTGTTCACCACCACACTGTAGCATGGGCCCAAAGCAGACCTCTCCCTACCTTTTGCACAGGAAAGGGTCTCCCTTTAGAGGGGCATACAAGGCAATGCTCATTATAGACAAAATTATTATCAAGGGGGAAATGGGCAAATAAGGTAAGGCAAGATGTCCAGTGTATTCTTCCCCAAATCTCCAGACCAGTTTCCCTACCTATGCAAAATAAACGAAGACTGCACACACACACAATAAAGCATTTAAAGATAAAAGGAAGTATTTTTGTTAATAGCCCATAATTTTGCAAAGTCATGCCACAAAGGCCAAGTCAAATTTTAGAAATGATTACTTGCTTGGGCCCATTTAACATTTAAGACAAAAGCACTTTCCTTCTCAGGCTGTGACTTGTAGGGTTTGTCTTTGCTCCTTTACCACATACATAAAGTCCAAAAGGATTTATGAAAGATAGCAATTTTGAGAACCTGATGATAGGTATATAAATGCTCACCTCAGAAAAATGCACCTTTTCATTTTTGCTTAGTTTTAGGAGTTTCAAGGGATTTGGGAAACAATATTAAAATATAGCATTATTAGAGCTGGTTTAAAGGTTTCCTCTTTTGCTCACCTTTATTTTCTAATTTTCCCAAAAGGAAACAGGATTTCTTGTGTTACAACACATAAATGCTTTCACAAAGAAACACTCCACACTATGTATTATAGTTAAGAGATCTTGCTAAATAAATTTATTACATAGAGAATTTGCCAAACATGGACAGACTTTGATTAAAATGGCTGCCACACAAGGCATTAAGTTTTTTCATCTATAAAATGGAGCAATAACTATTGATCACCCACTATGTTGTGTAGATTAATCCTTGCACAATTCTAATAATTGTGATTTATCCGTTTCCTTCCAGGTAAGCTCTGTTTTCAGTTTGTAGTTTTCCCCCTAATCTTGAAGCAGATATAATGCCACAGCTGTTTCTTCAGCTATTCTGTTTTCTGTGAAGGAACACCTGGCTTAGAATGTACCTAAGGAGTTATTTCTTTGTTTTTTGATAATTAAAGCACTGCTATGGTGATGGCTGACATCTGGATTCACTTTTAAAGACTTTGCTGTGTTTTTCTCGCTCCTGGGAGATTCATGAATTCTAATGCATTAGATGGAAATGTGGTGATGGGTATCATTTTGCAACAGCAATTTTACTCTTGCTTTGTTATTTTCCCCCACTGCAATGAGTGAAAGCTGCCACTCTGTTACTGCTGCTGAGAGATTAGGGGAACTGAGTTGAGCTCCAGAAATTTAATATGCCATATAATGCCTGATTTATTGTGAATATGGCTTTGACTTGAATTGATAAACTCACTTGGGACTGCTCTGCAAAAATCAATATTCAGGGATTAATTTTTTTTTTTTAAAGACTGGTCCTAAAATAATTTATTTTGGGGAACATGAAAATCTAAATTCGCTTAACTCTTTCCAATAGTAATAGAGAAAGAGATACTTAGTGATACTATTTTAGTATTATATAGAAGTTCCTTAAGAGCTATATTCCTCAATCTCTACTCAATGGTTATTTACATTGCCATTCTCCATTCTTTTTGTAACAATTCACAGGTAAGATACTTCAGTACTTGTACAGCTGCAAGAAACAGAAGTTGATTCTGGTTGACTGAGCAGGAAAGTTTTTTTTTTTTTTTTTAGTTCAAAATGTTTTTTTTAATGTTTATTTTTACTTCATTTTGTACATTTTCTTTTTTTTCCATCTCAATTGTAGTCCCCGTGGGTTTCCCATACCAAGTCACCCGTGTGCCATCACCAAAATCCCGTGTGAGCAGGAAAGTTTTTTAAAGGAAATGGGAGAAGTCAGATTTTTCTGGAAGAGTAGGCATGAGACTAAGACATTAGCAGGAATAATGCTAAACTCTACCCAGTAAAACTGGCCCAATGAGGAAGTCACAGTTACTACTTCTCGTCACTAAAAGCATGTATTATCAATCACACTGCCTAAGAATTTAACCTGGTTTAGTTCTACCTCCCTCAAGGTCAGATGCCTTTGTAGGCAAATTGGTTTCTAGGCAGACTCCTTCCTTAAGTGGTTATTTCCAAATCAAGTGGCCGAATGTTGAAGCCAGAGTCCCAGTTCTGCAAAACTTTCTGTGGGAGTCTGAAAATTTGGCTGGCAGAATTTATCTTGGGGAAGCAGCATTTAACATTAAGGCTGGAAATTCCCTAAATATAGCAAATCTAGTCAAACCATCCTGGACACCCCCCAAAATATGACAATTTCTCTAAAAAAAGAGAATTAGCATTTGTTGAAAAGATATGCTAAGTGCCAGTTGCTTTGAATACATTATTTAATCCACAACAAAGTAGTTCATTCAACTGTATTGAATGATGGAAAAGCCGAGACTCAAAGAGTTACTAGCCCTTATCATTTTGTTGGTAAAATGGAGAACACAGGTACATGTACAAGCTTTTTTCCTTTAGAATTCTTCCTTGTCTCACAGTGTAATTCTAATGTCCATTTCCCAACTTCTAATTCAGGTATAAGTACTAGTGTACCAAGCTGTGGGTAGGAGCTGGCCATGAGGGGTAAAATTAAAGAAAAATTAAAGACAATACTAACTAAAGCAAACTGAAAATAGCTCTACCTTTTAAATTTATTTTTATCATAATGTGACAGCAATTCTAAAGAAATCAGCAATAAAATATTTCTTCTTGTTGAAGTATACTTCTCCCTACTCCTGGGAATACCAGAATATATAAGAAACCTTCCACTTGATCTTTTAAGTTTTTGTTTTTAAAGAGAAGACTGTTTAGAACTTATAATTGAAGTAGCATAACTAGTTTCATCTTCCTAGAATAGATCATAATGGAAACATTTAACACAGGCTGTAGCTAAAACCTTTTAACACTATTTCTTTAAAAAATGAGTTTTTGGAAGTGGCAGGCTAGTAGTATGGATACATCAAATTTATATCATTAAAACACAAGACCTAAGATGTGCCACAGCAGGGGCTTAAGTGAAATTCTTCGATTATTTTAAGGTACGAATGTTCAATTCCAGTTTTAAAATCAAGTGCAGGAGTATAAAATTGAGAAAGGCCAAGGGAAATGATATTTGAGTTGGACTCTGACAAAGGAATTTCAAAACTTGGACATGCACAAATTTAAGGAATAATTAAGTCACTATGACAGAATAGGGTAGAAAGAGTGGCGTGGTTCCACTGAATAGATAAGAGTCCTGGGGAAAAGCTGGAGAAGTACATGTGGCATTATATGCTGGCCAAGGCATCAGTATTTAATTTAGAAGGCAAATACAGAGTAATTGAAGATGCTAATTAGCAAAAGACAGACTATTTGTGCAATTGTAAGAGTCTGAGTAAGGAGTAGTAACAAGATCATCTTTGATGAGTAGCTAGTAAAAACAGGCAGATCTGCCTAATTTATTAGTGGTATGATTCTGAACATGTTGCTTAAACTTGCAAACCCCAAATTTCCTCATTTATTTCAAAAAGACTGTTGTGATTAAATTTACATAAAGAAATTAGCACAGTGCCTGGCATATACCAAGGACTTGAATTCATCAGTGATATTTCAGCTACAACTTATGAAAATTCAACTCAAATTCAAATCAGTATAAGCAAATAAAGGAAATTGTTAAAAGGCTACTGACAAAATTAGTGAACAGAATAGAGAATCCAGAAATAGAACCACTCAAATATAGTCAAGTGATCCTTGGTAATGGAGCAAAGGCAATACAATGGAGCAGACAGTATTTTAACAAACAGTGTTACAACAACTGTACATACATATGCAAAAAAATAAATCTAGACACAGCTCTTATACTCTACACAAAAATCAACTCAAAATGTATCATAGACATAAATCCACTTTTGGAAGATAGTTTGACAGTGTCTTAGAAAACCAAACATACATTTATCATATATTCCAGCAATTACATTCCTTGGTAATTACCCAAATGACATGAAACTTATATCCACAAGGAAACTATACACCTGTGTTTATAATAGTTTTATTCATATTCACCTAAAATTGAAAGCAACTAAGTTGCTCAAATGGTGAATGAATAAATAAGCTATGGTATAGCAATACAACAAAATATTATTTGGCAATAAAAAGAAATAGGTTATGGTGCAATGAAAAACATGGGGGAAACTTAAATGTATATTGCTAAGTAAAATAAATTCATCTGAAAAGATTTCAATTATATGACTTTTTAATGTATTGTATTATTTTTTATTGAGGTAATGTTGGTTTACAGCATACTGTATATGTGACTTAGGGGTATAGACTGACACCTCTTAAGCAGTATTTTACCAGACCACACCACCACCAAAGCACCCATAATCCACCATAGTTCGTGGGCTCCCCACTCCCTTGATCGTTAGCCCTCAAACTTCCCCTCTGATAGATAGCCTTAATTGTATAGTCACCTTTCTAAAGTTTGTTTCTTGGTTTAGTTTTGTCTGCTTTATTTTGTTTCTCTATATTTCACTTAAGTAAATTCAGCTGGTATCTGTCTTTCTATTTAATTCTCTTAGCGTAATTCCCTTCAGTTCCATCAATGTTGATGTATCTATAGTTTCTGAGTACATCTCTTTAGCATTCTTAGTGGCTGTTCTACATTACATATTTACCATTTTGTAGCTGTATTTCCATTGTGTATATGTACCATATCCTCTCATAGTACCCACCTATCCTTAGGTACTTAGATTGTTTCCATACAACTTGGCTATTGTAAATAGTGCTTCAATGAACATAGGAGTTTTCCTGTAAAATTAAAACTGCTCTAAGAGTAAAAATGTTAAATAGAAATTTCATTGAACAGTGTAATATAATTAATGCATAATGATAAAAATGAAAAAAGTTGTGTTTTACAATAAAAAGGCTACTGAGTTGATCCCTAGAAACAAAGGAAACTAGGACTTCAGGGACTAAGGATTTGATTTCTCTTATTAATTTTTGCTTGTTTGTTTTCATTATCTGATAGACAGATTTTCTTCATATGGCAGAAATAATGACAGTCACTCCTCTCCCTTACAACACCCTAAAAGGCCTAGATTGATATCTGATCTAAGGGTACAATATTACTGGGAAATTATATTAAAACTCCAAAAATGGTCGAATATGTTATTTGATAACAAAATAACTGGCAAAACTGTTGTTTGTAGTAACTTAGATCAATAATGAGCCTAATGAAATTTTTAATAATTGGACTTACTTTCAAACAAAAGTAGATTCATGTGTAGTTATAAAGATAAAATGAAAAGAGCCTGTGTACATCACATTCAGGTGCTCCTCCAAAGGTAACATCTTAAAGAACTATAGTAATTTTTTTTTTAATCTCTGAAGTTTACTTTTATCTAATATTGACCATGCCCCATTGCTATACTTTATTTAATGTCTACATGATCGGTTTTACTAGCCCATAGCATATAAAAAAGCGTGTTGTTTATAGGCAATGTATAGCTGGGAAGTTTTTTTTTTGTTTTGTTTAAATCACCTCTGCCAATTACTGTTACTGAATTAGACCATTCACATTTAAATATAACTACTGATTTACTAGGGTTTTGGTCTATTTTAAATTTTTTCTTTGTTCTTTTCCTATCCCTCCACAACTATCTTTCTTTCCTTTTCATTTTTTTAAGATTTTATTTATTTATGCATACAGAACTGGGGTGTAGGCCAGAAGGACAGGGTGAGAGGATTCACCAGAGACAGAGGAGGGAGCGGAACAGGCAGATGGTACACTGCTGGGTACATTGCTGAGGGGAGAAGCGAGCAGGTCAGGAGAGGTGTGCTGCTCCATGTGGATCACCTCCATAGCGGGGGGTCCAACTGGCACTGAAGCAACTACAGCTAGCTTTCAGTGCTGCGCTCTAACCCGTTGTGCTACCAGAGAGGGACACTATCTTTCTTTCCAAAATTCCAGTTTGATTTATCTAAAGTATTTCTGAGTAAATCTCCTTCTTCCTCCTTTTGAATGTGTGTGTAGATGTGATTTTACTTTCCTTATTAACCACTGAATATTTGGTATGTAAGTGACAGTAACTTGTCTTTTTACTTTATAAATTTCCAAATCAAGAGAATTTGCCACATGTGCACCCAACGTAGATCATGTTATCCTGAATTAAGAGTGTGAAAGCATGACTAGATGAGAATTAAGACATTCTGGAATGGGAGAGAATGTATTTTGCATGTGAGGAAAATAAAAATAACTGTCACCAGACAGAAAATTGTGGTAGATTGTAAAAAGGGTTGCAATTCTGCAAAAATGGTTGTACACCTTCTCTATATCTATGCCATTGCAATATAATGTAAGTTTCTCCAAATAAGCAAAATCTATTTTTTCTTCAATCCAAACTTGCTTTTGTTACTTGTTTAGCTAGGAGGAAAAGCCAGAAGTGATAACAAACAAGTAACAAGTCCATGCCGGCTCTTTCTCACCTTCTTAAAATCCTGCCACAATCTCCCTGAGAACAGACCCAGACTAGTCTGCTGTATGGATACACAATCTATTGCCTTAGTTGGCAGACAGACACGATAGACAAATCACCACTTAGCCATGTTGCCAGATAACTATAGGAATCAGCCAAGATCAGTTTACATGGCCCATTCAACACAACAGCTCATCAAACCACTAGACTCATAGAGCAATGATAAATACTATTTTTATAAACCAACAAATTTTAGGTTGGATTGTTATACAGTGTGTTCTGATTATTGATAATGATTATATATTTGGAGAACTGGAATAATTGTCCAACTGACCTTCCCTGACTCCATTCTTTTTTTTTTTTTTAAAGATTTATTTACTTATACAGAACTGGAGTATAAGCCAGAGATGCAGGGGAGGTGAGAGGATTCACCAGAGACAGAGTGGGGAGCAGAACAGGCAGATCATGAAATACACTGCTAAGAGGAGCAGTGGGAGGGACAGAAGAGGTCTGCTGTGCCATGTGGGGCACCTCTGGGGTTGGGGATCAAACTCAAGGGCTGCACGCCGGCAGTGCTGTTCTTTAATGCACCAGACCACCAGGGAGGACCCTTAACTCTATTCTTATTCCTTTCAATTTCTTCTCTACATTGCTGTAACAGTGATCTTTTCTAAAGTATAGAAATGATCATGAATTTCCCTATATAAAATGCTATGATCCCTCCAATTGTTTCGTAGTGAGGTTATGGTTAAAGTGTCATATAATAAAAATCTATTCTTATCAAACACTATTTCATCTCTTTTTATAGTCCTCTTGTATATAAATTTGAAGATTTTTAAATTCCTGGATTGGGAATGGAACCTAGATATGGTTGTTTTAAAATATGTCCAGAAAAGTTTTAACACTCCTTTCTTTCTTTTTTTATAAGTATAATAGTTTATTTTTACATCATTTTGTGCACTTTTTTTTCATCTCAATTGTAATCCCCATGGATTATATCACCGAGTCACCCATGTGCCATCACCATAGTCCCGTGCACTTCCCTCCCCCCACTTTGATCCCATTCCCCACTCTACCCCCACAAAATGTCTCTGGTATATCACTGTTCGTTAGTCTTATTATTTTCTCGCCTGGCCAATTATACGTCTGCTATGAGTGAAACCATCCGGTATTTTTCTTTTTCTTTCTGGCTTATCTCACTAAGCATGATCTTTTCTAACTCCAAGTCGCTGCAAAAGACATGTGTTCCTTTTTTTTTGGTTGCTGAGTAATATTCTATTGTATATATGTACCACATCTTTTTAATCCAGTCATCTACTTGTGGGCATTTGGGCTGCTTCCATGTTTTTCCAATTGTAAATAAAGCAGCAATAAACATGGGGGTGCAGGTATCTTTTTGAATCAGTGTTTTTGTGTCTTTTGGGTAGATACCTAGGAGTAACAATCCTCCTTTCTAATTGTAGAGACTGATTCTTCTCCCCTTGTATATGGTCTGGATTTAATGATGAGGCTTTAATTAGTTACCCTCCTCCCCAGCCCAATGCAACCATTAATCCACTTTCTGTCTTTAGATGTGCTATTTCCAGATCCCTCATATAAATGGACTCATATATATGGTTTACTGTGATTAGCATCTTTCCCTTAGAATAATGTTTTCAAAGTTAATTTATAGTGTTCCATGTATCAGTACTTCATTTCCTTTTATTATTGAATAACATTTTATTATGTGGCTATGCCATTTCTTATTTATTCATTCATTAACTTCTAAATATTGTGGTGTTTTAACTTTCAAGCTATTATGAATAATGCTACCATGTGCATTTGTAAACAAGTTGCTATATATGTCTTCATATCTTGAATCGAGTAAAATTTCTAGGTCATATGATAAATCTATGCAACATTTTGGAAAACCATTAAATTGTTTACCAGAGGAACCACACTTTTTCTATTAGCAAAACATGAAGGTTCCAAGTTTTCTACATTACCACTGACATTATTTAAATTAATGTTTACAGACATGAATGGATATGATATGATGTATCTCATGACACTGATTTGCATTTTTCTGATGTCTAGTGATGTTAAGCATCTTTCATGTCTTTATTGTTTAAGTCTTTAATATGTATCTTCTGTAAAATACTTACCCTTTATAATATTTAAAATTGATTATTTTTTTTAAGATTTATTTATTTATGCTTACAGAATTTGGGTATAGGCCTGAGGTGTGGTAGGTGAAAGGATTCACCAGAGAGAGTGGGGAGCAGAACAGGCAGATTTACTGAAATACACTGCTGAGGGGAGCAGGAGGCAGGTCAGGAGAGGTCTGCCAAGCCATGTGGGTCAGCTCCCTGGCCGGGAATCGAACTCGTGCTGCAGTGGCTTTCGAGAGCTTCATAATGCAGTGCTTTAACCCAATGCACCACTAGGGAGAGCCCTATTCTTGTTTTTACTATGAGTAAAGAACTCTATATACTTTAGGCACAATTCCTTATGACATATGTGATTTTCAAATATTTTCTTCCACATTACAGTTGTTTTTTCACTTTTTATTAGTATCCTTCAAATCACCAAACATTTTTAGTTAGATGACATTCAGTTTGTTCATTTTTAATGTTGACTCTTGTGCTCTTGGTGTCATTTATAAGAAATGTTTGGCTAATGCAAAGTCATGAAGATTCAGTCCTATTTTTTTCTGCCAAGAGATTCATAGTTTTAATTCATACATTTAGGTTTCTGATTTATTTTGAGTGAGTTGTTATGTATACTATAAGTGAGACCCAACTATATCACATATGATAAACTCTACTAATCATGATATAGGTCTGGCCCTGTTATATATAGGAATTTGTGATTTCTTAATATTGTCCTTTACAATGTAAATTAAATCTTTCTTAGATTCCTACCAATATTGCAACTCTTTTAGCTGTTAGTTGGAGTTAATGTAACAAAGTTCTGAGAGCCCCCTTTGGATCCTTGAAGAAGTGTCAAGAGTCCATAGATGAGCTGTAGCCTTTGAGGGACTAGAAGCATATTAAAATTCTTCTGGAGGTTCTTTCTTGATAGAAAGGAGGAGCAAACTGAAACAACTGGGTACAATAACTTTTTTATATGTAAGATCACTTTGCAGTGAAGGAGAGCCCAGTTCTAAGAGAGAATAAAGGAGGGAAGTGCTGGACCACAGTTATTAGTAATTTACTGCTTGGGTCTTCTTGGGAGAAGAAGAGATTGAAAAAGAAAATAGATATTACAAGAATATTGATGGGTATTATGAAAAAAAAATGTTGAGCCAATGACTTACCATGAATGACATAAATATTCCAACTATGCATACACGTGTTAGTTTCTTTGGGGGCTGGAACTTGTGAAAATACTTGACTGTGGGGAAAAAAAACAAAACTGGTGTCTATTTCAGTCTTTTTCTTTACACTGACTTTTAGAACTTTATTTGTATTTCTGAAACACTATTATCTTAGAGATCTTAAGACAACTTTGTAGAATTTAATGTTCTCTACAATTAATTTTCTTTCTGAAACACAAGAACTCTCCATCCCCTTCTATAGTGATAGATTCCATTAAAAGGTTACTCTAAACCACAAAAAATCTAAAGCTGCATTTGAAATATAAGTATATGTTTGGGCTTTGGTGATGCATTTCAGTAATCCTGTACCTAAGAAGCAAAAGTAGCAAGTACGTGATTCACAAAATAAATGAAGGCTATTGGACTAAATATGATTATATATTATTATATATTATTATGTACTTAGCCTCTGTTTCTTTATAATCAGTTATTTTTAGAAATCAATAGGTCTACTTAGTAGTAGTAATTAATTTTTGATTGATTTCACTGTTATGATGTCTGGTGGAATAAAAAATTTAGACTATATTAGGTGAATATATTACACCTCTATGAAGTTATTAAGTATATCTAATAAAATTATGTACTTATTTATTCATTTGTATTCTTTCTCCTAGGTTACTTATTAACATTTGATATGTAGAGCAAGTAAAACAGTATCACACATATCTAGACTCATTATAATTCAGGAAGTGCTTAATTTGATTCCTTCTGTAGAGTTAAAACATAATTTTTATAATTCTCACAAATATCCTTTCCCACATCCTTTACAAGTATATCACAAGCATCTTCCTGTCTTCAATATACATTTGGCCACTCTATCCCTACATAACCAATCACAGATGATTGTTGGCACCTATGATGTTCCTATTGATCAAACAGTCTTTTATAAAAAAAGAATAAAAAAACCATAAAATAGCAAGTCCTGTTGGCTACAAACACCACCCACAACACTGGGTAACAAGTAATGCCTTGGCGCTATCTTCTTTCACCCAGTCCATGTGCCCTTCTTCCAGCTACCAACAGAGATGCATTTCACTTCTATAGTCAAAAGAAAACCAGCCCAAAAGGAGGCACGTAATTTAAGCCACCAAAACATAATTCCTCACTTAACTGTGGCTTCAACCTACCCCACAAATGTAGTCTTTAACTACAATGTGGAAATTTTCTGATCAGTACTTAACGGAAGAAGAAGTAAACTACAAAATCGAGTTTCCAGTGTCCATAGGTAGGTTACCTAGGTCTCAAATAATCCCCTCTTCCTTGCCCTTTTTCTGCCTACAAAAACCTTTCGTTCTTGTTCTGCTTTGCGGAACTCTCTTCTACGTGTGAGATGGTATGCTGCCCATTCACGGTTTAATGAATTCGACTCTGAGAACGGAGGTGGTTGTACTTTTGCTATAACATCGAACGCAACATTCCCTGTGAACCCAGAGATCTTTGTCCATCTACAACGTAAACTCCAGGGTATGAGAAGAGGTAGACTCCCATCATCCGGGTCAGGCAGTTCCCACAGGTTTCTCTAACAAGTTCCTTCTGTCTTTGGGATGTTTCTCTTTAAGGCTGGAAGGGCTAGGAAAAGCCTCCACTGGAAGGTGAGCCTACTCTTACTGGAACAAGATGCACACAAAGCTCCACAGAAATACTGGACAGCGACCTCTCCTAGGAGCTAGGAGTCCTGGGTTCTTGACCGCCTCCTTTCCTCCTCAGGCCGCGTTCTTTCCCAGACTTCCGTCCGAACTTCCCGCCAGGGCAGATCCCACCAATCACAAGCGTCCTTGCCGGGGCCACGCCCCCCGGCCCCCTGAGGGAACGCCTTTCGGCTTTCGCACACACCCCACCTTCGCTTACGCACGCTGCGTGAGGACGTCGGTCTCGACGCCGTCGTCGCCCCGGAGCTGACTCCCGCGGGGGCCACTCCAGCCGACAGTTGGGCGGCCTAGCGAAGTCCCTCCCTCAGGACCTCCCCACCCCACCCCCTCGGAACCGCTCCCTCGCGGCGACCCATGTGGGGGTTCAGGCTCCTGCGGTCGCCGCCGCTGCTGCTACTGCTGCCGCACCTCAGAATCGTAATTGCCGCGTCCTGCTCTCAGGCCGGAGTCATGAACCTGGACGGCAGCGGCGGTGCTCAGTGCTCCCCCTCGACCGACGGGCGCCGGTCGCGGTGCCTGAAGCTGTCCGCAGTGCCGGGGGCCGACCCGCAGCGCAGCAACGATTTGCTCCTGCTGGCGGCGACTGGGGAGGGACCCGAGCGGCGGGACCTCCCTGGGGGCCGGGTGAAGGAGGAGCCGCAGCCGCCACCCCAGCATCACGTTCTCTATTTCCCCGGGGACGTGCAGGTAACCTGGGGCCGGCCTGGCACCTGTTCCTTCCTCCTGTGCCTGTGGGTGTTCCTGGAGTCCCTGTAGCTGGCGCCCGGCTCCTCGCCTCGCTTGAACACACCCACACGCGCTCACGGGGGTGGCGATTCCGTTGTTCCGCGAAATCCCAAACCGCCCCTTGCACACCCTTGACCCCCTTCGTCATGGGGCGCCAGAGGCATGGTGTCCTTGGAGGGTTACGACCTCGCAAGAGTCAGTTCCCCGTCCAGGCGTCAAGGGAGTGGATTTTGAGACGCAGGAAGACTGACACAAAACGTGCATTTTTTCCCCCTATAGCTTGGTTTCTCAGGAAAAGAAGAAAAGAGGGGAGCAGAAAGGGGGGACAAGGGAGGTTTTTAAATTAGCACGTAGTGTTAAGTCCCTGCCAGAAACGCTGGCAGTCATTTAAAAAGCAAGCAAGTTAACAAAAATCACTATAAGGGTTTGACACTTCGTAACCCCAAGAAAGGAAGAGGGGATGGAAGAAAAGGGAGGGTGTTTATTAAGCATGTCAGTTTTCTGATACACATCTAAGTTCTGTACTGTTGTGTGTGTGCTTTTAGCATTATTAATTTTATAACTGCTGGCAAATACCTATAGATGTGTTCTCGTGGAAAAACTTATCTTAATCAAAAACTGACAGGTAACCATTAGCTGTCTGTGGCCATTGAAGTTAGAATTAAGTAAAATTTAATAGAATTAAAAAGCCAGTCCGCAGTGGCACTAGCTGCATTTCAAGTGCTAGTAGCTTTGTCAGGTTTGTGTGTACGGTAGTAGACAAACACAGAAGGTTTTCATCTTTATAGAAGGTTCTTTTAGATAGCGCCAGTGTAAACAGGTGAAGTTAGAATACAGCTAGCTGCTTTTCTTAAACCATGAAGTAGCAGTTTATTGATATTGATGCCTTTTCTGTTTATGCCCTTTTGTGAACATTTTTAAAAATGGCCTGGCATTGCCCATAGTGATTTCAGAGATTTGTGGGTCGGCTACTGTGTGCACCTACAGTAATGATGATGATAGTGACAACTAGCTTTTCTTGATAAAGTGTGCCAGCCAGATTATAGCACCAGTCTTCAGATGAGTTCTAAAAAGAGTGCCAATACAGTTAGCGTAATAGCGCTTCTTATTTGACGTCCACTTCTTTATGTAGTCTGAAATTCCATTAGCTTTTTGGACAGCGATACACTTGATTTTTGCAGAGTATGCTCTAAAACTTAGCTCCTTTAGAGAAGAGATACTGTACAATGCATCACATAGCTTTGAGGCCAGATTTCCAAGTTAAGCCCTGATTCTGCACTTTTTAAGCCATGACATCTCAAGGCAACTGTTAAATCTTTCTGTATTACAGCTACCTCAGCTATAAAATTGGAATAATCACTTACAGGGTGTCAATGAGGATTAAATATGTGAACACCAATGACTTAGAATCCCTTCTTATTTTTCTGGTTACATTTTTAATTATTGGAGTACCTTGGCACTCAGTTCTTGAACTTTTCCTCTACCTTGTTTTACTCCCTTAATGTTCTCAGTCTTGAGGTTTATATAATATCTGCACTCTGATAACCCTCTACATCTGTGTCTGTCTTAGACATTCTCCTGAAACTAGGTGAACCAATTTCATGTGTGCTGTTTCCTTTTGGATTTTTTATATTGCAAACCTAAAAGTCTTTGGTTTTTAGCCCCTTTAAGGCCTGTTCTTTCCATAGTTTTCTTCATCTGTTAATGGAAACTAGTCCTTTTTAACTGCTTGAGTTAGAAGCCTTGACTGTAACTTTAGTTGTCCTCTTTTGCATACCTCATCTCAGTCAATAATGTGACTTTTAAATGTATCTAGAGGTGATTATATTTTAAAATGCACATCAAATCATGCCACACTTCTCAAAACTCGATAGCTTCCGTGTCATTCAGATTAAGAGCCAGAGTCTCTTAGCAGCCTACCTGTGTCTTAACTTTTCCACTCTTACTTTCCTGTACCCTGTTCTGTGTTAATTTGTGCTGGCCACGCCAACTTCATGGTAAAAGCTTTCCAAATACTGCTTGGATCAGTCTTCCTGCCAGTTAGGGTTCATTACCTAATCTGTTTCAAATCTTTACTCAAAAGTTGCTTCATATGAGTGCTGGCACATAGTAGGTGTTTGAAGATAATTTGTCTAATGAATGAATATACATATAAGTTGCTTTGGATATTACATAAAGTACTTGATAAGTCTTGACTGCTATTAATGAAATGATTTTAGACTCATTTCTTCTGTATCTTATGCTTCTTTTGAGCATAATGTTTATCCTTTTGAAAGCAAACCTGTATGATACAGTGTATTGAGCCTTTTGGAACCCTTATTTAGGTATTACATATTGATTCATAAGCATTTTAATATCTTTTATATTCCATGTGGATAAATATTGAATGGAGTCCAACAGAACTTTGGAGAGTTCCATTAGAACTCTCCAAATTAGACCTAATTGTCTATGTAATTTTAAATCCAAATTGCCATTACTCTCCTGATGTTCTTTTTGTACTCGTCTTTTGTTCTGTCTTTTTTAATTCTGGGCTTGTGATTTTTATCATTTTGTATTACAGGAAAAGCTGAGGACATTCTAATTCATATCTCTTTAGATACCTTAAAATGTTTCTCTTATCAGTACTGATTTTAGAGGATTAGGATTTTTTAAATAGGTGCTTTCCATTTATCTCTTGAATGCCTCAGGGTATAAAATTGTACTTATCTCTTTTTTAAAATGTAAGCTTACAACATGATGAATTTTGACAGATGTTATAATTATGTGACCATCACAACAATCACATTATGCATTTCTATCACTTTAAGAAGTCCCACTTTGGTTAGTCTCTCTTCTCCACCTAGGTAGTCACTAATCTGCCTTCTTTCACTGTGGTTTGCCTTTGCTAGAATTTTATTAATTAGGAATCATATCTCCCTGTGTTTTTTTTTTTCACTTAACATAATACTTTGTACATTCATTACTACCATTGTCTGTATCAGCAGTTTGTTCATTTTTATTGCCATTTAGTTTTCTATGTGGTTATATAATTTTTAACCCTTTCAGTAGTTTATGAAAACTTGGATCATTTCCAATTTTAGCTCTTAAAATTTTTTGCTTTCCTAAAGGCTAGAACATATAGAAGCCTGTGCCCTGAGTGTGTCTATGTTCTAGAGTAGAAGCCATGTTTCTCCTAAGGGCTTTCCTTTCCCACTCACACTCCTGTCAAACTCAGAACATTCTGACACCAGATAAGGGGTTTTCCTCCACATCAGATAGTTCTCCTTTATACCACTATCTAGAGTTAGTGTCAGATCAGACAACTTAAGAGCTAAGTCCCACAACACTACTACTCTACTCCCACTTCAGATGTCAATCTTCAGTCTCAGGTTGTCAAACATACTTTTCACTAAGTGGCTGTAAATCAGAGTTCCCAGGACCCCTTCTCAGATTCTGTTAATATTTTAGAGGCAGCTTACTGAAATTAGGAAGAACAATTTACTTACTGTTTAGAGGGTCAGTATAAAAGTGAATCATACTTGGGCCCTGAAAGCTGGACCACACGGTGCCTTGTCTCAGTGAGGAAAAAATTCAGTGTTGAGGCCAGAGTTAGTTAGAAAAAAAGTTTATTGTCAGATAAAAAGGACAGGAAAGCTCTCTGAGCAGAGAAGGTTCCTGAGGCTATAGCTCCTAAGGGGCAGGAAGCATGGATTTATATACTTTTGTTGAAATTAAGGGAGTTAGTTGGGGGGGGGGGGGCGGGGAGAACATTAGTACTCTGAATTGTGTTTGTTGGGCAGGCTCTCACCTAGATGGTTCTGACCATCCGTAGAGTCCAGGAGTCAGGGTCTCATTGGCTGGAGGGTCTCTTTCCTAGAATGTGGATATGGGGCTGCCCTTGGTTCAAGCAGGTGTTGCTCTATGGTGTGGGGCAACCTACAGAATGTAACATATTTCAGAATGCTATCTTAAGGCCAGGGCCCTAATACTCTAAACTGACTGCTCATCTTACTCCTTCAAAAGGATGTATAATGGTTACAAATAAACATCCAGATGAAAGAGATGCATGGTGACAGTATGTGGGGAGATGTGTGGACCTTCTATGTCTCTCTGACCTACACCTCTCCTAGCACTTTGTTCATAAACCAAGAGGCTTCCTAAACCCACACTTGGAGCATTTTTATAGAAGCTTCATGACATAAGCATGATTGATCATTAGCTCCATTTCTAATCCCTTTCCAGAGACTGGGAAGTAGGGCTGTAAGTTCCAAACTTCTAGTTCTGTGCTTGAAATTAAACAGAGTCATGAAATCTTGTATTCATTTGGTCTCATTAACTAAATAGCTATATAGTTTTTAGAACCTCAGTTTCCTTTGCTGTAAAAAGGATTTAGATAAGTCCTTTCAGATCTAAGCTGTGATAGTTTTCTATCACACATTTCTGGATGTACAGAAGGTGATGTCAGAATCCACAGAAAGTTAAAATTAGCTTCTGGGAATTTAGCATGTCATCTTAACATGACAAACTATTAATATTAATGATGTAAAAACTCTTAAGGAGAATTTGATAGCCTATTAGGACAATCATCAAAGGACATGAACAGAAAATTAACAAAAGAAAAATAGTGGCATGGATTTTTTCATAATGCTAATGGTTAAGGATGTGGAAAAAAACAACTTTTGTTTACTTCTGGGGGCAGTATAAATTGTTATCAATTTTTCTGATAGAGTAAAAAAAATTATGAATATCTATTAATATAGAATTATGCCTGTATTTTTAAGTGAAAAACGATAAGCTTGAGGGAGAGGTAAAAACATGCTCATAATACATACTTATGTATGTGTATGTACACTAAAGAAAACTAGTCTACTAGATACTAAAATTTTAATGATTACTGGTTGATGATTTTATGGATTATTTTTTGATCTTACGCCTTTGTAAATTTTTGTGGCGAGGATTAATTACTTGTATTAGTTTTAGTTTAGAGCACAATGGACTACAGTGGAGGAATATGGGTGTTTTGTGGTGGGAGAACTAAAAGAGAAGAGAAACCCTATATTGTGAAAAAATTTACAAGGATATAAACTAAGAGTACCAAACTGAAAAAAAGGTTGCTTTAAATAAAAAAAAAAAGAAAAAGAGAAGAGAAACCCTATATTGTGAAAAAATTTACAAGGATATAAACTAAGAGTACCAAACTGAAAAAAAGGTTGCTTTAAATAAAAAAAAAAAGAAAAAGAGAAGAGAAACCCTATATTGTGAAAAAATTTACAAGGATATAAACTAAGAGTACCAAACTGAAAAAAAGGTTGCTTTAAATAAAAAAAAAAAGAAAAAGAAGTCCCCTTTTCATCCCTTTTACTCCAGTCTCATTTCCTTTACCCTAAGGCTATCACTGTTTGACATATCTTTCCAGAAAGTCTATGCTGATGTAAACTTTTTTAAAAAATGTATCATAGTATATAAATTTTGTTTTTTACTTATTTTCTTTCCTTTTTTTTTTTTTTGGTGGGAGTTTTATTTTACATCCTCTACAAGTAACCCATTTACATCCTCTACAAGCTTCCTCATTGTTTAGAAGCAAAAATAACCTTATTTGCATATATATGCAAGTATATCAACAAGATGAATTCCTAGAAAGCTAATTCCAGGTCAAAAGAGAGGTGCATTTAAAATTTCAATACATATAATTTATGGTTCTTAGAAATAAGGAAAAAAGTTACAGCTTTCTTTCACGCTCTGTATCTAATTCATCAGCAAATCCTGTTGATACCTTCACAATCTATTCAGAATCTTGCCTCTTCTTACCATCTTCACCCTGGCTCAAGCTATCTCCTCTAGCCGTTTATTGGTCTCCCTGCTTTAACTGTTTCCACTTTACACAAAGAAACCATAATAATCCTTTCAGAATGTTAGATTATATCATTGCTCTGCTCCAAATCCAACCTGAGCAAAAGCTGAAATCCTGGTGGTTGTCTTACAAGGTGTGATCAGCATCTCTCCTCTCCAGTTACCTTTCTAACCTCCCTGGCTCTGTATCCACCCCATTAGGGCCACATTGGCCTCATTGCTTTATCTTAGTTATGCCACGCTTATTTCCCACTTCAGTGCCCTTT
>NW_004567103.1:26251768-26295408 GCF_000260355.1 Condylura cristata | reverse complement strand
GCTTTATTTCTTAAGCACACTGTAGTATTTAGCACCATCTAGTCTTTTGTTCAGCCCAAACACTATCCACTGTGGCTCTTAGCCACTAAAATGTTGTTAGTCTAGTTGAGAAACTAAATTTTTAATTTTATCTTTCAATTTAAGTCTAAGATCAGAGAGTCACTTCAGTTTGTGGAAAACTCAAGTATAGTTGAATAGCTTGGTTATGTGGATCTGCTTTTTCAAATTTTATGAAATCTAAATTCAGATCAAATATTTCCAGTGAAATTTTACATCCAATTTGTGATGTGTTTTGAGTATAAAGTACTCACTGGATATCAAAGACTTAAAAAAAAAAAAATCTCAGTTTTTTTTTTTTTTAATATTGGTTACGTCTTGACATGAGCATTTTGAATATATCAGACTCAGTAAGTTGTTAAACATAATTTCACCTGTTAACTTTTTTTAATGCAGCTATTGCAAAATTTTATGGGTGGCTCATTGTATAGCAATTTCCTTATGGAGCTTTTTATTGTGTATTTCTGCTAGAATGTGAGCTCACTCTGTGTGTTAAGGGGTTTAGTTAGTTCTGATTCATAAACTAATTAAGTAGCCAATAAATTTTATTGATGTTCCCAGTTTCAAAAAAAATGCTATCATGAATAAAAATTAAAGGAACACAAAATTTACATATTTGTCCTAAAACCTAAATAAAAAGTTATATATCAATAATTTTATAAGTCAAATGAAAAGGGGCAAGAGAAATGAGCAGCTACAAGTAGAAATCCAGATGGCAAATGGGTGCCAGGGAGGTTAGAGAGATTACTGGAGAGTTGAAAATTTAAACAAAATTAAATTCAAATTAATATAAATAAATTCACATTAAAATAAGCTATCTTGTGCCTGAAATAACAGAAAACAGGCATATACCTCACTGGTATATGGAAGACAGTTTATAAACCATATAATCAACGATACTGACTTGGAAGCCTTTAAGCATCTTTGTGTTATTAGTTAATTGCTTTTAACTTAAGTCAGGACAGTTTATCAAAGAAGAATATGAAAGATTTGAATAAAGACTTTAAAACATCGAATTGTAGATCCAGTTCTCATGCAATTAATGGTTGCCAGGGAGAAAAAGAAAGGACCTGTGAAAAATTTGATGAGTCTGAAATGACTTTTTATTTGACCTAGCGTTTTCCATTACCTAGGAAATTTAAGAATGTAATCACAGATGTATACAAAGATTTTTCTATAATGTTCATTGCATTTACTTTTTATACAACAAAAATGAAATCACACATAGTATCTCCAGCTTGCTGTAGTAATCCAAAGAGAGGCACAGAATAGCAACTTTGGTAGGAAAATATTTTAAAATTTTTGCTGGTGTCTGTTTATTAAACCAAATTTATATTTTCAGTTAATGTGTTAGGAAAAATAGGTCACATGTACATTAAATGAAATCTATCAAACATATTAATCCTTCTAAATATTTTGTTTTTAAATTGCTATTATGCTATGTAGTTGTATCTCATGACCCTGTTTTTTGATGGGTTTGAGGCTAAAACTAAAAAACTCTTCTAACCAGAATAAAAATCTTTTAACTAGAAAGTAACAATGTTCATTAATCATAGGACACTATGACATCCCAACTTTCCCCTCCCTTCAATAAAAATGAAAATTTTTTTGTAGAAGCAATTTTGAATAAATGTGTTTAATGCTTATTTTATCCTTCTTACCTTTCAGAATTACCATGAAATTATGACTCGTCACCCCGAAAATTATCAGTGGGAAAAATGGAGTCTAGAAAATGTTGCCACTGTTTTAGCACGCCACTTCCCAAACAGTTATATTTGGGTGATAAAGTGTTCTCGAATGCATTTGCATAAATTCAGCTGCTATGACAATTTTGTAAAAAGCAATATGTTTGGTGCTCCAGAACACAATACTGACTTTGGAGCCTTTAAGCACCTTTATATGTTATTAGTTAATGCTTTTAACTTAAGTCAGGACAGTTTACTATCAAAGAAGAATATGAAAGATTTGAATAAAGACTCTAAAGCATCAAATTGTAGATCCAGTTCTTCTCATGCAACTAATGGTTGCCAGGGAGAAAAAGAGAGGACCTGCGAAAAATTGGATGAGTCTGAAGTGACTTTTTATCCACCGACACTAAAAGGTGCATCTTTTACTTTGATTGGATTCAGTAAAGGTTGTGTTGTTTTGAATCAGTTGCTCTTTGAATTGAAAGAAGCCAAAAAAGATAAGGACATAGACACTTTTATCAAGAGCATAAGGACAATGTACTGGCTTGATGGTGGTCATTCTGGAGGAAGCAATACGTGGATTACTTATCCAGAAGTCTTGAAAGAATTTGCACAAACAGGGATTATTGTACACACCCATGTAACGCCTTACCAAGTCCGTGATCCAATGAGATCTTGGATTGGAAAGGAACACAAGAAATTTGTTCAGATACTTGGAGATTTTGGCATGCAGGTGACTAGCCAAATTCATTTTGTAACAGAAGCTCCTTCCATAGAGAATCACTTCAGGGTTCATGAAGTGCTTTGAAGATGGTAAGAATATTAATTGTATTTGTTCAGTAGAAGAACATAAACATGAGTATTATACATTCAGAGAAGATAAATTCATAGACACTGTCAGTTTGGGTTGGGGGGAAGGAAGCACACATTCCTAAAATTTGATTGTAAGGTGTAGTAGCTTTTCTTGCTTGTGAATGTGAAGTTTTTAATTTGTACTGAATTAAAATTAGTTCATTTTAAATCTAAAATGTGGTTTGTAATGCTGTAAGAAATAAGAGCCTTAAAAAAGTTATAGTAGTCCTTAGAAAAGATAATTGCAATTGTTGTTAGAATAGTTGATTTTTCTGAGTAATATGTTAGACTAATTTTGGTAACAATAGTAATTAGCTATTTTGTCATTCAAAATTGAGTGGTAACTATTTTTCTTCAAACAAAACTAAGCCACACAATGTTTTCTATAGTTTTGGAATAACTGAGCCCTGCCTCTTCTGCCTTGTAAATTTATGTAGTCTTTCTTTACTGTGCCAAAATGTCTTTTTCTTTAGTCAAAAAGTATCTGTTTCAAAATGTTCAGGAACATGCCATAGTGTAAATATGTTTTTCAGAAATGTTGCATTTAAGCACTTTGACTTAATTTTTAATGGACAAAATTTTTGAGATAAGATATTTGGAGGTATCTTGAATCTTGGCCAAAAAAACCAATTCTTTTGGAAAAATAAGTTTTGAGTGTAATTATGTCAATAGGGTAAAAATATGCATCATCTGAAAGAACTCATCTTATAAAACATGTACCTAATAACTTACATAAAATATGCAATACTCTATTTTAGTTTTCTCTTAAAAAGGAGAGAGATTTTGTTAATCTATCTTACCAAAAGCATTGTTTTGTCTGCCAAAAGAAAACAACTCTTTAACCAAAGTGCAAAATTATATAAGAAAAATTATGAGGGAAAACTTGAGGACACCAATGATTTATTTAATGCTGGCTCAGAAACTGACTTTACTTAATATGCTACATAATTTGAGGCTTTCATCAGCCCATTTTCCTTGACCAATACATTTTGAGAAACCAAGATCTAATGTCAGTCAGCTGACACTGAAACAACTTTTTAAAATGTATTACTAGCCTTTGCAGTTTATGAAATAATTAAGAAGGGCTGTACTGTGATTCTAAAAATATACTGCAAATATTAATACTTAAGGAAAAGTTTACCAAAACTTAAAAATAACATTCTGCTATAAACTGCATGTCTTATTTTTTTTTTTTTAGGGCAAAGTAGTTTTATATTGTTTCAGTTTCTTTAAATTACTATGTTGAGACCAAAAATTTTTATCAAGGACACAAGTCAACCTAAGTCAACCCCTAGCATTTATTTCCTTAAAGCACCACATTTTTTTTTTTCAATTTAGTTCTTTGTTAAACTTGTATGTACCTAGTTGAGTTAAAGATTGTTCTAAAAGACTTATTTTTATGGGATTAAAATGGAAAAAAGTGGGATTTTTGGCTAAGAAAAATCCTACTTTAAGAAATCTGGGTACTTTAGCTATCCAGTCATATGAATGTTTAGTAGTAATTGTTACATGCTCAGTGGATGTTAATATAGCTCACTGGATACCTGGAAATGCCATTGTATCAAAATGAAACATATTCAAATTGATCCATATTCAAGTATTTTAGTAGTTCAAATTTGTACTTTCCCATGTGTTTAAAACAAGTATAAATGTATTTCCATTTGAATTGTGCCTTTGTGTTTGTGTAGTCAACTGAAAAAAGTCATACAAATGTGAAAATTGTTACCACCGCAGCATGAATGTACAGTTGTATTAAAATTAATCCACAGAAATCTGTTTGGGTGTGCTTTATATTTGATTTGTTAAAACTTCTGTTCATTATTTGAAAGGAAATTTCTACTTTTCCAATTAGGGTTTTTATGTCCTCATTAACTTTCATGTTTCTTTAAATGAACAACTTTGAAACTTTCCTATAAGAAATATATCCCTTCTTTTACACAATGCTCCACCAAAATTTGTATTTCCATTTTGTCTGTTGGATTTCTTAGAAGTCTTTCACAAAGAAGTTCTTCCTTTCTTATGCTTATCATCCTGTAGCTGTCTTTTGAGATTTTGTCTAAATATGGTGTGGTATTTTTCATTTTATTCATGTAATATCTAAGCATTAAGGGCAAGGAAGGTCTAAGTGCTAAGGATACAGTACAGATAAAAGACCTAATGTGAGTATGGAAATAATGCAATAGCCTAAGGCTTAAAAGAGCTATTCTATATTATTTCTTCTAAAAAGATCTTTAAGGTACACATTTTAGGGGATAATGATTTGTAAATATAGGTTGCTCTTTACAAATGCAGAGGCCAGCAGCCCTTAGTAGTGACAGGCAGTCATTTCAGATGGTCACTTTAGTATCCCAGTTAATGCACTTTAAAAATTATAATAGTGTGTTTAAGACACCCAAACCGTCATGGCCTGTGTGCTGGAAGCAAGTGTTTCAGGTAATACCAGAGATGTGTGGGTGACTGTCAATCCTATTACATTAGTTTTTCCTGACTAAATTTTTTTTAGCACTGGGGAAGGAGTTAGTAGTTCCAATTCCTGCAAGATTTACATTCCAGCTCCTTGCACTTTCTCAGTCAACATCTTAGATTTAGCTTCCACATCTGTTGATAAATTTTTATCCCAAATGCACATAGCTGCTACTGAAAAGGATATTGCCTTTGTTACTGCCTATTTTGATATTTCATGGAAATATCAGTTAATTATTAGATAGACCTCAATGTAAGTACATGCCAAACAAATAGTATCTACAGAAAGCTAGCTAAATCTACACATTTTTAAAATTAATTTTAAAGGGTATTAGGCAATAATTTTCAAATAATATACAAAAGCAGATTCCAGTATACCCATCTATGTATACAACCTTAATCTTTAATGGTTTCCTGTAAATCCTTGCAGAGATAATTCAGTACAAAGACAAATGTTTACTTAGGGAATACCTTTGTTTTAAACAAATGACAGCACACCAAACCCAGTTTCAAACCTTTTTCTCATCTAAAACTTTGGAAAGATTCTTTGCCAGTACATACAACCCTGCCTCATTTTTTACATAATGTCTAGTTTTATACACTTACCTGTTCATTAGTCTTATTTTGTATCCCTTGCCTATGTAGTATGCAGTACAGTAAGAAATGCTGTTGGCAAAGGAAAAATATTTGTGTTAATTCAAGCCTCCAACCTAACCAGATAATAACTATCATCTACTCAGAAATATTTGAAATGTGTAGCAATAAGAATAGAGAATTATTTGGTCAATGTAATTTCAGTTTCTATCACCTAGCTGTGGGAGTCCAGATATTTAAGCAATTTGATGACCTGATTTCTAAGATGCCTTTCAACAATAAAATTCTAAGACTTGAAATTCCTGAGATGTAGCTAACACATACAGTATAATATATAGTAATTATGAGCCCTCCCTTGTGGCACAGCGGGTTAAAGCACAGCACTAAGAAGCTAAAGCCACATGATCTTGAACCCCGCCTGTCCCAGAGGTGATCCACATGGCGTGGCAGACCTCTCCTAACCCACCTGCTGCTCCACTCAGCAGTGAACTTCCGTGATCTGCCTGTTCTGCTTCCCACTCTGTCTCTGGTGAATCCTCTCATCGCCCCTGCACCTCTGGCTTGTACCCCAGTTCTATATGCACAAATAAGTAAATCTTAAATAAATAAAATAAACAAGCCCCTGAAAGTTAACTAGGGAAATAATTTTACACCTTCCAAAAGGTTAATCTCTAGATTTTTTTAGGTGTTATAATTTAATATTGAAACAGAAGTTACCTCAAATTTCTCCACAAAGGAATATGATTAAATTAGAAGTTAGTAACAGTAATCAGATAGTTTAGGGCAGACAGTGATTACTGGGACTATCTCTTTGTATTTAAGCAATTCTATAAAGTACGTGTTCTGTCTTTAAGATGAGGGAAATAAGCTTTATAAAGATTTATTAAACTTGCCTAAGACATCTTGTTTACTTGTCAAACAAAGTAAGTATTCACTGGGCAAACTGTAATCGCAATTATCCTTCCAAGATTTTTCTGTAGATCTGGATACAATTTTGCACAGATTCTCAGACTGGTTCAAAAGCAAAAGCAAGGAGGGCTTATTAAAAAGCTGATCAGTTTTCACTTTTGTTGACCTGAGTAACTTCAATGTAATTCTCAGATACTCTTCCTTAGTTATTGTAATTTTAATACCTGGAAACTAAACACAGGAGTGAATGATTTTCAAGAAAAATTTTGTCTCTGTAATTAATGCAGCAGATTAATATACTGAGGTTGATTTAAATGAACACATTTGGGTTCAGCAAATATCTCTCGCCTTTCTTCAGTGGCACTGCGATATAATTACTAAGTGCAAAAACAAAGAATGGCACAGACTGACATATAATAGCTCATTGTCTTCAGTGACAATGGCATTACTGGGATCTCTCATTCTTAATTTTTCATTTAAAAAAGTCTAGTAGGAAAGCAGTGGGGAATAATGTTGGTTAAAGTTTAGCTGTAAATATCAGTTAAAACTGAAGTATTTTTTAACATTCAAAAACTTAAAAGTGATAGACCTTTTATTGGGTGCCAAGCAAAACCAGGATCAGATTAAATATTTGTTTTGGACATATCACAAAATTAATTTCAAATGACTATAATTTAATCCAGTGGTTCTCAACTCTTGATTATCCATCAAAACAATCTATGAGATCTATCATATACAGATACCTATACCAATTCCCAAACATACTGAATCAAAGTTGATAAAGGTAAGGTCTGACATGTTTTTTAAAAAGATTTATTTATTTATTCATACAGAACTGGGATACAGGCCAGAGGTGCAGCAGCGGTGAGAGGATTCATGAGAGACAGAGTGAGGAGCAGAACATGCTGACTGACAAAGTACACTACTGAGGGGAGCAGCAGGTGGGTCTAGAGGGGTCTGCCGTGCCATGTGGATCACCTCCGGGGCAGGCGGGGTTTGAAATCATGCGGAAGTGGCTTTAGCTTCTTAGTGCTGTGCTTCAGGGAGGGCCCCTGACATCTGTTTTTAAAAGCTCAAAAGATTAATGAAGAGATTGTTGGCTGCCCATCTTTTTCCTTTCTTATCAGAACTTCTGACTAATATAATATTAGATAATTATCCATTTTGTACCCATCATATATCTTGTGCCTCAGGGGAAGAATTCTATTTCCAGTTCCATAAACCAGCTGGCTTAAGGATTATTCCTTATGCTTTGCCAGTGACTGGCTTGGGGATGGACAGATCTAAGCAACTTTAGATCAATGACACCTAAGAATTTTGGTGGTAAATTCTGGGAAAGCTTTCTTATATTAAGACAGGGCTCCTGGAATCCAGCCTGACTCCTCCACTGCATGTAAATGAAGATGCACACGGCCCAAACTGCTATTGGCAATCATCCTGTGACCACAAGAGTAGCCAGCTTAGGAGGATGCCAATGCTGCCATTGAGAGGAGTAGGGAGAAAAAAAACCCTCAATTTCTTGGTGGCACTAGTAAATCAGAAATACTGAAGCCCATTCTAGCAGAAAACTTCATGTGTAATAATTTAACTTTCTTATTGTTTAATGTTTAAAGTTGGATTTTTAGTTATTTATATCTCAAAACTAAAGAGTGGTCCCAATTACAGTATTTTTTGAACCATAACACTATATTATGTAGAAACTACACAAACATTCCTTTACACTTAATCTGTAAATCTGAAACTGATTTTTCATACTTTAAAAAGTTTAATATTATTATGCAATTTGTCCAATATTTGAGCTCAATTACATTTTAATCCTTATATTTTTGTATTCACTTCATTATTTACTCGAAGTTTTTGCTGTAAGCTTTGTCCTGAATGTGTAAGACCATTCGCCGAGCATAGAAGTCCCTATATTCCTCTGGTAATTCAGCCAGTGTTTTTAAAGCTCTGTCCAAAATTTGTGCAGCTCTTGATGCTGCTGTAGGATCTTTGTTTCCATAGGTGTCTGTTTTATCATAGCATTCAGATGGAAGGTGCTTCCAAAAGACATTCACTCCTACTCCAAATTCTTCAGAAATTACATTATGGAACCATAAAGCTGGAGAAAGTTTTAAAAAACAAGTTAAAAATAAAATGTACAGTTAAAAAAAAACCCAAAATGTCAGTGAAATATCACGAATTGCATATAGCCAATGTAAGAAATAATTCTTGTAACTAGATTCCTTCGTTAGCACACTCCCAGCTTCTACAAAATCATTTTAACTTTTATGAATTGCCAACCAATTTAAAGTGTCAATGGCACAACCCTACACTTAAAGCCTTTGGAATACCAATTTTTCCTTTTAACTTGAAGGACATAATAAAGTTATATTTGTTTTGTAGTTCTGTAATTTGGGGTTGTGTTTTGTGTTACTTGTTTACATTTCCTTAGTCATCCAACCACATCAAAAGTATTTATTTTTTGGACACAGAACATTTCAATTATTTGAGGAGTATCTTTGACCTTTTCTGATTCAGTTCAGTACTTTTGTATAAAAAGACTTCCTGTTCAAGATGCAATTTGTTTTTTAAATTTGTATTCATTGTAGCCTCTTCAGTTTTATATGGCTAATGCAGTTATACTCATATTTCTGTCAGTTCCTTTAAAATACATAAAATAAAGCAAATATTTTAGTAGTTGAGAAGATGAGTAAACTGTTATATTACAGTTAATTAAAGCTTTACTTCCACTAAAATTTATTTCTCTATTTTCAGCTGCATCTGAACATTTTCAACATACAGGTGCTATAGGTTAACAAAAAAGAATACTATTCACATAAAAAAAACCTGACTTTTGTGAAAACTCATTCTAGGAGTACTTTAGGAAAAACAGAAGCCTAAAATTGTTTCATTTACAAAACTTGTTTTCAAACAATTTTAAATCTTAACGACACTTCCTTCAGAATCTTTTTAAAAAATCTTACTTAATATAATACCAACAAAATGCTAATCTTCTGTTAAATTTAAATCCAAAGATTGAATTTCTGCTTTTATTTAAAATACATACAAACGTGGTTTTTTTAAAAGTTGTTGTATATAGAACAAGGGAAAATGTACAGTTCTTAACCATGCTCTGAAGATACTATAAGCAAAATCTTAAATAATGGAAATAGATGTAAGGAACAGTGTACTACTGGTTTTTAATAGATAGGAGAATAAGAAGTCAATATATCACATTTTTATAAATAACTGTGAAGGACATTAGATCAGGCCCTTCAGGAATAAAAAGATGAATAAAACAAGGAATTTATAATCTAATCTCAAATTAAGACAATGATGTTTATATTATGACTTTTTAAACTTAGCAATCACTGAAAAGAGTTTAACTAATGATTATTATTAATATGTTAAAGTAACTATGGAAATATAACTATATACATGGAATTGGTTAATGTGATCCATTTATCTTTATGATGCTTTTTGTAACTTCAGGTATTAGCTTTTAAATAATTAGATGTTAATTATATCACTGAATACTAAACAAGAATATCTACTGCACAAAGAAATAAGTGACACTAGTTTAGACTATAAACGTAATGCATACAAAAATATCATTAAGGTTGTAACATTCTGATTAACAGAATCTCTGGTTTTGAAAAATCTCTTTTTTTTTGAGAAAATTAGTGGCAGTTCTCAAACATAGGTATTTTAGAAATGAAATTATTAAGAACAACAAGGTATATATAATCTTTTCTCAAATATAGTGTTGTTGATGTACTTTACTAACGTTAAACTACAACATTATTAAGAACTTTCCTATGCATACTTTAACCACACACACAGGTTTATATAAACTAATCTCATATAAGACAGGATACAAAAAACAAAAATATTCTGTACTGACTCATATAGTGGATGAGTGTCAGAATACTAATATTATAAACAGCACATGTCTGAGGTTTGTAAATCTTACCAGGAATGAATAATACATCTCCAGCTTCCAGGGAACATTCATACCTTCTAGCCTTGGAAAACAGTGGATATTTAGCTAAGTCTGGGTTATCTATATTTAGTACTTCTGATTTAGTGCCTGAAAAGTTCAAAAAAAGATAATATAGATTGAGCTAAGTTAGCATTCTAAAAGAAGTAATCACAAATATAAATTTGAAATGTATTTTCTGTACAATTACTTATTATACCCACTGTGAGAACAATCACTATTTTTCTGAAACCTAAAACAATTTTCTTTGACCCACCCTTTATTTATGACCACTGACATGCATGTAATATAATTAAGAAAATCTAAAAACCTCATACTTTATCTAACCTATCATTACATGGACACATACAAATTGGAGAACACAATATATCATAATTATGAAGAAATCCTAAAATGTTTTTCTGTGAGAAGATATTTCTCAAAAAAGCAACTGAGTAAACTATAAACTAAGAAATATAAACTTTCTAAATATGTACCTGATAAATATAAATACTGGGCATCTCGAGGACTGAAGAGTACCACCCGTTTTTTTCCTGTCACTTGTATCAAGAAGTTATCCATTACCTGAAGACCAATAAGAATTTATGGATAAGCTGTATCTAATTCAAATAAACAGAATAAGCAGTATTCAAAACAGTTAACTATAACTCCTATCCTTTAATAACAGTAATATTCTACTAATGAAAACATTTACATTCTAAATATAACTGTGCCTTTATTAAACATACTACTTTAGCACTGCCTTAAAACAGGAAGGATTGGCAAGTCATTGGAAACCTGAGGTCAGGAAACCCTTCGCTCTTACTTCACCAATATGACACTGAGGTGAGTTACCTCAATTTGAAGTCCTTCTTGGCCAGCATTCATTTATCTTTAAGGAATGCTAAAGGCCAACATCAGACAACAGATTGAGAGCATTTAGAGAAGTTACATGTTGGGAACATAAAACATATTGCAGCAACTGCTGATGTCATACTAATAAATGCCAACCATGATTTAGTTATAGGTACCTTGAGCTCACAATTATTTTTACAGGAATATAACCTAGCAAATTTTCTTAGTACTCCCTTTTCCTGTATATGCAAAGGTCTACTTTGTTGGTATATATTATGAAAATATTAAGAGGTACATAATCCTCAGCTAAGGAATTAAAATATATACAAAAATATGTTCATGATCACTTTACCAAAGGAGTTCTCCTTTTAGCTGACTTTTACTTATGTAAATAAACCTTAACTATATATATAATATTATTACTGTGACTTATTTTTAAGAAAAGCTTTATACTAGTCCCTTGGTATTCAAAATAAAAGGGATACTACTTTAAAGAAGTTAAAACACAGAACATAGTTTAAGAATGTATTTGAGTTATTATATCATTTTTCACATCATTCATCCAAATCCCTTAACAAAAGAACACAATGAGATTATGTCAAGCTCAATTATAGTGTTATATCAACATACTCCCAACAGGTCTTCAGCTGAATTATGAAATACATTTATTAAAAAGAATTTGACTTAGAACTTAAAAAAAAAATTTCTTTTAAGAAACCTTTTAGGAATTGCCTTAATTTCCTAAATTTTTCCAGATTTAATCAAACGTACACAATACTAGATTTTCAATGTATGTACACAAGTGCACATATATTTAAGCAAATACAGTGTTATCGCCATACAAATGATCAAAACCAATATTCTACACATCTTGTTGTTCAACAAATACAATAGACATTTGACAATTTTTAAGGGATTTATAACCTAAGGCTTTCAGACACCCTCAAATTTTTAAAATTGGGAATGGCTGTCCACAAAATTTATCTTTTAAATCCCCATGCCATAACTAACAACTCCCCCCTCATCTGCTGGCCATTTTTCATGTATTAAAAAAAGGTTACTTCATAAAACATCATGTGTATGATGAATCAAAAGTAAGACCACAGAGAAATGCAAATATGAGTAATGAGATTTTAGCATTAGTTAAATAATTCAGTCCAATTCTGTTTGCAGAGAATCAGTTATCAAAACTCACGTTTTAGCAAAGTAGTATGTCAAAGATTTTAGGGTATCCTACAAAAAGTTAAAACTGTGAATGATAAATTAAAAAGCTAAAGATCTATTGTAGCTTTAGATTTCTCATACATCATAGTGAGTCCAAAGTTGCAATCCTGGTGAACTAATCCGAAAAACACTGGAAAAGAACTGTTCTTCTCTGAAGAATTTTGGAAATTTAATATCTCCTTCCAATAGAGGAAACTGCTTTCTGATATCTGCAACATCCTGCATAAGGAGAAATACAATCTTTAAAAAACTAAATTAAAAAATAGTACCAACAAAGGAAGAAGTTATAAGTAAGATATGGTATGTTTAATTTTATCAAAAGCTGTCAGCAGACCCCAATGATAAAAGATGAATGGGGCAAAGCTTTATTTATTGTTTTAAAATAGTGAGTTGACTATAAGCAAATGCCCTTTCAAATGAAGAAATAACAGACAGTATAACAAGATTCATATACAACGCTATCACTTTTAGTAAGTTTCATTAACAGATAGGGTCCTCTTCATTTAAGCATGAATCATACAACTCTTACTATCATAGTATTAAGTATTTTAGGTTCTGGTGTGAACAACTTAACATTATCAACTATGCAAAACCTTTGAGGCCTACTGAGGGAGGAAAATAAAAGTAAAAAACTAAATGGTGACATAAATATTGTAATCATATTAATTTGCTTAATGAATTATCCATTTTTATAATTATTTTAGATTTTTATTAGCTAAATGGTCAATTTTAGTATATACAGAGCTGTAATATATACAACTGTAATGTATACATAAGGGATTTCTTCACTGTGTACAAATTAGCGATTACTTCAAACATTAAGATTTTATGATTTTCCCTGAAAACTAAATAATCAAATTTTAATAACCTTTTATACAAGGGTACAAATAATTGAGAAATGACTGGGAAAAAAAAAAACAAAACAAGGCATGTTTCAGGCAATGAGTATAAAAATTCAATCCCAGTTAAAAGTATATATCCATTTAGATTTTAAACAATAATTTTGCATTTAGAATTCTTACCTTTCTAGGGTCTTCCCCAAGTGATCGTAAGTAATATTTCTCATCCTTATACATCCCAAAAAATAACATCAGCATTCACGTAAACATTTCAGGAATTAAAAACAAAGGAAAGTAAGTTTTAAAACCTTAGTCAGGTAGTTTTCTGAAAAGTGGTTTTCTTATCCTTTCCACTAATGCTCTCTGGTGGCCATTTGAAGAAATGTTTTCAAATGTTTGCAATAAAGACAGTATTCACAAAACATTAAGTAAAATGAATTCTAAAAGCATCTCACACATAGCACATACATGTAACTTTAACTTCATAATTCAAATTATTTGAACTCTTACTAGTGTCTTAAGACTTAAAGAATTCCCATTTGAACAGCACACATGATCTCAAGGAAATGTTGGAGGTCAACAGGAGACTAATATAATACAAATATGAAATAAGAGATAGATAAAATATCTACACTTTTAATAATAGATTTGTTTAAAATATGGAACATTAAATTTTATCAAGCTAAGCCTATTCCTAATCATATAAATTCTCTATTCAAATCTTTAAGCCTCAGCTTCGGTATGAATTAGAAATATATCAGTTCAGAGTAGTAAATTTGATACTTTTTAAAACTGTCAGTTACAAATTCACTGAGTAATTGTAATAGATAACTACTTGAATTATGAAATACTACCATTGCCTGTATTTCCTATAATTAAAGAACTAAAATCTACTAGGTCAAGTACAGGGAAAATTCAACTAAAATATTCTGTGTTTTTATATCAACACTAATGTAAAACAAACTTCAAAATATGTCTCACTAAACTTAACAATGTATTCTAAGTCTATAATCATGAATTTAAATTCTCAGATTCACTGTTTCATATTTTTGGCTAGCATTGTATCAGGTTAAGTTTTATAAACTACTAAAAAATTTGCTTTAAGGTATAGTTTTCAAAATTCTGAGTTTTCAACCAGTTCTAGTATTCCAAGACTTATAAAAAATTAACTTATAGAAAACTGAAAAATTAATGTACCAGTTTTATGGTTACAGAGTTCAAGAAACCTTCAAGAAAAGGTTTCTGCTTTGGTGCTAGGAATGTGATTAACTTACAGCTGCCAGGTGACAAATCTTGTATGTCCATCTCAGTCTTTGAGTCAAAGACACCTTCTTTGTGCCACAGCCCAGCTAATGACTGAGCAAGAAGGTAAAAGGCCTAAACATTGTTATTCAACACCCAGGACTCCCCTACCAAAAGTGTACCCTGAAGATTTCATGTCCAGCTGGCAAAGACTTGGTCAAATCTCTGTGTCTGTCATCACCTGATGGCTTCCTTGTACCTAATCTTCCCTTTGCCTCTCATAGGTATAACTCCCCAATAACCTTTTGCATTCCAATTCCAATTTAGTATCTGCTTCCTGAAAGACTGACTTGACAGTCCACATTCATCTTATTTATATACTTTACATAATTTTTAGACTTCAATCCTTTATCCTGTCATTGTTCTTCCTTTACCTGATAAATGCAATACCTTTTACAAACAAACTGATCACTTGCCTAGCTGACTCAAATGCAGACAAAAGCTACATTCAAAATTTAAAAACAAAATTTATTTTTAAATGTGCTTTTGAAATAAGTGAATTTTTATCCATATAATATATATGGTTCAAGTCCTTATCTCAAGATGCTTAAATTGAATTATTTAAAGCTGTACCATGTAAATGTAAGTAAGTAATTTGTAATCCTGAACAAAGTTACAGTAAATACAACAGAAATCATTTTGACAACTATAATAAAATATAGAAAGTCTAAGAATCAATAAGATATGTAAGTAAAGTTCTCAATTAGCATTTGAAATTTGCAAATTTTCAGAGAGCATTTTCAAAGGCAATTATTAATATTTAATGAATAACTTCTACATGTCAGGCACTGTGCTCTGATTTTAATTATCATAAAAATGTTATGAAATAGGTACTATTCTTATTTCCATTTTATAAATGAACACATTGAAGTGCAGAAAAAAAATCCAGTCAAGGGCTGAGATCCAATAATTAGTTAGGATCCATGGTACACACAGCCAAACCCAAGAATGGCTATCAGAGAAGGCGGCAGCTCTTGTATATCTGCCATTCTCCTATAAGAAAGTTCATTTAGCATATAACTAAGTAAAATATTAAAAACAAATACCTCTGAAATAAAGAATTCTTTGTGCTTTTCTTCAGCTGCCCTCTGAACCAACTTGTCAAAAGATAAAGTTCTGAAATAAACACAAAAGAATCCTCGGAGTTAATAAGCCAATTAGTAATACTCTAGCACTAATTCATAGATTTGTTGGAGATGCATTTGAACATTTATTTTATAATATACATAATTTATTGTATAATCTATTATGTAGAATTTAGTATTTTCACAATTAGTCATGTACTTATTTGATATAGGTTGTACATAATTTTGATTCTAAGAACTAGGTTTTTTAAAATTTATGGTACAGATGGATCCATCTCAGCTATCAACATCCTCTTTGAAGTTACTACTCGAAAAATAACCTGTAAGAGGGTATTTCCTCTCAAGGTCCCATCCTATCCGTCAACATTCTAGAATCTTGTACTTGAAGATACCTTATCAGTGACATCCTACCTGGTAACCTCTGGGAATACATAAACTTCCAGGCTCTGCTTATTAGCCTATTTTCAAGCATCATGACAAAAAGTCTTGTGATGAATGAGGCAAGCTAATTGTGCTATACTGGAAGAGAGTAGACAAATGGTCTAATGAAAACAAAGTCTCCCCCTCCTATTGCCCCACTGATCTTCCTGCCTTATTACCACAAAGCATAGAAGCCATGACACTGCTCTCATCCTCCTGTACCGCCTCTATCATGTTAAGGCTTATGAGAAATATCTTAAGAATTTCAGTCAGGTGGCCCATTTTCGTTCTTCAATATTTCTATCCTATTACCTGTTTCCTACTATTTTGGTAATATAGCTGAACACCATGAAATAAAGTTTGCTTCCCTCAGCTCACCTTCTTGGACCTGGAGGGCATTTCCAAGCCACTCTTTCCCTTCAACCTTCTAGAATCTTGTACTGGAAGACAGCTTATCAGTGACATCAAAACAATAAAGTCCTCATAAGCATTTGCATCAAAACTCTCTTCTCTTACTCTATCACACTCCAATTTCCAAACTCTGAGAATTGTAATCTTTTCACTTTTACTACCAGTATCTCTCACTTAAAATTCATACTGAAGATGTAGGGTAAAAGGTTAAACAAAACCCCTTTCTTATTCTCTAATAAAGTGACTTTGAGCTTACCTTCTAGCAATGTTCTCCTGTTAACATAATGGCTTAAGGTAAATGTGAAGTGTCAACTATGGTATCAGGTAATGCTGCTTATTGTAAAAATGGTCCTTGGCTGGTGAACTTTATCTAACCTAGGTTAGTGAGAGGACTATAAAAACTTGTTTGGAAGCAGATAATCTGGCTTCTGCACATGCAACATAAATCATGGAACTATGCTCCTAGGAGGGACCTAGAAGCTAAACTTGGGTATAAATCTCTGTTCCTTTATTTTGAGTTACATGATCTGTGGTAACTTAATGTTTTTCTCATCTGTATATTTATTTTTAAAAACTCCAACTCACAGATTATTCTAAAATTTAAATGAATAATAGCACCTGACAAGAGCTAAGTAAAGGACAGGTGGTGAGGTAAACAGGGGTACTGTATCCATTAGAAGCAAGGGTTCATTAACATTAAAAAGAAAGCAAAACAGGTATTTCTCCTCTGAATTTATCCAGATTCACTCTTGAGTGTGTACTATCACCCATAATAAAGCTTCAATTCTTAACTCACATATTTAAAAAAAAAAAGAAATAAAAGGGAAAAAGAACAATCTTCACTGTCCTATTTCCTATTTTGGAAAGGCTGCTTTACAAATAAGACTGAAGAAATTAAAATAAGCACTAACAGCAGGATGAGGACATGATTTAGATGACATAATAGCTAGAAGCAGCAAAGTTTAAATAAGATTCAGACTTTTAAAAAATAGCTTTGACAAGGTGAAACCAACACTGTCCTTTTACCACAGCAGGTTCTTGTGAATAGCAGCCCAACTATGGAAGAACAGGGAGTGCTACCAAGAAGAAAGAAGTAAAAATTAATGTGAAAATATAATGATCTTTAAATGCTTAATAAGCAAAAAGCACAACTTTAAATTAAGTGACAGTAATATATATGTGTAGAATTTCTTACTCTCACATAGTTCGTCTAGAAGCCGCTCTTTTTCAAAGTCCCTGGCAACTGAAAAAAAATGACTTAATTTTTTTTCTTGTACTGAGAAAATAATCTTGCAACTCTTTAATTCTAATAAAAGGCTTGGAGGAAGTTGGGATAAGAAGTATTACATAATGTATGTGCTTCAAAACAAGTTTATAGCATATGACAAAACATCAAGGCAACTCAAGATGAAGTTTCAATACCCATTGTTATGGCATTGGAATCTCTGGAAAATAAACATCATTAACTGCAGTTGAAAAACACTCATTATTCCACACTTTCTTCTACTTTCTTGATTTAATAAAAAATGAAAAGTCTGACACTTGGAAAAATTTATGACAATTAAGTTCAATTCATGTCCTATTAAAAACCAAAACTATAATAATGAATATTCAAAGGATCAAAAACTAAAACACTTTGGCAAGCTGCTATAAGAGCTTGGAAAACTCTAATGAGAAAGGAATGGCACTGGACATTAGAAGCTCTGTTTAACTCATCTCTAAACTCTGCAAGGAACAGTGAAAGCCACATTTCTTTAAAAATCAGTCTTTTGTTTTTCAAGATTGAATTTGCTGGGAACTACACGTGCTCAGAATTTGGAAGTCATTTGACTTCTAATTTAACATATTAAATAAAACTCATGGGAATAAGTAACATTATAAGATTACAGCATTTAAAATTTTCAAGTTTAGACATTTCTGCACTTAAAGAGATCTCAAAGCATAAAATGACAAACATGGGGGGGGGTGTTGTTAAAAGTTATTTTATCAAAATGGAAAACTATTTTTTAAAAGTTTTCCAAATTAGTGAAAATACCATATCCCAAGAAATCTACTTTTCCTACTTTCCTCAAGAAGGCAGAAAAATAAAGACATAGGCTTAACTTATCTAAAAACAACATGGAATTAGAAATCTTCTAAAAATAAAGGCATTAAAAATTAAACTTCAGAATTTCTTACTCTAGATAGTTACTATTGTAATAGGTTTACTCAATTAATAAAACACACCCAGTTTCAGATGTAACTTAACTCTGGTCAAAGAAATTCTTTATTCCTCCCATGACTCCTGAGGATACTGGGTGTATACCTTATTTTAAAAGTGGACTTAAGAAATATTTTTGTATTATCTGTAAAATTCTTTTAAAAAATTCTTGTCTTTTAAAAGTCATTATTTAAAAATTAGCTAAGTGGTTCTATCATAGTCAAAAGACAAGGTGCTGTGTGGACTTTGAACAATAATGAAAAGTTATTTTAAAGCTTTATAAAAAAGTATTTGTAGGTACAAAGTAAACCTCAGAAGAAATACCTATACACAAAATTCTTACTAATGAAGTCCATCTGGGCAACTGTGGCAACATGAATCTTCACTTCTTTTGCTCCTCCAACATGGCTTAGGTAGTCCACTGTCCATTTACTTGTACATGCCCCCAAATCAATTCCTTCCAACACTAGAGGCTTTCTCTGTAAGTAGGAGAAGAAATGCAACAAAACTGAAGAAAACCAACGATATATAAGAAGTTGTATTTAGCAAAGAAATACCTATATGCAAAGAAACAAACAAAAATGATTATTGATCCCAAGTGTTCACACTCAAACCTTTGAATACCCATGCCAATCATTAAAAAAAAGAGGAGGACCCATGTAAAATACTCAGGACAAAATTTTAACATTAGAAAAACAAAACAGCTATGCCAGCAAGACCATAGAAAGAGAAATCTAAGTATTATATAGAGCAATTTCACAAGTATGATGACAAAAATACAATTAAAAATTGTACTTTACAAATATTGTAACTTTATTTTGATACAATTTCAAGCCTAAGGCAAAATTGCAAGAATATTACAAAGCACTCCCATATCCTTTACTCTGACTGATCTCAACTTGAAATTTAATCTATTGTCCTTTTTCCTTTATCATTTGCTGTCTTTTGTCATATGTGAGTATAAAGCACAATCTTTTTTTTTTTTTGGTGGAAATATGTTCAGTGATAGATTCCTCCTTTTAAAGGATAAAGCACAATCTTACACATAATATAATTTTGCAGAACTATTTCAGAGTAAGTTCTGACATTAAGTTCCTTTATCTCTAAAAACCTTAGTATTTTTTCATGAACACAGGATATTCGCTTACACAGAACAATTGTTAAGAACTATGTAGAACACTGACATGCTACCATCTGACCCAGAGTCCATACCTAAGTTTTGCCAGTGTCCAAACCTAAGCTTGCTAGCAATACCCTTTCCTTCAGTTGTTCTCCTACTCCCGAGATGGTCACACTGCATGCAGTGGCCATGTCTGTTAGTCTGGAGCAGTTCTTCAGCGTTTGTCCTCCAAGACCTTGCGATTTTGTAGAATACAAGCCAGTTATTTTGTACAGCTGGTTCATTCTTAAATGTTGGTTCATCATTACTCCAGTTGAAATGTTGTTGCCTTCTCAATTGAACACATTAAATGGCAAAAAATATTTTTGTCGTATTATTGCGATATTAAATTTGATCAAATGGTAATCCTGCTTGAATCAAGTATTCATATGCTGAGTAAAAACTATGATTTTAAAACTCCATTACCGTCTACATTAGTTGATATTCAGTGTCAAAATGAGCTCTAACTTCTCTATTAATTTTATTCACTGGGTTATTAATCTACTGATATAATTTTGATGCTCAATTTATCCACAGTTTGGCCAGTAGGAGGCCCTTGAGGCCCTTGAACCTTCACCTGAACACTTTCTTACTTTAAGGCAAAATAGGACAGTCCAGTCCTTTCTCTGCCTCAGAGACATATCATGTCTTCACGTAACTCTGATTTCTTCAGTGAGAAATGCTATCTATGATAGAAACCTCTGGGTGCTGAGTATATTCATTACTCTTGGGTATAACTACTTCTATACTCTCAACAGACAGAGCTAGGAAATATGTATAGTATATGCATATTGACTCCCCTCAACCCCAGTACATATACACTCACACATGCATGTACACGACTACATGTATACACACATAAACATATATACATAAACTCTCCATACATATGCATAAACACGTAATGGATATACCTAAGCACCATGATGCTTCCAATACTGATACTTCCAACGAGGATCATATACCACAAGATTCATTCTAATCTTCATTGTTTATGTAACTTCCTTCAACAAAAAGAACCAGGTTCCTAATTTAATCATTTGCAAATATCAGAATTCATAAGTACTTTCACTAATGCTAAGTCATATCATCATAAAAAGCAAGGTTACTAACTAGAATTCAGTATATTCAGCAAGGTTACTAACTAGAATTCAGTATATTCAGCTTTTTGTTTTTAGACTGAGAACATAAAAAAGTACTGTGCTTAAAAGTGACGAGTTATTTCTCCTAGATAATTTTTTATATATTCTGTACTAGAGTTTTGACTTTCTTAATCATTCCTTATTCTTGTTATTTTTCTAATAACTTTTTGAATGTAAAACAAGAATGTAGTCACCAAAATTATGCAAAAAGGTCATCCCACCCATATTTTCCACTTAGCACTCACTTATCACCTAAAAATAACCAGCTCATTAATTTCTGAGTTATCATTCCTGTATTTTTTTTTTTTTTGCAAAGTGACTAACAAGTATACTTCCTTATTCTCCCTTATTTTTTATACAGGAAGAGAAATTATACTGCATTCTTTTTCTTTTTACAATTTCCTTGTTAAAACTTAAATACATATGCTTTAAAATCACTATTAGCTCAGATTATCTCCCTCATTATTTTCTACAGTTTCGCCAACTGCAGTGCAAATGATCAGTTTATTCAGTCAGTCTCCTAAACATAAATTTTTAGGTTACTTCAGTTATTTACAAGTAATAAATATGACATAATATTTCTGGCAATGTACCCCCAGAGTAAATCCCTAAAAGAAGGATGACCAGATCATAACACATGCATGCTTAAGCATGTGCCAAATTCCCTTCTAAAAGGTTGCACCACTTTGCCATAAGATTGAGAGTGCTAGTTTTTTTTCACAGTCCTAACAAGAGTATGATTAAAATCCCTTTATTTTTGCCAATGCAACAGGTAACAGTACATACTGGCTTCAATATCTTCTCTAACTGAGATAACACTGGTTTACAACACTATGTTTTAAGACCACAGGTTTACACTTGTTACCCAACCAGGCCCATCACCAAAGTACCAAAGTTATTGAACTTCCACTGACTGCCTTTAACCTGTGCTTCCACCCCCTCCCCCACTCCTTTCCCAACTGTGAACCTCATTTCTGTTGTCAGAATCCAAAACTTTGTATTGTTTTCTATCTTTGTTGACTTTATTTTCCACATAAGTGAAATTATCCAGGATTTCATCTCCTTTTTACCTTCATTTAGCGTAAGGCCTTCAAGTTCCATCCATGTTGTGGTAAATGGCCAGATTTCACTTTTTTTAGGCCAAGTAATACTCCATTGTGTATATATAAAACACATCTTTATCCAATCATGTTGATGGACACATATGTGGACAGTTGATGCACAACAAAGAAGCAAAGAGCATACAAAGAGCATTCAACAGTGTTAAGAAAACTGATCAGCCACATGCAAAGAATAAAACTAATTACAGTGACACTAAATACAAAAAATAAATAGAAGAAAACTTGTTACATAACATGAGACTTGGGGCTATCTTTGGAAACTGAACTCCACAAGGGAAACAAAAGCAAAAATTAGCAAATGGATACATCAAGCTATATGTAATATATAGATGTAAAAATAATATTATATATATATATTCAGTAAACTATCAGACTATCTCTTTTAGTCCTCTGGTCTCTCTGCCAGCCTGTACCACACTATTAGTATGGCATTATTAAAATGTTTAAACATCTGATAGGACTATACCCCCTTATAGTGATTATTTCATGCAGTATTTCCAAGCAGAAAGAATTTATTTCCCAACTTTGCTATTAATTTCCAGCTTTACTACATTATGATCTGTGTTTCCAAATGTTCACTTTAGGAAACTTAGTGTTACTTTCTTTGTAACATATTATTCATTGACACAGCTATGCAATTTCTATCGACTGACAAATTCCAGATAGAAAAGGAAAAGCTCTGAAAAATCAGAATTTCCACACTAACTTATGTTATCACCTCCCTTTTTTGTATAATCATAATATCAAAGTATTCTGAGCAACCTTCAGCTTACAACTGGATTACCTTGGCCTCATAAGGTGCTGCCTGGCCCTGACATGCAAGCGCTACCAGGGCAGGAAATTCCTCTTGAAGTCAAATAATTTTACTATTAGCTGATTAATAAAAGCAATTGGCTGCCATAGCAAAATCAATATTGTATTGTGAGGCAGTACTAGAACATATTCTTTTACTGCCAGAATGGAGGAGAACCCAAGTCTCATCACTCTACTATTCAGTTTAGAACTATTTTAGCTTTCTACTGTCTAGACTTTGAGGAAATTCACACAAGCTTTCTATTTAGTTTTTAAGGATTCTACTATCTACTCTTTAGATAAGGAAATTCACACAAGTCTTCTATTTAATAGTTTTTAAGGAACTACTGAAGCTTTCTATTCAGTTTTTAAAGAATTTTACTGTTATTTCCTTTTGTGATTGATTTACAAGAAAATTTCTCCTTTCTGCCCTCACTTTACCCACTAGAATATCTCAATGAGAATGAAAGCCAAGGAGTAGTTAAGGTTTAATGGACTTTATTTTGGTTAATCTTCACTGTGGTAAATATAGTACTATTAGCCTTAAATTTTATAAACCTATGTACCTGTTTTAACCTCAATAGATTGATTTTAAGAATAATGTTATAATTTCAACTAAACTCAATTTGATGACTTAGAAAAAAGATGATCGTGATCTCTCAGCCCAATTCATATGCTAATGGATCCCACTGCTTGCTAGAAAAGTATAAAATAAAGCTCTGCTGAAACCAGAGCAGGAAGACTTGCACCCAACTGATTCCCTTGTCTTCCAGGCACCCGCTCCCCTTTTCCCCCTTTTTTAGGAATCTCCGCACGCCAACGCCGCTCCCACCTTAAGACCCCGCCTGTTCTGCCCCCCAACAACCCGTGATCGGGGTCAGTCCCGGACAATTCATCCTATCTTGGGAAGATTAAACTACAAATACCTATTGCATCTTACAAAGCACTTCATATGTAACATTCTGATCTTTACAATAAGGCCCTGCAGGTATTTTATACTAATACTTCTAGAGGTGGTGATGGGAAAGATAATATGCCCCGTTAGTGATTCAAATAAATGAAGACTTGCATCCTCCTCATCCTTCTAAGTTGCTAACACCTGGAAAACAACGTCATCCCTGACTTTAGTAATACTCAGAACTGTAGTTCTCTATGATAACCCTTAGGGATGGAAATATTAAGTAAAACTGTTGGGAGGTTGGGGCTGTCCAGCAGGTTAGGTAGAAGGGGTTGTCCCATGAGTAGACTAAGTGTAATCTTGAGAATTTTTTTTTTTTTAATTGTCTGTTGAACTGTATTCTCCTTGGGTTTGAAGCTGTGCTCCCCTTGCAAAGCAGTTAAATAAAAGTATTATCTTCTCACTTAATATTTTTCTCTGCGTTTTCTTTTAAAGAACTAAAATTGAACTACACATTCCAACATCTGAACTGGAACTCAGGTTCCTGAGAATGCCAGAACTAGCGGGAGATTCCTGGGGTATTCGCACTGACCCGTAAGGGCTCAGAGTAATGAAAATCTGCTCTCCAAATTCAGTAGGCTGCTGGAATGCCTTTAGAGCCACCAGAGGTGTGGTCGCGAAACCTCAGAGGCAGGGAGGCGGGGTTGTACAGAGTACAGAAGCTGGGGGAGCCGGAAAGCGGAGGAGGCACGGTGTGTGTGAGATCCAGGGAAGATGAGGACTGTAAGGCAGCGAAAGCGGGAAGAACGCTCCCTTCGTTGCCACGGCGGTGACAGAAGACCTAACGGGAATCTAGCAAGGCCTCTTCTTGCAGCTCGTTCTTATTATGCAAAATGTTTCTTGTGTTCAGCTTTCCGCGTTTATGCTGCTTTCCAGAAACGTGGGATTATTGTCTCCAGACACTTTAATGGATGAGCGAAGCGTCCATGCCCTCGGCTGCAGTCAAGCGGCCACCTGTGTTCCGCCCGCGCCTCCTCCCTCTATCCAGGATCACAAGAAACCAGCATCGAGCAGCCCGAGTGACCGGGATGTGTGTCCCCTGCTTTCTACGTTGGACCCCGCAGAAGGATCTCACCTGCGGATAAAGGTGCTGCATGAACTGCTCCTGTGAAACACCCTCGAGCCGGGGTACCGGGATGCGTTGCCCCGCCATGGCTCCTCGGTTCCTCAGCGCACGATCCGCCCGGAAACAGGACCCAGAGAGAAAAGGGCCACGAGGCTGGCGGACCGGCTAGAGCGACCGGGCCCGATCGTCGGACGTTGGCCAAAGGTTCTGTGTGGCCTGTCTGCTGGAGAAACGGGGTGGGGCTTGCTTTACCAGCGCCGGCAACAGGCCAATTTTACTTCCAGCGTCTTTCCGAGCCTGACTGGGGTGGTTTCCCGCCGACTTAGTTTCGATGAAGCACAGGCAAGAAAGGAAAGGTGAAAGGTCAAAAAGATGGCGCTGACCGCTCGTCGGCTGTTTTATCGGCCGCTGCCCGGCGTAGTCCTCCGACCCTGGATTCCCAGTGCAGCCGAAGTGAGGCCACCGTTGGCTGGACTTTGCTGCTGCTGCCGCCGCCGCTTCGGGTCGGGAACAACCCCATTTTCTCGTAGCACTTGGCCCGAGGCAGCCTTGGTGCCGTCTGCTTGGGGGCCCCGGCGCCCCACGCTCTTCCCTGCGAGACTCCCCGCAGCCCTCCTGGCTTTCGGTGCCTGTCCTCGTCGCAGCTACAGCACAGAAGAGCAGCCCCAGCCGCGACAGAAAACAAAAATGATCATTTTGGGGTTCTCCAACCCAGTCAACTGGGTTCGGACTCGAATCTACGCCTTTCTAATCTGGGCCTATTTCGACAAAGACTTCAGCATCGCAGAATTCTCCGAAGGAGCGAAGCAGGTTGGTTTCTGTCGCTCACCTCTCGTGTTAAACTCCCATAAGCATCTGTGTTTAGCGGTGAGGCTTCCACTCGCTGGACCCCAAGTTAGCAAGCGTGGCTAGTTTGAGACCCAGACACCGTCTTGCCTTATGTTTGCATTGTCACAGGGGAGAGCCTCATTTGATTGAAACATCAGGGTGAAGATGCCCTCTTTCCTTTTAACGCGCTACAGCTTTTTCAGTCCGAAATGGATTTAAAGCCCCTTTCTGCCGCATAACTATATACGACCTTGTATTTTCTGAATGTGATTTCGTGCAAAACGAAGAGGACACCGCTTGTGTTAGCCTTCAGTAAGAGAACATCGAGGCTAGTGTGGAAGCTCAAAATGCCTTCACTTGGGAATAGTAGGCCATTATAATTATGGGTATACAGCTGAGGGACTGGAGGTGGGAGTTGAGTAGGGTTCTTACTGAGGGTGGAAAGAATGATGAGGTGGTGGGGAAGAGGTAATAGATGGAGTCAAAAGATAAAAATGGAGTGATCACAAGGTAAGCTATCAGTGGAGAGGATCACAAAAGTAAGTTCGCTTTACCAGCCCTTTCACACAGGATAATCTTGTTCTTCTCGGTTTCTTGGAATGGTGGTGATTCGGCCCATTCCTAGGATCAGATTCAGTTTAAAGAGGACAACAAGGTAGCGTTTTCCGTGGTGACTTTCTCCAACTCCATTTTAATGTGACTACAGTGATAACACTTTTCACACTTGTCGCTTAGTAGACACTCCATGTCTGAATAAGTGAATGAGTGGTTACAATTGTTTTGAAGAATTAGTGAAGTAATACTTCCAAAGTACATTATCATTTTGGGTAGAAAGATAACATTTTTTACCAGTTGGTTTGACAGCTTTTTCTCTCCCCTGCCCTATCGTATTCCTTAAAGAATTGCCTAGACAGGAACAAGTTCTCCCTTTGAAAGAATTTGTTGAGGGGCCTCTCAGGTGGCCTTGGGGTTAAATCTCAGCACTTATCACCTCTATGGTGTAAGTTCCATCCCTGGCCAGGGAGCTGACCCACATATGGCACGACAGACCTCTTCTATCTCACCCACTGTCCCCCTCCTTAGCAGTGTAGATCTGCCTGTTCTGTTACCATCCTCTCACCACCAAACCCCACTCCACACTTCTGGCCTACATCCCAGTTCCTCTACGCAAAAAAATAATAATCTGCTGAGACCATAGTTATGGTCATTATTAACTATAGGGTGCATGCCAAAAGTCATGCCTCCTTTGATGACTCATAGCTCTGACACTGACAGTTACTGTTCTTCTTTCTGAATGGTTGGTAATATCCTACCTTGCTACAAGAATAGTCATGTTGCATCCTGAGATTACTTGTAGAGTTTGTATGTACATACAATTTTTCAGTTTTTCTTAGGATGAAGGTCCATCCCTAACTTTTCTTACCTTTTACCCTATAACCTTCTTGAGAGTATACCATTTTCAAACATTTCAGAACATTTGATATATAATACTAATCATCGTTTATTTCCCAATTCCTGCCTCCATATACCTTAAACTTATGCCATCATTGTAATCATTTCATAATATTGACTGTATATGGTTTGATAGTTTTTACCCATTTGTCAAGCTAAAAATTTAGGAGGCAACATATTTGAAAATGAAGAATTACACTTTGGAGTACACAGATCCAGGTAAAAATGGACAAAAATATGTCCTCAAATAGGTGGGTTTTATAAGAGGAAAATGAGGTAAATGGTTAAAAAATTGTTTAGGGTTATAAGAGTTTTACAATATTCTTGGCTATACAGAATTGGTGACTGAGTCTCTAGAATAAATGGAAAAGTAATAACTTGTTTACTTGGTTTCTTGAAACAGTCGCTTTTGGCTCTGACCAAAGGCCTTTGGCACAATTCAAAGGAGATAGATGACACAATTTTCGTAATGGCTCCCAGCTCCATTTTTTAATGGCTTCACAGATGTCAACATCTTGCAATTTCATATTCTTTCTGTAAACACCCATGTATATTTATATATTATTTATGTGTTCTTCCAGCTATAAATTAAATGTTTTCAACTTTTTGTAATTAGTGTCGGTATTAACATCTGTTCCCCTGAGTCCACTTTTTTTTTCCACTTTTTACTTTTTTATAGAAATTAACAAAGAAAATTAATATGCCTAGCTCGGCTTCATAATTAAGTCATAAACCTCTGCTCATGTCAGTTCTCAAAACCTTTTGCTCCTGCAGAGGTAAGTTAGCGTGACTCTACTATTCTCCACCATGCGTGTAAGCTTGCCCACCTCGTAACACATGTATGGCTATACAGCTCTCGTGTGCCAATAAAAAGTGAAATCAGCTTCACCGTTGGTAGCGGTCAGACCTTGATTCTAAACGTTCTCTGAACACACAGTACAGAGGAGTTTGGGGCATGTTTTAGTCATTGACGCTAGAGGCCCTTCAGCTGTTAGCTATTGCAGCCTCTGTGCTTGCTATCAGTCTCTCCACCCCCCAGAAGTTCCTGAATCCTCCTGTTCTTATCCATGTTAATAGTTCTTGAACTACTAGTCAGTTTACTTGACTTTTTCCTCAAGTAGACTGAAAGCTCCTTGCAGACAGCTGGAGTAGTGCACAGCATCATTCCTCAGTGCAGAAATATGGAGGATTGCAGTTGGTTGCAGCTCACTTCACTATGGCACTCCTACTTCAAGGTTGGGATCCACCCAAGTATTAACTCTGCCTTTTCTCCCCATTTCCCAAATTAGCCTTCTCTGTCTTAGTGAGATTCGGCTGCCTCCCAGCTGTCCAGGCTCCCAGTACAATCTAGATGGTACTGCTCACCTGTCATCTTTGCATGATAAGAGATCTCATGTATGTCAGAGTGCTTAATTACGTCATCGTTATTCTAAAAGAAAACATATAGGAGGATTTTAATTAAAGACCTAGTGTGTACACCACATATCTTTTCCCAGGTCCTGAGAGTGGATACATAATTAGCAATCTGTGTACTATGACTGTGTATTTGGAAAGGATATGAGAAAGCAAAAGCCAGCCAGCTTTGAACGAGTTGCATCTAACTTTGATATATTAGTGTTTGACATTGCTTATCACCTTGATCATAAACTAGGCTTTGTTACACTTACCTGTTTACATATGAGCATTGTATATTGTATAGCATTTTGCAATAATAATCAACATCCTTCCTTCACTATTTTTTAAGGCTTTTGCACATGTGTCCCAGTTGCTGTCACAGTGTAAATTTGATCTGTTAGAAGAACTGGTAGCCAAAGAGGTAAAGTATGTTCTTAATTGTCTCCAAAAATAAAGATAAAATTCTCCTGTCATAAATGACACACGTTCCCTTTATTTACATTTTAAAAATGGTATGCGTGCCATAAACTAAGCAGAGCCTGCAGAGCTACAGAAAGACTTGTTACATAGATGTAAGAAGTAAATATGGCTGTGAGTTGTTCTTACAGAGAATGCTCTATTAGGAATTACCTAGTTGAATAACTAGAAACTTTTAAGCCTTGACTGTGAACACGAGTAAATTTTAAAGTTTAGAAAATGTCCATGTTTTTGATAAAACTCAATAGGTGAACTATGGTTTGCTTTTTCCAAATTTAGGTACTGCCTGTATTGAAAGAAAAAGTTACTTCACTACCTGACAACCATAAAAATGCCCTTGCTGCTGATATAGATGAGATTGTGTACACATCAACAGGAGACATCTCCATTTACTATGATGAGAAAGGTAATGCTGGAGCACAGTCCACGTTAAATGCTCCATAGTTGTCCATAAGATTACCTAGTAGGCAAACGCTTAAAAATCAACTAATTTTTATGCCCTTCTGTCTAGAAGTTGTCCCCACTACTGTCTCATATACATGGGAGAACATCTTCTCTTAAATTGCAAAAAAAATAGCCTGTCTAGAATAAGCTGCTGGCTGGTCTCAAATTGAAAACATTTGAGTTTGTTGAGTTTGTTTTCCTAACTTGAGGGGGAAAACTGAGCATTTTAAATGTCCAGCTGTATGTAAGTAGGAGTAAGGAGTAAAGGAAAAGTTCATGATATCAGCTGAAATCTCTGTAAGATAAGCTGCACACCTCCAAATAAATCCAAATTGGATTTATTTTGGAGATAATTTAAAAAGCCAAAAGAATTTTAGTGGTTATCTGGCTCTTGTCAGCTGTGTACACTTGCCCTATCCTATTCTTGAAAAAGGGTTAACTTATTCCTTCTACAAATATTTGCATATGTACTGTCTGCCAGGCCCACTAGAAATCTAGCCTTACATGCTTCCTTTAGCAGTTTTTTTTTTTATACAGGACTCTTAATAGTTAGAAAGGTTTCATGCACATGTATATTGAAATGTTATAAACATACTTTTAGTGATAAATATTTTGTTATCCCCCTAATAATTCAAATTGCATCTCAGCTCTGTGGTCACTATCTGAGGCTATTATAGTTCTTATATAAATATTAAATTATATTATGTAAAATTTATATTATAAATATTATAAAGAAGAACCAGATAACTACTAAAATTCTTTCAGCTTTTTAAACTGTCTCCAAATAAATCCTATTTGGAGGTGTGCAGCTTACCTTAATCTCAACTGATTTTATGAACTTTTCCTTTACTATTATAATTACCAGCCATAGCATATTGAATTAAAATAAAATAGAGAAGTCTGTCCTTTTTCTGGTAGTTAGGGCTTAGTTAATCACTTAGCAGCAGTAAATGTGTTTTCCCTCTTCATTTTTGGTTTGACAGCATATGCCTTTTATTATAATTTTAGGAAATGCCACAAATTAAAACAATCCATGTAATAGATGTATGTATACACAGGTCAGTAAATAGTAGCTATTACTACTGCAATACAAGAGAAGGGCAAAATGTGTTATAAATCCTGAGAGAATTTTCTAAAAATAAAAAGTTATCAATACATGTCTTAACTAAAAGAAGCTGTAAAGCCCAATTTTGTAAATATTGCCAGTGTCTGATATCATTTTGGATATAAAGATGATAGATTACAGCGATTTGTATTTGTGTGTGTGTTTTTTCTCTAAGGAAGGAAGTTTGTTAACATCCTGATGTGCTTTTGGTATCTAACCAGTGCCAACATCCCCAGTGAAACTATAAGTGGAGCCAGTGTATTCCAGGTTAAGTTGGGGGATCAGAATGTGGAAACTAAACAACTTCTTAGTGCAAGCTATGAGTAAGTCTAATCACATTTCATTGTTTCCTTTCTCTAGAAAATGGAAGGTAGTATGAAGGTTTGAAAAGGGAGCTTTAGGAAGAAAAGTTACTTATGAAGAGAAAAAAGTCATAAAGACATACTGGCCATGAAACAGGAGTGTTCAGAAATTAGAACGAGGTAATACTGTTAAATTTAATTAAATGGTGTTTCAGCTGTCTATTGCTATGGTACAAACAACTCTAAGACTCAGTAGCTTCAAACGGCCTTTTTTGTTTTTGTTCTTCGCCTGCTATTTTACTGCCCAGGAATTTTGGAAAGCCTCAGCTGTGGATTTTCTCTGCTTCACCTGACATCAGCTGGGGCTTCAGGAACCCAAGGGTTCATTTCCACAATGGCCTCTTCACTCACGTGTGCAGCACCTTGGTGCAGCACCTTGGTGCCGCGGGGCTTCTCCATGTCACGTGCTATTCTCCAGTGCTTCTCTTCGTGGCTGGGAATTGTGTAGTCTCAGACTAGTCACGTGTCTCACGTGAGGGTTGCTGTCCAAGGAACAGAAAACAGAATATGCTAGACAGTTGAGGGCTATGCTCAGGATTGATGTGTCATTTCTGCTGTACTTTACTGGTCAAAGCTGTCATAGGGCCTTGCTATTGAGAGGGCAGCAGACATTCCATGATGGCAACAGCAAAGTCACATTGCAGATGGGCCCCCGAGTTGGGAGATAGGGCGTTTGCCATCCTTGAAAATAAAATTGGCCATACGTGTTAACCATCTCCTGTTTACTAAGTACTCCAGATTGGCTCAGATACAGAATTGAAGGGCTCCTGCTCTTAATAATGAGATATTTAAAGGACTTAGATAATGAGATTATTAAAGGACACTAGTATATTTTTGTGCTGAGAAAATTTAGAACGGTTTACAAGTCAAGTCAATAAGGACATAATTTATTATTTAAAGAGAATACTATTATATTGCTGGAGTCATACACATTTGTTTTAAAATAACATCCCCAAAATGAAAATATATTTTGTTCCATCAAGGTAAAAAAGGAATTACAGCCTATTTTCACTTTTCTTGGAAAAATGCTTTTCTTTTTCAGTTGTGATTTTTGCTTTATTTGTAATTGTCAAAAATTTGTATACTTAAAATTTATTTTAAACCTACTGACTTTATCTTTTTTGATATTTATAATTAAAGAACATGGCAATCGTTATTAACTTTTGGTTCTTCTAATATTCCCTAAGATATGGCTAGCTCATAAACACTTAAGATTTATGTAATGTATATAAACCAAATTCAACTACAGTGCTATTTATATTGCCACATTCCAATTTATTTCTTATACTAGGCATATGTTAAATCTCAACAACAGAGTGACAGGTATATGTCAAGAACAGGCAGGTGTTGAAATTTAGATCAGTCCATTAAAAAAAGTCAGTTGAGGGGCCCTCCTGGTGGCGCAGCGGGTTAAAGCACAGCACTGAGAATCTAAAGCCGCTTCCGCATGAGTTCGATCCCCGCCTGCACCGGAGGCGACCACATGGCGTGGCAGACGTCTCCTGGCCCGCCCGCTGCTCCCCTCAGTAGTGTACTTCGTCAGTCTGCCTGTTCTGTTCCCCACTCTGTCTCTGGTGAAACCTCTTGCTGCCCCTGAGCCTCTGGCCTGTACCCCAGTTCTGTATGTACAAAAAAAAAAAAAAAAAAAGTCAGTTGAGAATATACCTAATTTTTTAGGGATATTTTTTATTGAATTAGTAGGTTAAATTTTTGATTTTTATTTAACCATTCACTTGCTGCTAAAATCTGCCTCTGGACTTGGAAATTAGTTACCCAAGAAATATTTGGACTGATTTAAGATTTACATCATTTGTAACTTTTTCCCCCTAGATTTCAGAGGGAGTTTACGCAAGGAGTAAAGCCTGACTGGATCATTGCTCGTATTGAACACTCAAAGTTATTGGAATAATCCTTCTTGGAAAAACCAGCTTACTGGACTATAAGCACTGCTCTGGCTGTTCTGTTCTTTTGCAGAGAGAAACTAAGGAAGAAATTTTTTGGATCAGTTGATCTTCACTTACATAAGTCTGTGAATTACTTTTCTATTTTGAAATATTCCTTGTAGTATATTGACATGATCCAATAAAACTTTTCCACCTACAACAGCACATTGTTGGTGTCATATGCATTGTCATTTCTAATGTTGCACATGGAGGAGATGTTATAAGTTCACATTTCTAAATTATTCTTTAACATTTGAGATTAATACATTTATGACAATAAATCAAGTATATATAAGCTTTATTTTTAAAAATCACTGCTCTTTTTTGATCACCCTTGTCACTAGCAAGGTGAGATGGAATGGATGGAGTTAAAGCAGTTTGGTGAGTGCAGAGTTAAAGACCAATGGTCTTATGGAAGAGGGGGCAGGGGGGGGGGGGGGGGGAGGAAGCCACAAATAGTACCTTAGCTCCTAACAGGACTTCTGACAGCCTTGTGCTTGCAGTCCTAGAAGCTGTGGAAGGGGAAACAAAAGCAATATAAGAAACAGGGTTTGAAAATTTTTAAACTTGATGAAAATTATAAACCTACATGTTGAAAAAAGTTAGCAAGTAGGGTAACACAAAGAAAACCTCACTTAGGTATATCATAATCAAGTTACTGGAAACCACAGAACATCGTAAAGCAGCTGAAGGAAAGACAACCATATGGAGAAATGTTTCCTAAAATGCAAGTTAGAGACCATGCCACATGTTTTCACAATGTTGATAGATAAAACCTATTGACTCAATTCTATATTCAGCAAATGCCCTTCAATAAACATGAGGTAATGTTTAGACAGGAAATGAGAGAATTTTGTCCCAGTGTACCTGTTTAATAAGACCTGTTAAGGGATAAATTTAGAAATGGATCCATGCATGTTGAAGAGTTGATTGATAGGGTGCAGCAGGCATGTTGCTAGTAATAATGCAAAATGGTTCAGCCATTTGGAAGATTCTTTGCCATTTTCTTAGTAAGAATTGAATACATGCTTGCCATAGGGTCCAGCAGCTCTATTCCTAGATACTATATTCATGAGAAGTGAAAACACATCCACACTGAGAATTGTACATGAATATAGCAGCTTTTTTTCTGGACTCCAAACATCAAAGACCCCGAATGTTCATCAGTATATAAATGGATAGACAAGAAGCCAGACAAAAGAATCACTATAATTCTATTTCCATGAAGTTCTAGAAAATTTAAAGCTATACTGACTAAATCAGTGGTTTCACTATGCAGCAAAAGTGTACATGGTGGAGAAAAAGGGGGGTTTGACAGCAAAGTTGGACAAAGGGGTGGGGTGATGAAAAGTACACATTCTAATTGAGGCAATGGTTCTAGATAGAACTTTATATTCGTATCATGATGCCTCAAACTGGACTCAAAATGGGTGCATAATACTATGTGTAAATTAACATTCAGGTGAAAATTAAACCTGAATGAAGTGTAGCCTCACTCTTCCGTATCCTTATGGATCTTAGTACTTGATTGCTCCCAGTGGTTATTTTCAGATTTATTGATATAACTGACAAGTACAACTAATATTCAAGGTATACAACATGATAATGTGTAAAGTGAAAGGATTGAAGTTCACATATTTACCTTTTTCAGGGGCTGAGAATGCCTGAGATCTACTGTTAACAAATTTCAGATTTGTTATTCCTGGAAATCTAATATATAGCATGGTGACTGTAGTTGCTAATGATTACACAATAATGTAATGATAACATAATGATTATTGTGTAATCATTAGCAACTACAGTCACCATGCTATATATTAGATTCCCAGACTTCATCTTCTAACTCAAAGTTAAAAGTACCCTTTTACCATCATTTAAATCTGTACGAGTTTAACACATTTTCACTATAAGCGTCGATGTATCAGTGACACTGCAGTTGTGTTTCTCATCTGGCTTTCTAGCATCATGTCCTCCAGGTTCATTCATATAGCAAATGGTAGGAGTTCCTTCTCAAGACAATTTTTCATTATGTAAGACAGAATACTACCTATATGTTCTTTATTATATAATCTATACATGGTTCTGTTATATCATGTTCTCTATTATACATGTCCTATACCATGTAATTACATGTTCTATATTATGTAGTTCCATATGGTATGATATCTGTTAGGTTGCCAGAAAAGTCATTTGTTTTCGATGCAAAAATTCATCATGATTTTCCTACAACCCAATATATTTTCTGCTGCGTATTATATGTAACATGTTCTAAATTATAGAATGTACAGTAAAATTTCATTATATATTAAATAGAAAATTATCCAGTCTTATAAAGGAAAGAAGCCCTGTTGATCCATCTGTGTGTATATATCTTATTGGTTCTTCTGTAGATATGTTCACATCTGGGCTACTGGAATAATGCTACAGTGAACATGGGAATACAGATACCAAAGATGATGGATTTGTTTCCTTTGACTAAGTATCCAGACATGTAACTGCTGGATCATCTGGTAGTTCTATCTTTAATTTCTTGAAGACCTTCTATACTGTTTTCCATACCAATTTACATGCCCTCCAGAGTACATAAGGGTTCCCTTTTTCCAGGCTTTTTCCAACGGTTTTCTTTTTGAACAGACATCCTAACGGGTGTGAGGTTTTGATTTGTAGCTCTTTGATGATTAGTCATTTTAAATACCTTTTCATGTATCTTGATAGACATTTGTGTGTCTTTGGGAAACTATTCAGGTCCTTTGCCCATTTTTAAGTTGTGTTACCTGATTTTATTTTGCTTGGTTTTGTTATATTTTGATTATTAACGCATTACCAGATGCGGTTTACAAGTATTTTCTCTTATTTTGTATTCACCTTTTTTCAGAAGATTTCCTTCACAATGTGTGGAAACTATTTAATCTGCCATATTTCCACTTATTTTTGCTTTAGTTGCTCTTTGCTTTAGTGTCAAATCCAGAAAGTCATTGACAAGGATAACAAAGAGTTTACCTCCTATACTTTCTCTAGAAGTTTTATGGTTTCAGATTTTAATATATATCAGACCAGAGCTTTAATCAATTTTGAATTGATATTTGTGTATAGTGTAAAATAGGAGCCCATTTTCATTGTTCTACATGTGATTGTCCAGATTTCCCAACACCTCTGTGCAGTATTATCAAAATTAATTGACCATGTATCCATGGATTTATTTCTAGGCTCTGAGAAATGTCATTACTACTTACAACATTTAATACAGATAGCATTGAGTCAGTAAATTGCATTGGGTGGTATAGACATGTAAGCAACAATAATTCTTACCAGTCCATAAATAGAATATATTTCTATGTGTTTTCAGTATCTTTCATCAGAATCTTACAGTTTCCAGTGTACAGATTTCTCACTACCTTGGTTAATTTTATTCCCAAGTCTTATATTCTTTATGATAGTACTATAAATGTAATTATTTTCTTAATTTTTCCATAGTTTGTTCTTATTGTATAAAAGTACAACTGCTTATTTTGTTCCTTTCACTGGGTCCTCTGCTTACAGTATCTCTGTGTCCCTAGCCATAAGCTCTATTTGTGAAGAACAGAGGATCTTTGGTCTTATTTTAAATTTGGGGCAAGTTATTTTATCTGAAGTGTAAGTTTGGTTTGATGTCTATCTAGTCTACCTTTGAAGATCTTTGAAACTATTCAGCTACATGTGGGAACTCTCCAAACTTTCCATTCTATGTACTTTTTCTGACTATGTTCCCTATTTCAGGTCTGTTCCCATTTATAAAAAAAGAGAACAAAACTCCCTTCATTTCAGGTTTTGGTTCTACTCCAATTATCTATTTAACTTTTAAAAGCTTCCTACAGTCTTTTTTAAGTCTTTCATTAATTTGTCCTTTATAATTTTAAGGCTCTGTTCAGTTATCCATAAAGGAACAGCTACATGTCCTTATGTAGTGCATTTCATATTTACTTTTTTCCTTTCAAATCCTTTTTCTTTACTTATGCACAGCTGGGTTAAAAGTCTCCTGGTGTAATCCATTCTGCTGCTTTTAACCAATTTTTGCTTTTTGAGTAGCTAGCAATTAAACAGGCTAACTATAAATTAGAGAACCTGGAGTAATACATATCTAACAAAATCTCAAACTCTGGAGTGAGTTTGTGTTGGTTTTACTGATGATTAAAAAAATTCCTTAGTTATATCTCTTAACTCTAGACTAAGACTTAAATTCAACTTTTGATCTTCTTTCTGAATTAGCATTTTTAAGGGATATTGTATAGTGGCCTTTTCAAGGGGTGGAATGGGCACCTTAGGAATGAGGAATATCATATTCAGGAGGCCAGGAGCAGAAAGAATAGAAGGAGTTAATTGTTTGATAAGGATAAAGGAAAGGTAGATGGGTAGACGGATGGATACACTTATAAATGCTGCTTAATAAACCCAGGACCAACAGTCGTTCCTATAGCCATAATGGGAAACAAAAGTGAGTAAATCAATTAGTCAAAAATACGTAACAAATACCAAGCTTTATCAACAGAATATTATTTTTAGATGTCCATAGAAAGTGATTATACATATGTATGTCTGAGTCTATATGTATGTATAAAGATATATATCCAAAAGGAAAATTATAGTAAATTCCCGAAAATAGAAAATATATAACCACATTGTCTAAACTAAGAAAACTACAAATATAAAATAGCTAAACCCATAAAAAGAGAGAAGGCCATTAAAAATATAAGGCCCCCCAATCTGAATTTTTTGCTTAGCTAAGTAAAACCTGACAATTTTTATTTGAATAAAGCAAACTGCTGGGGTTTTTTTGGTACTTTTGGAAGAATCTGTTGTATTGCTTAAAGAGGCATTTCTTTTTCATCTTACATTTTTCTTTCTATGCTTGTTTTCCTTTCTGCGTCTAGAATATAAAATAATTGTTATTGTAATGTTTCCTTCTATTATTTGTCATTCCTAACTATATTCTTAGTAACTGTCTTTTCTTTTGGTTTTTGGTCATATCTTCCTGCTTCTTGACTGATCTTGACTGACTGCTTTTTGATAAGATGCTAAACATAATCAATTTTAAAACATCGACTATCTGGCATTGTCTTCCTGAAAAGAATATTGGCTTGGACTTGACAGCCTCCCCGATCCTATGAGCCAATTCCTTAAAGTACTTCTCTATTCCATATATATCTATTTATAAAACATGCATTATGTATGCACATCATATGCATCCATGCATACATGTGTGCTGTTACGCTCCTGCCTCACACGAAAGGGACATTTTCCTTGCTGCTTTTGATGGATGCCCTCACAAGTTGATGCAACTTTTTACTATATACAGTTCCCCTCTCAACAGGTATTTGGTATTATTGGATACATGACATTGCTTTTATGGTTCTATAAACAATGTTATTCTAAACACCACATGGTGGAGCTAATTATGTATAGAATCTAAGTGATCTGCAGTAGATTTGTAGTGGATGATTTCACTGAGTGGAAAGATTGCTTACCAACATTTTTTTTGGTAGATATGTTTAAAAAAAAAACTTTCAACAAAAACGTTTTGTGGACAGAATTTGTTAATACTGAAGGGTTAAGTGCATGAGTCAAACTCTAGGGCATCTTCACCCTGGTTGCTGGGACCAGAGATGACATCATTCAGCTCCCCTCTCATTATACCCAAGCTCAGGTGGTTTTCTTCTGAATGGTGTGGTACAAAAGCCAGAGTTAAATAGGGTATGCTGCAGCCCAGTCTCAGTAGATTGAAGGGGTGGGGAGGAGGTGTATTGCTCGTCCACACTACATGTTAAAGAAACCTGAAAACTCTGAGGTGTGGCATCACCTGCCCTCCAGGATGCAGCTCATGGGCAGTCACGACCCGATACTGTGGAGACTGAAAATACAACTCCAAAGGGTCTCACGTGAGCAATTCAATGCTGAACTTGGAAGTAATACAATTTGTCAGTACATGGCCCACCTGCTCAACCTGAAATACAATTCTACCACATACCTGGAAAACACTTGGTGAATAACAATGATCACCACTTACAACTGGCTACTATACACCCAGTCAAAACATGCTGTTTTGTTGGAGAGATCAGACTAGACAAAAAGATGTCTTGGTGGATCTTTTGGTGATATTACTAGCATAGAATTACTGACCACTTATTGGAGCTGGAAAGTGGGGGGTCTCTAGCTCTTTATAACAACAACAACCAGTGTCCTGAACCAGTCTTAAAATGGAAAAGGCCACAGAACACCTGATTCTGTTCTCTTCATTTGATGAGCTCAAATATGATAAGACCCTATATAAAGTCAACTTTTATAACTGGTTTCTAAGTGATCATTTTAAGAAATTTGGAAAAATCTAGGTCTTTATGAGAGTACTTATTTTGGATCATCCAAGCTCACAATGTGAGTAGATTATGCAAATGTTGGTATCATTTAGGGTTAGTTCTGACTGCAGGAAAGGAAAAAACTCAAATCATATAAAGTCGACTTTTCTTAGACATAGAAATCCAGAGACGGCCAGTGTGCTGACTCCTCAAAGTCCTTAAAGAGCCAGGTTCCTGGGGCCCTCCCTGGTGGTGCAGTGGGTTCAAACTCAGCACTATGAAGCTGTCCCTGACCACGGAGGCAACCCGATTGACACAGTAGACCTCTTCTGTCTTTCCCGTTGCTCCCCTCAGCAGTGTAGTTCATCAGTTGGCCTGTTTTGCTCCCCACTCTGTCTCTGGTGAATCCTCTCACCGCCCCTGCACCTCTGGCCTGTACCCCAGTTCTGTATGTATAAATAATTTAAAAAATAAAAAAATTTTCACATACCTCTGGTCACCTTAGATTTGCCCCTTTGCCTCCTAGTACAAAGTGACTGACAGAGCCGCAGAACCTTAATCCTAGTCGAGGCTGTTTGGCAACCACCCAGACTGGGTAGGTTCACCGTCAACTCTAGCGATTTGAAAGAATTTTGGAGCCCTTGGCATCATCTTCCCCGGTCTAATGGTAAGCAAGGCAGACCAACCAGTAGAGAGACAGCAGCTTGAGTTCCCTCCCCCACGCTGACTCCGCCCTTTTATCCCGCCCAGGCTCAGGTGAGCACACTTGCGCATGCGCATACACCCCTGCGCAGGTGTCGGTACTCAAGCACTCGTGACTCACACCCGTGCGCCTTCTGCGTTAATAAGATCAAGGGCACAGGTGATAGTCACAGAGGCCAATGGCATAAAGAGCCTGATCAGCTTCCTCTACCCTACACAGGCAGTAGTAGAGTGGGGTGATGAAAGAATGGGCAAAGATATCAGCAGTATAAGATACTTCCCGAGAGAACACACAAAACACTTTCACCTACTAGGAGTTATTTTTATGACACACAAAATTTTGATGGAGCTGAGTCGTCTTTTAGCTGGGGTGGTTGTGTTGCTCTAAATAAAAGTAGGGGTCCTGGGACTGAAGAGATGGCTAAACTAGCAATTTGCCTTAATTTGATTACCTGAGTCATGACCTAGTGCAGATTCTGGTAATGACTGGCCGCTGGCTTTGCCCTTAGTTACTAGGCGGCAGCTAGCGGCTTTCGAACACCCCATGGGCTTTCAAAGTGGGGTTTGGTACTAGCCCTAAATATTGCCTGGCTAATTTTTCAAACCTAAATGTTTATATCTTCTCTTCTAGAGAAGATTTGGGACCCCAGAGCTTGTCATGGATGCTTTGCAGACTAGGTCCACAGTCCTGAGAGTTCACTTCCTGTCGCTGACATCACCCCATCCTGCCCAGAGCACTCTGGATATAGCTTATCCCATTTTCAAAACCAGAAAGCTCTTCCTCCTCCCACCATTTCATAAAGCAATCTGCCTGCTGGACATTCTGTCAAATTTAACTTTATTTCCTGAATAAATTGCAACTTCCAGCTCACTTTGCGAGAAGCAAGCCAAGAAACCTGTGACACTCTGCACCTTTGGGTAAAGGAGTAGGACTAGGAAAGAATTAAATCATCCGTGCCTTTATCAGACTTTCCTTAGCCTCTGAGGCTGTGAGCACTCAGGGCAGTCTGGCAGAGGCCAGCGTACTGCTCCGTGCATTCCTCCCTCCTGGTTCCCCAGGCTTTGTTGACTCCCCAAATGGGCACTGCAGTGTCCATCCTACTCAGGGCAGCTACAGACCTCCAAGGAATAACTGGAATTGTGCTCTAGTCTCTTTCTTTTTAATATCCTTCTTGTGGCACCGCAGAACAAGCCCTATACTGCTAGAAAATCAGACACAAGTGTTTATCTCAAGCCAGAAGTAACCAAATGACCTTGTTCAATACTTGACCTTGGAGGGGGAAAAACCTCCCCATTATTGCTTCCTAAAGGGAAATAAAAACCCTGAGTAACTTGGTAGCCAACTTAAGATTCATAACAAAGCACTTATATTAGTTAATCAAGTACTTTGAGGCAGTTACTTTTCTTCGGAAGTACACCAAGACTTTCCAAAGAAAGTCATTCTGTCAGTTTTCCTCCCACCTCTATCCTCCAAATTCCCATTCTTTCTGTCTCTCAGTCAGGTCAAGGTCCTCGCTATGTGGCACTTCCTGTGTCATTGCTGGGCCCTTCTTGCCATTTGCCTTCCAGTTTGATCCCACCTTCTCGGCGACCTTCGGCTCTTGTGATCTAAAACTGCCTGACCCCATCATTCTCTACTGGACATCTGCTTTATTTTTTATCACATTTATTGTCATCTAATAATTTCTTGTTTATTTGTTTACTGTCTGGCCATCCTCTCTTAGGAAGAAGACTCCCAGTTCCAGCATCATCCTGCATCTTGTCTGGCAAAATAGTCTCTACCTCACGCATACTCTGTTTTGGGCAGAGTTTCTTAATCTCAGTACTATTGACATTTGAGGCCACATAGCTCTTTGGCAAGGAGGCTGTCCTGTGTCCTGGGGCTTTCTCTGGCCTGGCCCAGTGAATGCCTCAGAGGTGTGACCACCAAGAGTGCCTCCAGGCATATCCAAATATCCTTCGGGGAACAAAATGAGCTGCTTTTGAGGATTCCTTAGGCTGCTGACCATTGTATTGATGTGGTGTTCTTGAGGTAACATTGCCTTAGAGCAGTAGTAGCTATCCTATTTTGTGTTAATTGCCTACAAGTATTGGGCACAGTGACATGGACTCAAGATTTAATTTTTATACTATTTTTAAAATAGATACTATCATTGTCCTCATTTTATATATAGGGAAATAGAGGCACAGAATGGTGAGCTGGTCAGCTGACCTAGGTTCACACTGTTACTAAGTGGTGAAGCCCCAGATTCAAGCCAAGCTAACAGGAATGGGCACTGCTATGGGAAACTCATTGCCCTGCCTCTGAGAACACAGACTGGGCATTGGATGGATGGATTCCCTACACCACCCTCCACCCACATATCATTCATTCAGAGTAACTACAGGCAACTGAAAAATCCTCTTCCAGCCCTGGCTACCTCTCTTAAATAATAGCAACAATAATAACATTAGCAATGTTCCTGTAGGGTTGCTTTAGGAATTGATTGCAATAGCATGTGAGAAAAAAGCCTGTTGTCTGGCACCTAGTTCTGAATTTCTTTCTCCTCTTTTTCCTTTCCAAGCTCCAGCCACTGAAAACAGGTCTTGGTGTGACAGCCTATTGGGATGAACAACCTTTTCCCAATCTGCAGAGCTTGTGTGGCTGACCCGGCGGAGGGAAAGCAGCCCGGAAAGATGCCTGCCAGCCTGCATCTGTCCTTCTCTGCTAATGACCGGCACACAAGCCATCAGCACTTTCCCATTAAGCCAAATGGGGCTTTTAAATCTGTACTGATTAGATACCCCGGGGCCTGGCTGACAAGTAGCCTTCCCACTCCATTTCTTGATGTGAGTCAGTGAATTAATTGCTTGATCTATTGTTTTCTAACACGGCCAATTAAATGTTTTTGGATGCCTGGCATGAATCGTGGCCAGCAGGGGGCGCCCTTTGCTAATATAACGGTCGCGTTCTTAAACTGGCCCAGTCCCACTAAAAACTGGGTACCTTTTAAGAGTTTGCTTAGAACAGGGGTTCTAAATTTAGAGGCCACAGATTTCCATGGATAGAATTTTGTGGGGGTGGATAAGGAGAATAGCTATGGTCTGTTTTCACTAGCTTCCAACTGAAGTTTCGCATTTTCTTCAGTTACAGAGGCAACAAGTATCCCAGACACTTGTGGATACCACTACAGAAAACTTGAAAGCTGGTTGAGGTCCCTCATTGCTTCAAAATTACAAAATGACAGTGGTTTAAGGACTGCTGAAGATACAGGCCTGCTGCTATGGTGTTACATACTACATCAATAAAGAAGCACATAGGACATATCATGTATTTGATGTTTTTGTTGGTGCTACTTTCATTACTGTCTTTTGACAGTTTGGTCATTGTAGTGGGTGACCAGGTGCAGGGTGTGGCAGGCCAGGCCAGGGATGCGGCTGCAATCAAGACTGGCAAATCTCTGAGATCTTTCTATGGGCTCTTTGCCTCTCCCCCTCCCTCTCTCTCTCTCTCTCTCTCTCTCTCTCT
>NW_004567103.1:26249478-26251353 GCF_000260355.1 Condylura cristata | reverse complement strand
CCGCTTCCTCTGTGGTCTCTCCTCTTCTGGAGTCAGTCATGCCGCTTGTCCTCTCAACCCTGCTAATGCTGCTCTTGGCCCCGCCTCCGTCTCCGGTGTGACGCACACGCTCATACCGACAGGTGTCCACCATCAGGCACACGGCCCCGGCACCCCGCTCCCAAGCGCCTTCTGCATCAACACCATCAGGTGGCAGCCACAGAGGCTAGTGGCGTAAAAAGCCTGAATAACTCTTCTACCCTAGTCATTTTATACATTTTATTTTATTAAAAACATTCTCCTGATTAGGGTGCCCACGAACTTCAGCAGACGGTTAAAATGGTTCATGGTACAAATTAATACAGTTCACAACATGTGGTTGAGCCTAGGAGGCTGGTCTCTGGAGAAAGGAAGTTAGTTCTTCAAGGGCTTCTAATCATTTTCAGTCATGACTCAACTCTCGCCCTGTCTCTCCCCATGGCATAAACACATGCCACACTCACAGCAGCACTGTTAGCCAAGTGCTGGCAGCATACAATTTCCATCAGAATGAAGTTTTGGTATTTTCAGGATTGAGCTGAGTGAATTTTGGAGTATGCCGGCATCCTGTCCTGCCCAGAGGAGGAAGGGCCTGGCTTCTCCAGCTGCTTCTCACTACAGTTTCTGTTATCCTTGGCCCCTTGCCAGGGCTCAGGAATCTCCTGAAAGCACAGCGGTTTCTCTCCACGCTGGGCTCTGAGGCTCTCTTTTTAGTGAGAAGGCCTCTGTGCTCTGGACCGTTGCTTCAGCAGCTCTTATCCTACTCACAGGAAAAATTCTGAAAGAACCTTTAACAAGAGAGGGAGAATCCCAATTCCTTCCCAGATTCTTCTCTCTCTTCCCTGTAGAAAGACAGGCCACACCAGGCTACATTCAGGCTGGGCCAGGCTGGGGCATCCTGTTCTGGGCAGCCCTGCTGTTTTTATCTTATTGCAGGCCTGGGCCTCTAAGGGCTCAGGAAAGGCAAGCCCAGGGGGTGACTGTTCCTGCCACACCCTCCTGGCCCATCCCCTTGACCTCCTGATTTCCACTCAGCCTGTATATTGTCTCTGGCCCCATGACATCTCAGGCATGTCTTTCCACCCTTCATGTCAGATCTTTATCTTCATTTCCTAGGGAAATAATCATGACCCCTGCCACAGTAGTAGTAACACAAGCAGTAGGTTCTCCTTTAATTGCATCATGTAACCCTCCCTAACTAGCTATCAGGGGTTGACAGTTCCCCCATCCCAAATTTCATGTCTACCCGTAACCTTGGAATTTGACCTTATTTAGAAATAGGGTCATTGCAGCAGCAATTAGTAAGGGATTGACACAAGATAAACCTTCATTAGAGTGGTGCTAAGTCTAAGGACTGATGTGTCCTTATAAGAAAAGGAGAGGACACAGCCAGACAGAAGGATATGTGAAGAGCAGTGAGGGGTTATGTTGCCATAAGACCAGGAGTGCCCAGAACCCCCAGAAGCTAGAAGAGGCAAAGAAAGACTCTTCCTTAGAGCCTTAAGAGGGAATGGTTTGTTGATGCCTTATTTCTTCCAACCTCCAGAAATATGAACCAAAGAAGTCTGGTTTCTGTTGTAGTTTTTAGCCACTGTAGGATCAACCTCTCCAAAGTGTTCAGACAGTCTTTTTCCAAGCTGTCCAGAATTGTCTCTTCCAATACATGTCACTGTGGCATGTGGCCCTCAGGCCCAGAGAAGCCCTGCAGGCCTAAAGAGAAAATGCTCCCTTAACCTCAGAGAATGGGGGTTATGTCGATTTAGGTTCATCCCCAGAAATAATCATATTAGAGAAAGCTACTTAAGGCAGCACAACGAGAGCAAGGTTCTATCTCATGCAGTCATCCCCCACCCCCCC
>NW_004567103.1:26223642-26249126 GCF_000260355.1 Condylura cristata | reverse complement strand
GGGAATTGCAAGCGTGTATGCCCTGTGCTCGTGGTCCCAAGTGCTTTTTGCAATAACACATGTGTGGGTAATGGAATGGGAGGAAAACAAGGCTGCGGGTGGTGTCCAGAGAGGCTCACAGTAGGAGGCGGGACTCCCACTTACTCCATCTTCCTTACAGACCCTCTCCCCTCTCCTGAGGCCCAGGCCTCTTACTCCATTCCTTCCCTATGCTCTGTGCATCCCATTTGTTCTAGAATTTATAGCCATGTAAATTCTCTACACGTATGTAGTTTAATTTGGCCTTTTCTCCTGTTAGTCTGTTGATGTTAATTTGTTTGTTTGTCCAGCCCAAGAAGAGCCCAGGAGAGTGGGGGATGTTTTCCTGTGCCCCAAAACAATTCAATTTGTGGAACTTTTTTTACAACAGCCACAGGAAACTTACGTGCAAGCCAGTGTTACTTCCATTGTGTAACGAAGAAGCCCAGGCTCCCAGAGACAAAAGACCTGTAGGGAGGACCTGGGATTTAAACCCTGACCTCAGAAATTCCCAGTGCCTTCCAGACTCTTTTCAGTATTGTACCGACTAGCTGTTGACTTTGCAAGTTGACTCAAGTAATTTGTGCTCAACTCTGGAGGAGACATTGGGCACAAACTGTGTAGTAGCTGCATAGGAAGGAGTGGAGAACCCCCCTCCAGGGAAGGGAAGGGAAACAGGAGCTGCTCTCACCCTCTTTCTGCTGAGCTCTGCCCGGGAGAAAACTACAGGGAACCTGAATTCCAGGACCATTCCCTGGGAAGGTTTGTGCTTTCTCATTTTATATCCAAATTATCCTCAGGGGAACTACAGATGTTCAAAATAAGGAATCAAGATCTTTCCTAGAGCGGACTTCATGGTATTAAAGGAAAACCTCTACTTCTCAATATATTAGGTCCCACCAACTATTGGGAAGATTCTCATAAGCCCAGAGTGGCCCCAACAGTGCTGGTTCAGGTCATTTGTTGGTGGCCAGAGCAGACTTGCTTCCGCCCTGGTGCAGAATTGTTTTATAGGAGCATTTCTGAGACAACGTGTATGTCATTATACAGTCACTCCATTTTGGGTTTACCTTGTTGTCTCCTGAGCCCTGAGCAGTGTGTGAGATTCTGGAGACGCTGGACACCTATGGTGCGTGACTGACCACTGACTTGCTACAAAGCTGCTGCTAAGGAGTCAGTGGCGTTGCATCACTTGACTGACAGGCTGCTGGTTTAGCAATGTACCTATCCCTGACTTGTCAAGAGTTACAAGGTTACACACTGACAGGAGAATTTTTATTTAAAGAAGAGGGTTTCTAAGACAAGACCCATATTAAGTTTCAGCAGTCCCGATACTGTCACTTTAAGTAAAACTCATCACAAGTTCAAATCCCAGCTTGCGTCCTACCAAGTCAGGTACCCTCAGGCAAGCACTTAAACTTCCCTGGGCTCCAGAGCTGTTCTCTGTGAAAATACTAACCCATCTCAAAGGCTGTGGTAGACTGAGAATGTTTAAGTCAAATGGAAAATAAAAATGGGAAAAAGCCAAGTAATAAAAATGCGTGTGATCCCTTCCCCAATTTCATACTAAGGATTATAGTCAGATGTGGACATGACCACACAGAACTTGCTAAAACAAGAAACAGATTATCCTAAACAAACAAAACTTTTAAAGCCTTCCTTTTATATTCCATCCAATTCTTAGCAGAATAATAGATGATGGGGAATAAATATCTGCGGAGTCAGCAATTTTTGACCTATGTACAAAACTGTTGTTATTAATCCTGTGAGGTTAAGGGGTCTATAAACATGTAAGAGTAGCCTTCCCAGACATATTTTTGCCTCTTGAGCTCCTTTTCCCTCAAGTCTTGCAGAAGCATCCTTTAATGCTAACTAGTCCAACCGCTTCATCTGAAACATGGGACTGACAGACTTGTTCTGTATTTCAAAGTTATAAAAAGGTGACTGGCAAATGCAGCAAAGTTAGGAGTGAGGAGAAATTCTGATAAGAGTCTGCCAGCTTCATGCTCTGGTCTTGACCTCACTATTCTAAGAAACTGGGTGACAGAACTAAACTCTGTTCCCCAGAGGATGTTTGCAAGGACTCAATCAGTTAATGTTTACTACCTGCCCCATGGTAAGTGCTATATAGCAATTAATTCTTACTGTCGTTTTAACAAGAGGTTATTTGAGTTATAAAAAATCATCTGCTTAGGGCCCTCCCTGGTGTCACAGCAGGTTAAAGCGCAGCACTAAGAATCAAAAGCTACTTCCGCATGAGTTTGATCCCCGCCTGCCCGGAGGAGAACTACATGGAGCGGCAGACCTCTCCTGGCCCGCCTGCTGCTCCCCTCAGCAGTGTACTTCATCAATCTGCCTGTTCTGCTCCCCTCTCTGTCTCTGGTGAATCCTCTCATCCTCCACATCTCTGGCCTGTACCCCTGTTCCATATGAATAAATGGATGAATCGTTAAAAAAAATCATCTGCTTAATTAGTGGCAAAGCCATTCATAGAAGAAAAAATGTTGGATCCAACATTTATTCTTCAACCAAACCAACATTCCTCTCCAAGGAAACGTGGGCATTTCTAACATCTTTAAGACTATTCCTGGCACCTGTGATTATTATGGAGCTCAGCTGTTTATTTCACCCACCAGGACTGTAGAGTTTGCAATAGAGCTTTGTCAATAAATTGTAATATTCATCAATAAGGGGCACACACTTCCCTGGAACTGAGAATGATATTTTGCCATTTGTATCCATTAGGGGGCGCCAAAGGGAGCCAGAAAGGTGGGAGGAAGAGGAAGACGTAGCTTCCCTCTTCCTGTTATTGGGGAGGTCCTCAGAAATGAAACCCTCACTTAGACCTTCCCCAGAGGGAATGGATTCTAGTTTCTAGTTTTCCCAACTCTTGCAGGCACTCCTTATCAAAGATTGGAATCTGTACTCTTAGGCACCAGCCAAACTCTCTTTTCTACATCCCCCCTCTTTCCCCAGTCTTAGGCAGTGGCTGCCTTTTGCAGTTATTACCTCTGTGTTATGTCAGCCAGCCTCCCACCCCCTTTGCCTTTTCGATTAAAAAAAAAATAATTATTTATGCATATAAGATTTGAGGTGTAGACCAGAGCTGGGGTCATGGGGAGATGTAAGAGGATTCACCAGAGACAGAGTAGAGAGCAGAGCAGGCAGATTGACTGAAATACACAGAGGGGAGCAGCGGGTGAGACAGGAGAAGTTTGCTGCGCCTGTGGGTCAGCTCCCAGCCAGGATGGAATTCTTACTTCAGTGGCTGCCAATAGCTTCATCGTGCTGAGATTTAACCCTTTGCTCCACCAGGAGGCCCTACCTGTATGATTTTTTTTAATGGGTAATTTTAGAATCTTAATGTTAAATTTTCCCTGCTAAAATAATTGTGTTGGTGTATTTCTGCTGGCTGATAAACACATGAATATGCAATTATAAAAATAAAATACTCCACAGAGGTAAATCACAAGTCCTCAACTATCTCCTTCCCCATCTCACACTTAATACTAGATATGGTCATGTAAATGCATGTCGTTGAGTGTCTGTCACTTTGTTACTCCACTTCCCTGAGGAAATCACAGTTCTTAGTGTGTGTCTGTCTCTCTAGAACTTTTTAAAAGTTTACATGCATAGAAGTACACATTTTGTACATATGACCATCTAATGAAAATATGAAATAATGTAGCATAAAAGTAATCACATATTAGCATTTACAGTCCTTTTCTAAGTAAGCTGATTTCTTCTATTTCCAAATCTTTATTAGAATTAGATCCCATTTCTGGTATTTCCATCTGTTCCTGCTTCATTCCCCCACTCAAAATGCCACACTCTCCCTATATCTCTTACACTTCCTCCCTTACTGTTGATGAAACTTACACTAGGCCCATAGTAGGTGCACAATAAAAGGAGGCTGTTATTGTTACCACACCAGAGCCTGTCTGCCTGACTCTCTTAAGACAGGAAGTTGCAAGGAATTTCAATAAGATGCTTGTGTATATTTCATCAACAGAAACCTGACTTCATTTTTTGAGTCCTTAACCAAAACGTACAGTGAGACGTATTTATGGAAAATCTAAGTCATACCAGATAATGTTTCTGCCCTTAAATTTCTGGTGATCTAATCAAGCTTCTTTCCCTAGAAGTTAAAAAGTACGAATGAATAGGAAAGATCACATGTGCTGCAAGTTTTCAGAACAGGAGCTAATCATTGTCTTTGGAGAAGGAGCAAAGACTTCAAAAAAAGAGGTAGAATTTGGGCTGACTCTTGAAGAATGTCTTGAATGCCAAATAACAGAAAAGAGGGGGAACTTTAAGAAGTTTGATTTATGTGGTTTAGATTCCCGATCACAGTGAAAAAAATTCTTTTCTTGCCTTGTGCAGTATAGCAGGATTTCACAAAATCTCTATGCTGTAGACCCAAGACGGTCAGTAGCTACTAACCAAAGAAGAAAAATGTCAATTTCTTTAGCGCAGGATGGGATAAAACTTCATTGCCGTGGCCAAGTTGCTCTACAATTTGTTTGCTTCTTCCTTTATCTGACAACCACTTCACTGTCCCTTTTTCCATTTCAACCCTACTCAAGTCCCCTCTTCCTATCTCAAAAATCCCAACTCCTCCCCCAACAAACAGGGAAAATTTTTTTCACTCACTTGACTTTGCAGACCCTGTTGCATTATCATCTGTAATCCCGTTAGATTTTCCCCCTTAACATCTCAATGAAATTCCCTCATAAATCCCTCTCTTTGCTGACCAAGTGCTGTGCAGTTGCTGATTTTGCAAGATACGTGCTAATGTAAAGTATGTCTCCTTTGAGTCTTTTTATCACTTGGCTGCTCCCTGCGCCACCTTCTCCATATTTATGTCCTTATCAGAGCCACACACAGTATTTCAAATGAGCCTCAGTGTCCTTCCTGCCATGCCAGAATATTGACTGTAATCCGATAGCCTATCTCAAAATTGGTTTGGGGATTCTTTTTCTCCTTGTGGTGAAAATAACTTGCCTGCAAATGCCAGAATATATTTTTGCAGATTAGGATTTTACAAAGAATGGCGTCAAATGCTGTCCAGAAAGATGTTTAAATTTTTTGGATAGATGACTTGTTTAGCCGTAACATTTACTTGGCCGTCTAACCTCACAGATTCACAGGATATTTACCCCCTGAAAATCAGTGCTGATTTCTTTGTAATTAAACAGACCTTTCTTAGCAGTCTCACATTTAAACTATGGCTTACAGCTTCAAAATGCTCTTCTCCTGCTGTTGAAATCATGAAGTCCGTGGTCTCCCAGATCTTTCTCAACAGCGCTCTTAACAGCAAAGGAGCTCTTCGCAGCTTCTGTCCTATTTAGCTGTTGCCACTGATAATTTCAAAGACATATTCACAGACTCTGCTCTGCATCAGGCAGCGGTCTGTGGTTACCATGTGTGTGTGAGTGTGTGGCTCCGGACCTCCTTTCAAGTTTCCCCTTGTATGTGAGATTGCCCGTGTGAGGAAGGCTCTGTGCAGCTGCCTCCCACCACCACCCCGCAGCGTGTTTCCTGTTTTCCTTGGGAGGGCTCTGTACTGTAATCATTTTTCCATTCCAGGTTTTCTCTAACTGATTTACTTAACTGTTTTGGCGCCTTCTCTGTATCTAAGTTTGCATTTCTGCAATGCGGTTTTGAATTATTTCATATGGGTGGAGCACATTTCACTTGTCCTTCCCTACCACTTCTCTCTGCTCAATTATCGATGCACAAGCCACAGCTTTCCAGATCTAAGACCTGGGGCCTCAGTTTTGCTTTTCCCGTGCTTGGATTGATGTCAAGATGATTTATAAAGCACTCTTATCCCAGTGCCATGGGCCAGTGATACCATCAGTTTAGCAGCTTCTGAACTGCTTCCTGGGCTTGCCTGTCGACGAAGGCCACGACGACCAGATGTGACTCTTCCCGCATGCTCAGCCAGCCAGCCCTGGGTTTCGAGCCAGCCACTTACAGTGAGCAGTGAGCGTTGTTTCAGTCATCAGGGCCCTTGTGCCTTTGGCACTTTTTGATTCACATTCATAGCCGCAGTCACCAGTAATTAAATCCTGTCGCTGTTGCATGAATTATTTGATCTAGTCATCTTTAATTCACCTCCTTCTCCTTTTTGAAATCTCCAGTGAGCTTCAGGCATCATTCTGTAGACTTTTTGTCTACTTCTGAAGCTAAAGCTAGATTGATTACACATTCTGGTCTTTGATTTTCAAGTGATAGTCTTCCTGTCAGGAACCAAAAGCAATCTGTTACCTGTTTAGTTTTCTCCTTTCTTTCTTTTGGGGTACCCACGATTTTTCAGACTACTGAAATCCATCTCATGATAGCTTCAGTATTTTTCTACACAAGTAACTCTTAACTGGCATGGCTTTGTCATCTGGGAGTATTTGGGGAGTGGATCCTGCCTTAGGTTGGGGGTTCAGAAAAAGTGGGGAGGACGTGACATTTGACATTCTGGACAAGGAGGAGCTAGACAGGTAGAAGCAGAGGAGAAGGGCAGAACTTTGATGAAGGAACTTGGAGTGAAGTGAGAGGAAGTTATGTGTTCATCAGACACTAGCCAGCGATGGGGCCTGGGTTCACCCAAGGGTGAACAGGGAAAGAAGTGTACTCCATGCAGGCCCCCCCCACCTTTTTTAAAAAAGATTTATTTATGTATGTATACAGAGCTGGGGTACAGCCAGAAGTGCAGCAGTGGTGAGAGGATTCACCAGAAACAGAGTGGGGGGCAGAACAGGCCAACTGACGAAGTACACTGCTGAGGGGAGCAGTGGGCGGGTCAGGAAAGGTCTGCCACGCCATGGGGATCACTTTCGGGGTGGGAATCAAACGCGCACTGAAGCCCACGGCTTGGCTTAGCTTCAGATTGCAGGGCTCCAACCCACTGTGCCACCAGCGTGGGCCCATGCGGGTCCTTTAAAAATGTCATGGAAAACAGGAGATTTTTATCAAAGCGAGCTGAGGCAGTCCCCACTCCCAACACCTCCCTGTCTGTACGAGCTGCTCCTGTGATTTAGGTAAATGATACACAGCAGTTCTTCTGCAAGGACTAGAAGTCATACATTGATCATGTGAGAATAACCTTTCATGAAATAGGAAAATATGGTTATTATAAAAAAAGAGGGAGTAAATTAATAAATTTATCTACATTAAACTGTCAAGACAATATAACAACTATGGAGATAAAGAGTTGAGAGTGTTAACTTTCTAAAATTGAGAAAAAGGGATAGTTCTGTTTTCATATTGTAAATTAATTACCATTTTTATAGTTTAATTAAGTGTTTGTATCCCATTTAAAATTAGGAAAACTTAAAATAGTCTAGATTTGGGTTTCTATATTTAAATATGTTCAAATTAATGAGACTAATAAAAACCACTTGTTCAAAAATATTTGAAACAGTAAATTCTATTTTGAGTGTAAAAAACCCAAAATCCTATCGCATTGGAGGCTTCAACAATATCATCTGATCAGCATTTTAAAAGCTCACTCTGGCTGTTATCTGGTATGGGAAACACAGTGAGAAGAGAGAAAATCAGGCAGAGTTTGGAATTGGCTGTTGCAACTGTCTAGGCTTGAGGTAGGCTGGTGGCAGTTGGGAAGAAGAGAAGAAGGTGACATCCTATCTAAATGTCTCCCCTATTGATTCGTTTGGATGGAGCAGAGGAAGCCTGGGATCATCCAGGGCACATACTGCAAGCCTCTCAGTGTGGACGCTGACTCATCTACCGACTGAAAAACATCAGTCCCAAAGCAGCTGATCTCCTCTCCCTGGACTCCTAGATGAGGCAGGACTGCAGACAGAAGCTGGGGGGAACAGGCTTTCACTTCCTTGATAACTGACGGGCTCTCCTCCACTGATTTAAGCTGGGGAGGTTAGCAAGGAGGGAAGAAGCAAAATAGGGCGTGACAGAGGAGTTGGCAGGCAAACCACACAGAGAACAAGAATGCCACACTCCTCGTCATAGGGACTGTGGCCAGCCCCCAGTGGACAGGCTCCAGCCTCCTGCAAAGATAAAGAACCCATCTTTGTTTCTCTGCTTTGGCCGACATAGGAGATATCTTAGGAGAGACAGTGAAGACTGGCGGGTCAGTAGGGAAGAGGAGAATCACAGTAATAGCAACAATTCCCACTCATTCTCCTTGCATGGATTTTCCAGAACCCTTGACATGTATCCCATGCAATAACCTACAGCAAAATTAATGTCGATCCTTCCACTTGTAGCCCCATTTCCCAGAGTTTAAGCAAACCAGCAATGGGTTGGAGCTCTCTCTGAAGTAAAAATTCTTATGTATTCAGAGACCAGGTCTTCCTGGCCTGAATGGTCTAGAATATATCAGTTTGTACTTAGAGCAAAAGAGAACCTACTTCAATTGCAAACTGAAATCTGAGAATGTACTTTGCTTTGAGCTCTGGGGAGCCTACTATTATGTTCCTTGGGTAATCTAAACACGACCTTTCCAAATGTTTTCATCTAGAGAAAATGGTTTCAATCTCCTTCACCAGAGGAACATAGTCCTTTTATTATTTTCTTTATTGTTTCTGAGATGTGTGAGGATTCCTATGTGCTCAAAGTTGTACTTTAGAAATCAAGTCAGACATTCTAGTTGGTGTTATAAACGACATCCAAATGAAGATTCTTATTCTTTGATTCCAGACCTTACTAGAATCTGTGGAAATAGCTTTAAATTCCCTCCCCAATTCTCTACCAGACTTGATCTACTTGAGCCAACTTCCACTAGGTATCAGCACCAAGGGGTGGGTATAGGATGGCTACAGGCCAAATCAAGAAGAATCTTTGCTCCAACTCCAAAGCATTGACTAATTCAGAATTAAGTCCACTGGATTCTGGTCTAGCTACAGATGTTATTTGGAAAATAGCCAAACAACTGTCTCAAATATGTCTCTTTCTGTCTCTGACTCCATCTCTGGCTTTATCATCCCTATATTTACGTGCCATTATTTACTTTTTTTTTTAAGATTAATTTATTTATGCATACAAGAACTAGGGTACAGGCCAGAGGTGAGTGTGTATGTGTTGGGAGTGGGGGGGAAGTGAGAAAGACAAAGACAGAGATGGAAGCAGAACAGGCAGATCAACTGAAACGTATTGCTGAAATATACAGCAGTGGGCAGGTCAGGAGAAGTCTGCTGCGCTATGTGGGTCACCTCCCAGGCAGAGAACCGAACTTATGCGGCAGTGGCTATGGACAACTTCACAGTGCTGTGATTTAATCCATTGAGCCACTGGGGCAGGCCCTCTATGTGTCATTACTAAGGTAATATGGCAACCAGTGTTCTTCTTTTCATTACTGTGCAGAATGTGTGGGCAAAGTGGAATTTAAAATAACAACCTGAAGCTGCTCTGTTTCTAAGGGACTGAGCAATGTCTATAGGTTTGAAAGACAAGTGTCCCTTCTCCCATATCATTCCCACGCCCCACCCACCCCATCCTTCTGGTATCAAAGAATGGGAAAAGATTATTAAGCTGCTCTGCACAGAAAAATGAGGGGAAGAACAACGGGAAAGAGGAGAAGAGCTGAGAAATGTCACCAGCAAAACACACCAATGGCAGGAGCAGTTTTGGTGACTGAAGGACTTTTAAGGACAGGAATGCTTAATATTGACATTTAAAGTTATTTGTTTCCTAGTGTTGTGGTGTAAACATTGTTGCTTCCCTGGCTGCCACTTCATCCCAATCAATTGTCCTAACACTTCAAGAAAGTCTGCTCTAGCCTCAAATGCCTCGCTGGGGGCTGTTGAGAGAAAGGAGAAAGAACAAGCCGAGTTTCTCATCTGGGTCATATTGGAGCAGAAAGCCAAGAACAGCTGCATGAGAAGATATGTGAATGAGGCTGAGAATTTATAGGAGCAGCAAATTAAAACCAGAAGTGCTCTTGAGAACATAAGACACCAGGAATTCACAAACATCCTGGGGAGGGCACTGAACTCTTGCAGGAAAGGGAGTTTCCACCCTCTATATGTAAATCTGAAAGAATGAGTAGTTCAGCTGATATTCAAGTTACTTAATATTAAAAAGACTATGAAGAGGCTCATGTGTCTGTCACTGTTCTAGCTGCTTGGGTTGCGCCAACATCAACATTTTCTCTGTGATGTTTCTATTCAGCAACTTCAGCAACTACTAGTTTGAAATTGTTACATCTTTTTCTTGGTTGAAGAAAGTTGAAGAAGGAAGAGTGTTCAATGGCATCATAAATTCCATTTTGACCATTTGCAAATACCTATGAGCCATTCAGTGGAGAAGTCTGGTAGTGGAGTCTGGGTTTCAGAAGATAAGCCTGAGGAATATTTATGAATTGAGGACTGATCAGCATATACACGTTATCTAAGATATCCAAACCCTTAAGATTAGGCTTGACATAGCTGGCCTTTGATGATAAGGTGTAGAAAAGAAGAGAATAAAATTCTGGGCTAAGCAGTAAGCAACTCCAGGACTTAGGGTTTGGCTAGGAGGGGGTGTGCTAGCAAAGACGCCAGGGAGAGTGATTATTGAGGAGGAAAGGGAGCCAAGAGACAGGGAGGAGTTACGGGAGGCAAGAGAGGAAAAGGATCAAAGGACAATGACCAGCTTCACTGAAAGTTGATAGAAAGGCAAACAATATGAAGACTGAATGGATTCGTCAGTGTGGAGACCATTGGAGGCCTTAGTAACAACAGTTTCAAGAGACGAGACTGGAAGCCAGATTATGTTGTGGAGTGAATAGGAGTGAGGAGGGAGAGAGAAAGCACAGATAGCTAAGAGGTTCTGACAAATGGGTTAGAGGTTAGAGGGTGATGTCAGGTGAGAAGAGGGTCTGTGTTTCCTTTTATTTATTAGATGGGACATGATCCAATATGTCTGTATGATGTTGGGAATGATCCGGTCCAGAGAGATGCACAATAATGAAGAGGACAGTGGCGATAGCTAAAGGGGACATTAAAGGGACTGGGACAGAAGCACAAGCAAGGTTGACTTTGGAGGGCTCCAAACACTGTGGCAAGAGGAGGAAAAAGGCAAGGCAGATGCAGAACTCACCATGTTGGTCTTGTTTAGGTAATAACTCAGGATCAGAGCAAGTTCTTTTACTTCTGCCACTCTAAGACCTCCAATTTTAATGGAACACATTGTGACAAAGATTTTGTGGTCACTGCTATGTCATCAGCCAAGAAGCAGATGAAAAGGGAATAATGAGGGGCTGAACTACAAACAGATGTAAAGACTAAGAAAAGAATGTTTTAGAATCCAAGTCTCACCAGTTAGCCTTGAATTCAGCTCTGATCCAAGAGAATATGTAGTCACTGTGGAGTGTTCTAGAGAGTCCTCAAAATCATGGGACATTCAGCCAGTGGGATGGCATGTTTTTACAGCTGTGGACTTACTGACACCTCAGACTGGCCATGCTCAGGTCATCTGGGTTGAGGTACCGCTTATTAGCCAACAAGCATTTTTTTTGTGTGTGGGGGAAATTAAAGACTTCCTTCATAAATCTCTTTGGGGCAGGGAAAAGTTGATGAAGGTCAGGCAGCTGTGGAGAATGGATATTCTGTGAGTGGTGAGAAAAGAATTGGATAAGGATAGGGCTAGAACAGAGAGTGGAGAATAGCCCCAGAGAGGGATTTATTGCTGGGAGCAGTGGGCGTGGGTAGAGATTATTAGACACAGCAGGGTTCTGCTGGGCAGTTCCTACATGTGCTGCAGCATTTCTAGGAAGGGAGAAGAGAAAAATGGAAGGAAATGATATCCTGTGTACCTGAATGCGCCAGAGCAGATCTAGGATTTTATGCACAATTTCTTACCGAAGCCTCCTGTACCCCTATGAGGTATTTTGCTCTCTCCTTCATTTTATAGGCAGGCAAACTGAGTCTCAGAAATTACTGTGTTTAAACAATTACTAGAAAAGAGTGCTCTGGAATCATTACCTGGTTCTACCTGGCTCCCAATTCTAAACTTTGGCTGAACAGACACTGCCAAGCAGGGTGCTCAGAAAGTTGTTCAGGTGAAAAAGTTACCTGGAGGGGCAAGTTCGTGAGAGGATCAGCCTGAGTGGTGGTTCTGCTCCATGGGGTCTGCTGTCATCCTTTCTTCCCTAGATCACTGCAGACAGTGTTTGAAAGTCTTGCCTCAGTGAGCTCCCAGGTAGCCCTAGAGTTTGAGGACTTGATTAGGAAAGAAGAGGCAGAACCTCCTAAGGGAGATTCAGCTGTGGGAGAACAGACCCTTGGTCCTTCATTTTTTCCCAATTTCTTCATTTCAAAATGCTCTCCCTCCCCAACTTTGCCACAGTGGGTTGATAAGATTCAGAAATGCCCCTCCCCCATGGACTGGGTTAATGCCCCCAGGAGGCATTCAGCCAAACCAGACTGTGGGGTTACCCATGCACAGCACATCCTCAGTGTTTACATGTTGAATAGTTTATGATTTGCTCTACATCTGATCAGGCAGAGTCAACTACCAAAACTGCTGATGCGTGGAAACTTCACAGCCTTTGCAGGCATAATAATGGTTATAGCTACAGTTCATTCAAAGAGAGAAATAGCCTTTGATGAGCTGTGCAAGGACAAATTAAGACGTGACTCTCGCCCAGTATCTGGAGAGTGGCCTGCTGCTGCAGACTTTACTTGAAAAGAAATGGGCTGGGTTGCTGGAAGCCTTTAGCCTTAGCCTCCCTCTCTGCAGAGGGCCAAGCCAGAAAGGTGGGCAACCATCCCAGGAGCCCTCAGGGCATCAGGGGTGAAAGAGGCTGTTGCTAAGGCAACTGTGTTATCTCTTCTCTTCCACCCTATGGCAGAATTTGCTAATGGTCCCCAGGTTTCCATTTTGGTAGTAGAATCCCTACTATTTAAGAGGAACACATCTGATTGACTTGAATAAATTCTGTATTTGCCAGCTTACTGCAGTTGCTTGTGGACATATGTCTAAATTCTGGACAATGAGATAAAAATTGAATTGTCATGTACAAATTCTATGAGAGATTCTTACAGGGAGAGGTATAGACTTCACTCTTCTGTCCTGCTGACTGGAGTGTGGATGTGACGACCAAAGCTAAAGTAACACCGAGAACCATGAGATGGAAACATTTAGAATTTCAGAAGGAGGCTGGGCTCCTAAACGTTGGAGTTCCCAGATGGCTGCCTGGGTCGCCACTATATAAGCTGCTGATAGGGTTTGATGCTCATAGTCAAACCTAGTCTATCTTGCATACAACCCCAAATCTTAGGACAACTTCAAATTCCCCCAGTGGGCCCTGGAGAACCACATTTCTCATTAAAACAGAGAAAAAAACAACCACCACTGAACTGTTAGGAGTGGCAATTTGGGGGTTTTTTTAATAACTTTCCACCATCTGCAGCTGGCATGGTAGACCCCACTTAGTTTCATTTCTTTAGCTCATTATTGTTTAAGTTTTTTTATTTGCAGTTCTTCAAATGTTAATGCCCAGAAAACACCTGGTCTTGCTGACATTTGCAAACCACCTTGCAGCTTTCAAGACACCTTTAAAAGCATCACCTTGTTTACCACTGACTCCTACCTGCCAGATGAGAAAACCAAGGCTTAGTGAAGTTAAACGATTCCAGAAAATATAGGGAAGGGTCTAGACAGGAAGCCAGGCACTTTAACTTCTAGTTTGGTACCTTTCATTCAAACACCCAGAGTCCCAATTTAATTCAGAAACAGAAATAGCATAAGAAAATGCCAGTATTTCCTTTCTGAAAGAGCCTGTGGATTGGTTTTGGTCAAAGGCTGGCATGTGTATTTATGAGATTCCTTTAGTTCTCTTTGGTTAATGATATTTAATCACACATACGTCTCAGTAAGCCGGGATAATGGGGAGAAATGCATAGGGGTCAGCAACAACATGTAATTTGATAAAATCCCAAAGCTTTCAGTAGCGCAAATGATCCATTACATAAGGTTTCATAAGCCAAAGGTAAAATTAGAGTTACAGAAACGACCTAAAAATGTCAGGTAGGTGTGGTGGACCATGAAGTTTTCTTTTTCTTGGAAGGGTTCAGGATCCAATATTGAAACTTTTGTGAGAAAGCTGGGTATACACAAGCAGCCAGTAATGAAGATGGTCAGTGTTGCCTTTCATAAGCTGGTATCTCTGATGTCTCCCCAGAGCCAGATGGTGAAGTATTCCATCATACTAACCCGGGAGCACTACCAAGCCATTCATAGAATCTTTGTATTAGTTCGTCTTTGCACATAATAAACTACCACCCCAAAACTTGATGGATTTGAGCCACCACCACTAACTAGCTCTGGATTCTATAAGTTGGCCCTTTGAACTAAACTCACATGGGTGTTTCTGCTGGTCATACCCAGTCTTACTTAGTATGTGTCTGTGGTCAACGTATGGGTGAGCTACATGGTGCAAATTTGCTTACATGGTTTCTGAGCAACAATTTCAACCCCCAATGTGCAAAGCCGTTTCACACTTCTATCACGTTAGCTAACGTCCCATCTGTAAAAGTGGGTCCCAGGACCAAGTGTCAATGGCAGGACATGGAAGTTCAAAGAAAGGGTGACTATCTTTTGAAAATCTACTGTTATTGTCACTGGCTCCTCCAAAATCTCGTCATTATGGCATCGAAATTGAAGTCAAGGATTTTGTCATCTAAGTCAGGTTTAATTACAGATTAGCTGCTCCAGCTGTTTTCCCCACCAGTGTCTCTTCTCTTGATTTGGAGACCTATGAGTGAAAATGACAAGCCTCCTCTCCCACTCATCCACAATTATGTCAATAGAGACAAGGAAAGGATAATTCACACTTTTTTTGAAGAGGAAAAAAGTGCAAACAATAACTGATTCATAGCAACTCTGAACTCTGAAGTCTAACTGGGCACATTTTGCCAGGTGCTCTGTTCCTGAGCAGCAAATGTACTTAATTAGGTCTGGCTTTGCTACTGGGAGTAGATCTTCCCAACCTGTATTCTCTGCTGCTCCCTGGAAGTATTCACTGATCATCCATTGTCTTGTGCTAGTTCCTCTGAGGAAACATAAGATACATTAGAAAAGGTTTTTGCCCTCAAAAGGCTTGACACTAGGATTACATATAAGTCACAGGTGATTCATATTAAATGTTTAATGGATGGACACAGTGTATTCTAGAAGGCTAGACGCGTATGTCAGATGATACCTTGGGTGGATGAAGCAACCTAAAATGGGAGAGTGCTTTCCAGTCTGAATTTTTTATTGGAACCTGGGAGGCCTGGCCTGTATAGTTTGTTTCCTAACGTTATCTTTCAACAATATAGTTATTAGTTCATTACAGCAAATAACAGATTTTTATCACATTCTTATTTCTCTTGACTAAAATTATTTGGAAGATCTGAAAACTCTCCCTTCCTGTCTGCTCCCAGATTCTAGTCTTCCATGTTTGAAATTTTTACTCATTAAAATTATGAAGAGGCCCTCCCTGGTGGTGCAGCAGGTTGAAATGCATCACAGCGAAGCTGGTGGTGGCCGGTGCTAGCTAGATTCCCACCGGGGAGGTGATCCACATGGTACAGCAGACCTCTTGCCTCGCCCGCTGCTCCCCTCAGCAGTGTGCTTCGTCAATCTGCCTGTGCTGCTCCCCACTCTGTCTCTGGTGAATCCTCTCATCACCCCTGCCCCTCTGGCCTGTACCCAGTTCTGTATGCATAAAGATCTTTAAAAAATAAATAATAAAATAAAATTATGAAGATACTGCAAAAAGCTGATTCATCAATCCTATATTATAGAATTTATAGAATGTATATATCTTCTATATCTTATCTATAGGACCTTCTCCTAAGGCTTATTTGGAATTATAGAGGAGGAATCTTGAGGATTGTCTTGCGATCACTGCTCATCAAGTGCCAACAAATCTGAACATTTGCAATGTGCAGGCTGGTCTTGCAAAGTGAACAATAAATGCATAATCTGCATGACTTTTTAATGTCCAAAAAGACATCACTGTAGGTAAAAAAAAAACCTGTTTACAGTTATGTAAGCTTAAATAGTACTTTATTTTCATATAAACACAGGCTATTTAGGTACAATTAAAATATTTACTGAATTTCCCATGAGTTAGACTATCGTGCAAGTGAAGAGAAGATTATACTTTATTTTCTGGGAACTTACCATGAATTAGCCACTTCAGAAAACTACCAAGAATAGGCATGGCACCTTTACCAGTTGGCATATGAACTGTTGCAGTCATGGTCATTCCACATGTAAGCGCAAACAGCTGACTTTTCACTTTTTTCTAATGTAGTCATGCCTGAGCATCTACATAGAGATCGTTTGTGAATCAGTTATGACATCAGATTTTCAAAAAATTATGTGAGGTGATACTATCTGTGATTTAAATCTCAAGATAGGAAAGGTATGCTAAAATAGTTTCAAAAGGAGGTGCTGGGCTTGAAAGGTTTAGAAGCAGTGACCTAATACAAACTGTATCAGCACAGACCACTTCTCAGAGGTCTGGTCAGAAAAGTCTAGAGAGGTGACCCATTCCATGAAGTCATACCAGGGTCTAGGGTAAGCAGAAAGCTAGACTTCATATTGGAAAATAGCTATCTGATTAGCTTAGAAATGAGACGTAACTCTGAGAGACTTTCTGAGAACATTTGGAAAAAAAGGTTGTTTTTTTTTTTTTAGGTTTAGAAAGATTTTCTTTGATCAGTTTTTTATTTTAATTTGTTGCATAATTTTACTTGTTGCAGTCAATGACCTTGGGTTCCAGATGTAGAGAAGCAACTGTCCTGGACTGAGATTCTTCCCCTTGCTGACCCCACCAGACTAAGGCTTGGCTGAGAGGTCTGGGGAACCTCCTGCCTCAGGCCAAAGAGGAGCTGCTGCTTCCAGGCAATTGCCTCCCATGGTGTCCAGAGGAAGGATGGCCAGTCGCTAGCCTCGGATAAGACTATTCCTGCTCTGAGACACAACTGCTCACATCTTGTTTCCAGGATTTGACCCACATACAGCATCTACTGATGCTAAACTCCACCAAGTTACACTTTTCTTCTGGAACTTTTGATAGCCCCCACTCCAAAAAGCCAGACCTGCATAAATCCTCAGAAATGGCTGATGGTCTGCGATGGCCCCCATTTTGTTGAGTAGAAATTTGGTTAGTATTTACTACCAGTCGTTTGTTTGTCTCAGTTTGTGTAAGTGAAACTTAAGCCATTCGGATTCCCAAACACCTTTCTAAACTGACCAGATTCAACTGTGATAGATGGCAAATTTTGCCCACCTTAGAAAAAAGCTGGCCAATCCGCTCACCCAACCTCTTTTCATCAGTCTGCGGGCTGTCTCATCAGGACCATTTCACTCTGCTTGATTTCCAGTTTTGCCTAGGACCAGAAAGGCTGTTAATCTTTTGCAGATAGTAAATCAACTATTTTAGTTTTTTGACACCTTCCTTTTCCATCTCTGCAGCACTGATAGAGGCCATAAACTAACCGACTGGCATTTTAAAAGAGCCCTTCTTTCTCCTACCCTAAATTATGTCTTTTGGGACATGAATGTATCTTACTGGGCTATAGCAATTTTCTTTTTCAAAGCTTGGCCTGTCACACTTGGTAGGTATACGATAATCTGTTGTTAGCTTTGCAGTCTCTATCCCTTGTCTAGGTGAGCTAAACCATGGTGTTAAAGTTATGGAAACATCTGGGTTGAAAAATGTGCCATTCTTTGGTGATGAAGAGATAATACTCCCAGTCACTGTTGGAAGTATCCCAACAAAGCACTGAAGACATGCTTAGCAGGCCTGGTTCTGTACAAAATGATAGGGTGCTTCTTGGGGGCACCTTTCAGTTTACAGCCACTTTTCCTTGTCTCTAGGGAAACGGCCCCATCGACACGGGAGGGGCCCTGGGAAGCAATGTCATGTGAAGTGGCCCTTTACTCTGGCTACTACCCATTGGCCAGCAGAGGACAACTTACCCAAGCTGAATTGGATCCTCTCTGGAATTTCCAGTTTTGGATTTTGAGTGGAGACACACAGAGACAGGACAACTGACTCATGTCCATGATGGTGCTCTAGAGAGAGGGGTTCACATAACTTAGGCTGTTTCTTTCTCCTCGGCTTTGGGAGCTGCTGCCTCAGTATCCTTTCAATAATTACCTTCTTTATTTAACTTAGGGAGACACTGTTTCTATCACTTGCAACCCAAAGAATGTTAACTAACATACAGACCATGGCAGGGAATACCAAAGTAGAAAAATGTCGGCCACACTTAATGACAAAGGAATGAAGGCAGACAGCCCGAACAGAGCAAGCCATGTTTTCATCGTGGGCACACTGGTGACCTTGGATTCCAATTAAAAAGTAGAAAGCAGGGCACTCCCTGGTGGCACAACGTATTGAAGCACAGCACAATGAAGCTAGCACAACTGATTCAGTACAAGTTTGATCCCCGTCCAGGATCGTGACCCACATGGTGCAGCAGGCCTCTCCTGTCCCACCCGCTGCTCCCCTCAGCAGTGTTCTTCATCAGTCTGTCTGTTCTGCTCCCCACTCTGTCTCTGGTGAATCCTCTTAGCCCCCTCCCCACCCCACACCTCTGACCTGTACCCCAGCTCTGTATGCACAGATAAATAAATCCTTAAAAAAAAAAACCAAACAAACATGATTGGACTGATGTGAGTGTGCTTTTGGGAAAAATAACAAAACTTATTGGGAAGCAGAAGTAGCCTGAAAAATGTAAGATATTTGGCTATTGGGTGATGAAGTGTAATACAGGACAGAGACCAAAAGGACACAGAGAGAAGGGCACGAATAGGGGACTTGACAAACCACTAAAATTAAAAGAAAACAAAGCCTACATCTCATTTTGCTTCACTCTAGAGTAGCCCTGCTTTCTCCTGGTAACCCCACACTCAACTTTTCCTCAGGAAGAAAGTAAGAGCAGCGTATTAATGAGAGGTCAATTTTACATCCTTTTGATCAGTGAGCACAATCTAATATTCTCTTGATCACACTGGGTCACTTTCCTGTGCTATTTGTTTGCTTTAAATGCAGCAGAAAAAGCTTCTTTGTCTCCAGCTCCAGAGGCTACTGATTCCAGGAGAGAAAAGACAGGGAGACAGAAGGGGATGCTTAGCTATGTGTTGCTTGGAGAGTGCCCTCTGCGGTGGAAGGCAGCTCAGTTTCCCAAATCTAACAATGTGGAATCTTCTGAGAACACAACTACCCTAGCCTGATCCCTTGAAAGAGTTAATGTTTCTCCCAGGTACTGACTCAAGATAACAGTGTACCGACATGTAAATGCATTGGTAATATTTATGACTTTCCGGATGATCCATTTGGCTTTGTAAGTTTAATGCTTTCAGTTCGATAGGTGATAACTCTGATTGGATTTATGCACCCAATAATCAACTAGGATATGGTTCTGATTCAATAAGATACATTATATGACTGCATCCATTTCAGTAAGTAATGTCTCTGGATTCCTGTACATTTCTAGGGAATTCATCACTTTTTTTCCAAGGGGGTTATATCAGATTTTTAGGATAGTATATTTATCTCAGAACAAAGACAAACTATTGCCAGTAGTATACGCTGGCTAAGTTAATCTAGTTTGTAGTAATGTAGTCATTTTGAGGGCTAATTCATGTTTACTGTTGGTAAAATCTGCTGTGAAATGAAGATCATTGATCAAGTGAAGGCTGAACCAATGAGAGCAAGTGCACTATTCAATATTCACTACCACTCTGACTAGTAATAATTTATGTAACTTGGAGAAACCAAGCAAGCAGTAACCATATAAGGTAAGGGGGGGGGGCGGTTTGCTTTGCAGCCATTGGTGGGGGAAAAAATGCCTTAAACCCCTGTAGCTCAGTGGTAGGCAACATAGTGAAACTTAGATTGGAACTCACAGTCTCTTGTTTACCTGCAGACACATCAAGTTCAGAACCGCCTCTTCTCCAGATAGAAATGTCACTACTGAATCCACACAAAAGTGCTGATCATGTTTTCCAAGAAATACGCAGGCAGAGTCCTCAAGTTTTTGGACATTTATGTATCTTTTTCTCCTTGGATATGTTAAAATTTGCACAATAGTGAGTTTATGCATGAGGATCCACTTAGAATTTGTTTTCTTTTCTAAAGAAGAACCAAGGGATTCATCAATTTATCAAGCACTTCTCAAATGCCAAGCACTTTTTAAGGGCTATGGATTTGTTAACTCATTTAATTCTCACCGAGGTCCCACTAGGTGACAGAGTCTATTAGCAAGAGTATCATACAGCTAAGATTAACTTCCTTGTCTAGGTTTTCAAGTAGTGACAGAGTTGGGACTTGAACCCTGCATTCTGGAACTGGGACATATATTCCTACATGCAGCATTGAACTTGACAGCATATTTTGTCCTCAGAACAACTGTATTTTTTTTTTTTTTTACCAAATGTCTTTACGTCCCCTCTCAGAAACATGCCCTGATCCCAAGTGAACAGCTTGATGAAATTTGACAAGTGTATGCACCTGTAAACCAATATCCCAAAGTTTAATATCAAAGTTATTAAACATTTGTCATCACCTTAGAAAACTTCTATTTAGAAAGTCCTCTTCAAATGCCACAACCACTCCACTCAGACAGCAACTGCTTTGATTTCTGTCTCCATCTACTCAGATGGTCTGTCACTGAACACACCATGGAATTTAGGGTCTAATTTCTTTCACACAAGGACTTTCAGAGATTCATTCATGTTATGACACAATTAGTAGCTTCTTCCTCTTCACTGCTGAGTAGTCTATTGTGCTAAGCAGCTTACCACGACTGGTTCATGCATCTGTTTATTGAAGAACAGTGTAATGGTTTCAAAAATTTTGTTATGAAAAATGAAGCTGTAATGAATATTCTTGTTTAACTTTTTTTCTGGACATATATTTGCATTTCTTTGGGGTTTATATCTAAAAGTGGAATTGCTGGAACAGAAAGACTGATACATAATGAACCAACCTTATTTTAAAAAATTGCCAAATAGTTTTCCTAAGTGATTGTGTCATTTAACAATTCATCAGCATGTATGAAAAGTTAAGTTGTTCCATATAATCTCTATACTTGATATTACCACCATTTAAAGAAAAAATACTTTTTTTTTTTTGGTGTACCAGATTAAAGAGCAGCACTATGAAACTATCCACAGCCACTGCAGCACCAGTTCAATCCCCTGCCAGGGATGAACATGGCCCCGCAGACCTCCCCTGACCTGTCCGCTGCTCCCCTCAGCAGTGTACTTTGTCCATTTGCCTGTTTTGCACCCCACTCTGTCTCTGGTGAATCCTCTCACCCACCACACCTCTGAACTGTACCTCAGTTCTGTGTGTACAAATCAATAAATCTTAATCATATACATATATATATATCTTAATCATATACATACATATATATTTATAACTCTAAACCCAAAGTGTGGAAACTGCATTTCTGATGTCAGATTTGCAGTTTGTTCCTCTCTGAAATTCTGGCAGGAAAATATAAGTTCTTGTCTTCTTTAGAAGTCTTGAAAATTAGCATAGTGGTTACACCTTTTCTTATACACAGTGACAAGAAGAAATCCACTTAAATTTGGGCCCAGGCTTAGAAGCATCTTAAGGTGTCCAGTTTTAGTTAAGTCATAGTCAAGAAGTTGTCAGTAAAATTCTTTCTCTTTTGCTCTCTTTCTCTCCCCACCCCTCTACCTCATAGCCCCTGTCTCAGCTGCACCTGCTTTCCATGTTTGCCTTTGGAAGCTACCTCACTCTGTGTGTCCTTCCAGCTCTGATTACACCTGGGAGCCCATTCTGCACATCTGAAACCAGGAGAACATGAGGGCTGCAGCTTGGTGAGACTTCAGCCTTGGTCTGATGAGCTCAAACTGTCCCTTCCTGTCAAGGCCAGAATTCTGTCTAAAACTGGAAACGGGCAGCAAGGAAGTGTGTCATCTGTCACCTCTAATACATGGTCTTGACCAGCTGGTATTTATCTAATTTCTCCATTGCCATTTCCAAATAATAACAACTGTCTTATCTTTAAACTCTTAATTTGAAACAAATTCACCAAATAGTAGACAGCCCACCTACTCCTGCATGTTAAGAGAACATTAGTGTACATGTATATTGGTTATAATTATTATATTTTATACATATTATGGAAAAATATAAGTAGCTCATATCCTCAATAATAATGCCTTAGTCTGTGCTCTCTATACCTCGCAAGAGTTTCATGAAGGCAAAAATATAATTAACTATATTTTTGTTGCCACTTCTAATGTGTGAGACTTTCACAAAAAACCTGAATTTAATGGTGTATTTTCCCTCAAAACGGATAATTTAATTCTCTATGAAACCAGTTGAGAAATGCTGTTTCAAACTTAATATATATGTTCTTTGGCTAGTATATGACATTAAACTCATTAGCTTAAAGATTATGGTTAAACTCCTCCTTTTAAAAAGAAAATCCTCGAAATTTCAAAGTTAGAAAGTCACTATAGAGTGATACCTCAATCCCTAACAGAAAGACCTTAGTAATTTTCTTTTAGTGCTAAAGGATTACCATAAAATTTTCATAAAATCCTTCTTAATTTCCTTCCCTTTCTCTCATGAACACATACAATCACAGATTTAGGACTTTTAAGTTGGCACCTAACTACACGCACACACACACACACACACACAGAATTTAAGAATTCTCAATTATCTGGCTGTAAATTACCCATTTGTAATTATCTGTGGCAAATGGTTAATCCCAGGCTCATGCACCACTGCCAGCCAGACATGGTACCTGGGCCATCCTCCCTTTATAAATTAATGTGTGGTCAAGGATAGCAAATGACTCTGGATATTAACCTAGGGAATATTCAGTTAGAATAACCTAACTGCAAGAAAAGAAAGTAAGTGACTGTGTTCCCCCGCTACAGAGCAGTGAGCTTTTGCAGGAGCCACCACTGGGATTATCACCACCTTCACTCCTCTCCACTGGTGCAGGTAATCGGGGATGTGCATCTCACCAAAGCGCCTAGAACTAGGCAGATTCATTCTCCACAGCTGCTTCTATGCATATCCTGAGTACTATCAAGTCAGGACTTGTATTTCCTTAAAGCCGCAGGGATCAAAAATTGTCTTAAATTTACAAAACTGATTTACTAGCCCAATAAAGAAAGTTTCTCCCACAGCCAAGAACATTCTCCTAGTTAGTGGGACTCTTCCAAAGCCCCTGTGTCTTAATTCTCTGCGCAGCATAGGGTGGGAAACGGTGCAAAAAAATGGAGGGAAAAAGCAGATGTGCTCGAGCAGCTTCTATAATTGCTGATACTCTGACTTCTCTTGGATTCTTGGTGAAAGAATTCACTTTGATCAAGTTCTTCAAAGCTTCCAATTACCTACAGGATAAGGATGGCTACCGATTTACACTGATCATAATTTAGTGGCTCTTAAGTATTTAAATATAACACTATAGAATCAATGAGAATAATTAATATTAATATTGCATATTTTATAGCACCTCAGTTTTCAGAGTGATTCCATATACACCATTGAATTCAATTTCCAAAACAGTCCTTTGTGATAGTGAACCTATCATAAAACCTAAGAATCACTGGGATTTTCTATAGTAAACATGTATTCTGGTCTTTTTTGCCAATACTTAATTCTTCTCCAGTTGGTCTTACACACCTGATGCCTGATTCATCTTCCTTCCACCTTTTCTTTTTTAATAAATAGTATAATAGTTTATTTTTGCATCATTTTGTGCACTTTTCCATCTCAGTTGTAATCCCCGTGGGCTTCCCATCTTCCTCCTCTTCTCCTTTGCTTCTTTCCTGGAAGATTCACTTGCCTGACATTCAATCTACTCCATATTCCTACCTCCAGATCCTACTTTTTGCCAAGGTCACCGCACTATCACCCAGTTCTGACCACTGAAGAGGTCATTTCTTTTTACCAAAATTCCTTCCTCCCTTTTAACCACCTGAATAAGTTCAAATCCTGGTATTCCTCATAGTTTTGAATGAAAACTATGAGGATCGGGTTAGTTTTGTAGCTCTTACCATTATAAAATAATTAATAAAATCTTTTCCTTCCATTTAATCCTTTTCAATTTGAACTTCAATTTGCTCAATGATAGAATTGCTATCCCCGCTTTTCTTTGTTAGGTTTGGTCTAAAATTTTCTGGGTCTTTACTTTTAAAAATATAAAGAATTTTATTTTACGGTATTTTCTTTTGCCTTCACTTTCATGCTTGCTCTTGCTCTCCCTTTGTTTGGACAAAGCTTACAGCATAGCACTCTTATTGATGGATTTAGTCTGTTCACATTTATTGACATAATTGTGTATTTCATTAAATCATTTTGTGCTCATCAAAACAATCTGTGGGTACAGCAAGCACTGTGTGTTTGTTAAACAGTACAGCCTAATCCTACCTTCTGGTGTTGGGTTTTCTATTTGTAAGACTTACTCATTTTTGTTTTGTTTGGCTTTGTGTGGTTTAGATCCTTGTTTTTTGTTTTTGCAGATAAGTTTCCTTGCCTTGGTATCTGGAAGTTTATAAGTTCTATTTAGTTTACCAGTATTCTTAGGTTTTTTAGCAATTACATCTAAACAATTTTTCTCATACAACTGATATTAAATCTCACTTCTGGCATATATTAAAAAGACTCTCAACAACAAGTTCTGGAGAGGATGCAGAGAATAAGGAGATATAATGTAGTATTGGTGGAAATGTAAACTGATACAGTAGTTTTGGAAAGTGATTCATATTTACCTTAAAAAACTAAAAATGGAACTATTATATAACCCAACAATCCCACTTTTGAGCATCTACCAAAAACACATGAACCCAGTAACTCAAAAAATTATGTTCTACAGTGTTTGTGATAGCACTATTTACAATAGTTAGGACATGGAAACAACCTAAATGCACACTGATAGAGGAGGGAATCAAACAGATTTGTTATAGCTACATAATGAAATATTACTCAGCCATAAAGAAATGTTGTCATTTAAAACAAAATGAAAGGGGTTCTGGGTAATTATGTGTAGTAAACGAAGACAAAAATGAAGGGAAAAATATTGGATATTCACCTATCAGATGAGTCAACAAAGCAAAATATTTATAAAAACATAACAAATGAAGTGAAGTGTTTTGAAGTTAAGAGGGGAGGCAACAAGATTTAAGGAATCCAAGGGATGGTGGTGGTGGTGGGGAGAAACAAATGCAAAATCTTGTTAAAAATAGTCTCATTTAGCCCTCCCTGGTGGCAGTGGGTTAAAACACAGCACTAAGAAGCTAAAGCCACTTCAGCATGAGTTCGATCCCAGCCCGGAGGTGATCCACATGGCACCGCAGACCTGCCCGCTGCTCCCCTCAGCAGTGTACTTCGACGATCTGCCTGTTCTGCTCCCCACTCTGTCTGTGGTGAATCCTCTCACTGCCCCTGCACCTCTGGCCTGCACCCTAGTTCTGTATGCATAGATAAATGAATCTTAAAAAAAAAA
>NW_004567103.1:26209845-26223542 GCF_000260355.1 Condylura cristata | reverse complement strand
AGTGTACTTCGTGGATCTGCCTGTTCTGCTCCCCACTCTGTCTCTGGTGAATCCTCTCACTGCCCCTGCACCTCTGGCCTGTACTCCAGCTCTGTATGGATAAATAAATAAATCTTTAAAAAAAAATAGTATTCTCCTCAGAATAAGGCAAATCTTGTCACTCAATTTTATTGAAATTAGTTTGATGTATTCATTCTAATTATTATGAATTATTTTGTGTGTTTACATTTTCTTTAAATGTCTAATGTTTTATAGCCAAATTATCAATAATCATTTAACTTTAATTAAAATTTCTATTAGTTTCTATATTTCCTCAAATGGAAATATTTTGAGAAGCCTTCCAAAATTGTTCAAGCAAGAATTTATAACTGGTGAACTGAACCTTGCATGCTCAAACTTGGCCTCCATCTCCACACCTGTGAATTACATTGTTGCTGAAGAAAGAATACTGATCTCATAATCATTCCCTTTGGAAATTGGAAAGGATTACTCCATTGTTTTCCAGCATCTTGTACTATAGTTAAGATGTCAGCATGATTCCCACTCTTTGGTAGGAATCTATTTATTCTCTCTTATAGTTCTTAAATTCCTCTTTTTAATCTTAGGATTCAGAAAATTCCTCATAATATGCTTAGGTTTGCTTCTTTTAAAATTATTACTTTCAAAAAAAGTTATTCCTGTTAAGCACTCCATGGATTCTTTCAATTTGAGGACCCTTCAGCTCAGTGAAATTAACAGACTTTTTATTTTAAAATATCTATTTTTTAAATGCAAAGCATTGTATGTTTTGCTTAAATGTTTTAATTACAGTAAAATACTCATAACAAATTTACCATTTTAATTACTTTTAATGTACAACTAAGCACAATCACACTTGGTGTAACCACCTACTTCTACCACCATGTAGCTCCAGAACTTTTTCATTACACCAAACTGTAACCATTCAACAAAAACCCACCTCATTCCCTCTTCACTAGCCCGAAGAAGGCACTACTTCACTTTCTGTTTCTACAAATTTAATTGTGCTAAGAACCTGGTAGAGGTGGAATCATATTAGATTTGTTCTTTTGTGTCTGCCTTATTTCCATAAGTGTAAGGTTTTCAAGTTTTTTCATGTTGTGGCATGTATCAGAACTTCACTTTTTAAGACTGAAAAATATTTCCTTGTGTGGTCATTATCACATTTTATTTGTCTATTCAACTCTGTGGACATTTGGGATGTTGCCCTCATTTGTCTATTGTATTCACAATTATTCAATGTTATTGTGAATACTGATATACAAATAAACATCTGAGTCCATGCTTTAATTCTTTCAGTTCTATACATAGAAGCAGATTCCTGGATAATATTAATTCTATACTTTTAGAATTTATTTTTTTTTGAGGGACCATTATACTGTTCTCCACAGTGACTGTAGCTTTAAATTACCCACTAGAAAAACAGAGGGTTCCAAATTTCTACATCCTGTTGAACACTTATTTTCCAATTGTTTGGTTAACTTTTTTTTGTTGTTGTTATTTTTGAAAAAAGTCATCCTCCGTAGGTGGATTTGATTTGCATTACCCTAATAGTTAATGATACTGAGCATTTTGTCATGTGTTTCATAATTACTGATTTGAGTATTTCCTCTCAGTTTTCTGCCTTTCCAGGACTCTAAGATGACTGTTGGTTCCTATATCCATCTTCCTTGTCTCTTAATTTTGCACTTATGCTCATCTTACTTTTACTATACCCTGGGAAATTTCCTTGTTGAGATATTTTAATTTATCAAATTTATCTTCTGCTATGTAAATTCCGTTATTTAGACCATCTGCTATTTATTTTGGTGATAATATTTTTAATTTTCAAGGACCCTATAGATCCTTTTCCACAGCCATCTGCTCTTTTGGATGTGACATGCTCTTGACTTTTGTTTCTTCTATTAACTTTATTTCTTTGTGAATTAGTTCTTCCATTCTTTGAGTTTGTTTCCTCTCTTTAATATTTTATTTATTCAAGTGATTACTGATTTATAGTCATATTTGTTAGGGTCTGTGTTGGCATGGATTGGTAACTGGCATGTACTTCTTCAATCCATGTAAAACTCCCTGCTTTTCTGACAATGACATAGAACATTGAAACCTTTCTTTTGATAATTGAAACCTTTCTTTTGATAATTGATGGGGAAAGATGTACTAGTTGCTTGTGTTTTTTGGGGGAACCTTATAATGACAACATATTTCTTACAGAACTTGCTGTTTTTCTGGCCCCAACATCCCCCCTCAGGACACCCAGTATTAGATTTTTCATTTATCTGGCTACTGGACATTGTCCTGTGAACAACTACAGAGTCTCCAATTTTGAGAGCAAAGGACAGGTGCATTTGCTCTTAAGACCTTTAATTATTCAGCCAGCCTAGCACCCCATAACCAGTTCCTTCTTTAAATTACTACTATCTTTGATCTCAGGATTCTTCTTGAAAATTAACTCCCTTCCTCCACTCATTTAAAAAATTTCTCTTTCTATTTTTCTTTTTTTTCTGAGGGAAGGGTACTCCTCCCTTTAAAATACATGAGGTTGGAAATTCCTCAGCTTTGAGCAGATTTTCCATTGGCTTTATATATTTCAGGAATTCTTCACTTGCTTGGAGTTACCATATTGGTTTTTCAGTACCACATTGGGTTTATTTTCTTTTGATACATGACATTTTAATGGAATTTGACAAAGAATAAGTATTCAATATGCATACATTTTTCCTTAAAAATTAATCTGTGGAGAAAAAAGAACTCTCCTGCAAACTAGTACAATCACTATGGAAAACTGTTTGGTGGTTTCTCAAAATACTAAAAATTAATCTGAAAATTTTAGTTTAAACTTCATTCCTAAAACTTTAAGTCATAATCATGAGTTCAAGTTGTAGTCCTTCCCCAAGTAGTCCTTCCCAACCACTCAGTTCCTCATAAGGAAGGGAACACTATGGACCTGCATAGAGCAGGATAACAGAAAGGAAAATGTTGTTTAAAATCAAAGTTAATTATAGCCATTTCTGCACACACCCCCTACATCTTTCAAGGATGAATGGCAACATTGACATTTCTAGGAAAAATATATATATACTTGTCTAGTTGTCTTATAGAAGCCAATGAACAAGTAGATGACCCATTGTCTGGTAGCTAGTAGGCTTTTCGACCAAGTAAGGGGTCAAGGGAATTGAAAACTGAATTAAGGAGAGCTGAAGTAATAGCATGGGAGGCATGACTAACAAGGAGTAAGAGAAACAGAAAGCGAAAGCTAAAACACATAGCTGGATTCTGGGTATTTCTGTTGAAAGCAGCCAAAGATTTTTTTTTTAAATATAGAAGTGGATATTTTTCCCATTGACTCCCTTATTTTCTGAAGATTGAGTAAAAATTGCTATATTAAAATATGACTTTTTCTTTCCTTTTTAAAGGACGTTAGTGCTGGTTTGCTAAAGAACAAGAAAAGGCAGCAATTATGAAACAGAAATAAAAGTGAAAACAAGAGTATAGTGATTACTGATGCAAATAAATTGAAATGTGGTCTTGAGTATGGAAGTCTCTGGAATTTTTCTGGAAACGCTGAGAGAGACAGGAATGTGGAGTTTCCACTAACATCTGGATTACAATTTTGTTATTTGAATTTCATTTAGTTGTAGTGTGCAGATATAAACTTACGTGTGGAAGGTGAGCTTCTGTTACATGCAGCTACCTCTTCCCATGCGTTTAACACCACGGTGTGCATATCATATGCTGTCATTAAATAGCTTGTAAATCACACAGTATATCGAATTTCTACTGATTCATTTATCACCCTACCTCTTCTTTATGAAAAAAGGAGGAAAAAGTCATATTGTGGTTGGAGTAAAGCTTGAAAGCAGAGTAGCCTGGTTGAATTTAAACCCATAACAAATCTACCTTCCAAGCAGGTGTCAAGACTTGAAAATGCTTCATTTAGTGAAATTAGGAAATATAAAAAGTAGGAACACAGTCCATGAGTGGGAAGAACTGTGGTGAGACCAACTGGAGCTCTCCTGGTTTTCCTCTGATGTCAAAACATATATAATATCTAGCCTTAGCTTTAGTCTTTATAGCTCTGCCTTATCTTGGGGACCAGACACAGTGCCTGGTAACCCCCAGAAGCAGACTTCAGTTTCCTAAGGGTTCATGGAACTACTCAAATGAGCTGATCACAGCTTTCCATGGAATTGAAGGGGCATGTTTTAATTCTTTCAGTTCTATACAAAGAAGCATATTCCTCACTGTCTTGACATTATAGTCTGTCTCCCACAACTCTGGCTGGTCAATCTGCTCTCCAGTGCTGCCCCACATGGTCCTGGGTCATCTGGTGGGGGGGCGTCATATCTGGAATGTTAGGGTGGGGTTCCCTCCTTCACCAATGAGCTGAGTAGGTGATTCAAACAACTGACTCTAGCTGAGAGCATGATATTTTTCTCTTGTGCTTGGGTATGAGACATAAACATGATTTAGCCACAGGCACTTCCTGTGTGCCCTTTCATTCACTTAGGAAATATTGGTTAAGGATTGTAGCAAAACCTCCACTGGTGATGCAAAAGCTAAAGATACTCATACCTAAGCCTCAGTTCTTGTATGCAAAAATAAATGAATAATTTTAAAAAATGAAGATACTCACTCTTTGTGTGGTCTCATTTGTAACAGGATGATGAGAAAGCCCAGGAGTGTCTCCTGCTTGACTCATCTTACAAGTCAGGTAGAAACCAGGGCTCAAAGTGGCCTGCCTCACCTCCTAGAGAGCCCACCTTAGGTTTTAGGGTCCTAATCAGCCTTGTAACATAAAATTTCTATTTCTGCAGAATGTTGCCCTCAAGTCACCTCCTTCAGGTCTATTTCTCAGGTAAGAATTTGAGGATTGAAAATCCAGGCCCTATTTCTGGTGATCATGACTATGAGCACGTGCCATTTACAACCACATCAAATGAGTGACTATTAAGGAAGTTGGTTGAGTTTTCTTTTCCATCACCTTCACTACCTTTTCCACCTCAGGACCATCCCAGCTTTCTTAATATCCTGTCTACTTTGAATTTTGTTTTAAGTTGAATAAGATGTTTATTTCTGAGATATTTACTTTGTAGTTCATTTCCTTTATCTTGTAGTGGCACGAAAGTGGAGGTGGAATCAGAAATTCTGTACTGGAACCAATTTGGTTTCTTTCCAGCTGTGAGACTGTGGGTAAGGTCTGGATATTATTTCTTAATGTAAAATGGATACAACAAACCTTCCTGGGTGTGTTGCTGTGAATATTTCACAAAGCCTTGCATCTCAATCCCTGGCCTGGTGCCTGGGGTATAGCAGATCCTCCACTCACGTTACTCTCCTATCATCCCTTTAATTTGTAAATGGGTTTCCTGTTTATCAAAATTTACTGGTTATAAACAGAGGCAAGAATACCATATATGCTTATACTACAGTGTAAGACTCAAAGAAGAAGATGAAACCATATGTGTCTGCTAGCAGTAACAATAATCAAAAGAGTGAATCACAGATGAAAGACTAGGCAGTGAACAGGGCCAATCTTGTGTGGAAGCCATGCCTTCATGGGTAGAAGGATAAAAGTGAGTTTGTTTTAAATCTATCTCATTAGGCAGATTTCTCAGGACTCAGGAATTCTGGTGATAGCCTTCTTCCAGAGTTGCAAAACCTCTCCACAACCTCATCACACTCTTTTAGAGACTCATTACATTGCATTTTGTTTTCTTGAAACACTTCCTATTTGCTACTAAGCTATGAAGGATTTGAAGAACTCACTAATGCTGGAGGTGATGATAGACAACACCTTCATATGTAATCCCTTTCAAAAGAGATAGACATTTAATAAGGGACTATGTCTAATAGCAAAGAAATAACTTTCTAATGGTAAATTTTATGTATAAAGAGTTGAGCATAAGAATTTAGACTTTGGCAACTAGATTTGAATTTGGACCCAGATTTAATTCTGGATCTATCACTTAATTGCTGTGAGATATCAGGTGAGAAACTTATCCTCTGTAAACCTCAGTTTCTTTATCTATAAAATGGCAATGATAATAATACCTACGTCATAGAATTATCATGAATATTCAAGGAAATTATTGCCATGAAGCATTTAACCCTAAACTGGCACCTCCTCAATATATGTTAGCTGTTATTGTCACTATTGTTACTAAGGTGAAGTCCTGTGTCATTGACAATGATCAATTCTATTCACATGTAGCCAACTGAGACTCCAGAAAAGGTGGAAGAGTGATTGAATTTGAATTAGTTACAGAAAGTGGCATATTAAGGCCATCTGAATCCCTGCCTTCCCTGGACTAGGCTCTTGGCTCTTACAACAGAGCCAAAGCAGTTTTGTATTTTCCAGGCTACATGTTTCATTGTGACAAGTTTAATTCTAAGATAAAATATTTTAGCTGTTTAGCATATTGCTAAATTTGGCTGGCATCCTATCTTCTGAAATTCTGAAATGCACATTTGGGGATTGATGGATACAGAAATTTTTTTTTTTTTTAGGTTTTGCTAACCATAGCTTTAAGTCATTAAGTCCTTTCTTCTCCTTTTACATTGGCTAAACATTCACAAAAATATAATCAGTGAAAGGCCCACTTGGATAAAATGAAATAGCCAAGGAAAGATATGACACAACTTAAGGTTTGGTGGTGCTTGGTTTCCCAGAATGTTTTGTGAAGTTCTAGGCAGTTGGAGATTGGCGATGCTAACTAAATTAGTCCTTTGTGAACGAATTGATAAATGACTTGGACTCTCATTTAGTCAGACTTATCTGTTGAGTTAAAAAGTGTACGTAATTGTTCTTTGAGCAACAATTTTCAAGAACAGCTGTTTTCTAGCTATGGGGAGGAAGAATTTCTGGCCAGTGGTAGCTTCAGCTGAGGGGTGAGTAGACTTCCTGCTCTCCCCCAGTCGGCACTAACGCATTCCTAATTGTCTGTGGTGATGGGGCTGTTCTCCTCATCAAGAGAAAAGGGATTGGGATCAATTTTCAAAGTCACAGACATCTAACTGTGTGCAGAACTTGGCTATTTTAGACATAACTAGCTAAACTAAGAAGAAAACCCTCTTCCCTCTTAACAGCATTGCTGCAAAGAATCAACAGGCCTTGACTGAGAAAGACTTCCAACTTCCATAGAATTCCAAGACTGATGTTTAGAATAACTCTGGTAATCATTTTGATGGCTCCAGTTTCTCCAACTCTTACACAAGTACAATTGTTTAAGCCAGACTCACAGATAACTTGTAAGTACTGCAGGAAATCCATGATTTCATCCCATTGTTTTTATTTTGGGATATTGAGAAAAAATTCTGGGCATTTATCCCAGAGAAATGAAAACATTCACACAAAAATATGTACACAAATGGCCATAGCAACTTTATTTTTTTAAAGATTTATTTATTTATATATACAGAACTAGGGTACAGGCCAGAGATGCAGGGGCAGTGAGAGGCTTCACCAGAGACAGAGTGGGGAACAGGACAGGCAGATCTACCAAGTACAGATAGGGATGGAAACCTCACTGAATCAGCTGTGTCTAGCTTGCAGTGCTGTGTCTTAACCCGTTGTGTCACCAGGGAGGGTCCCCATGGCAACTTTAATTGTAATAACCAAATATTAAAAACAGTTCAAATATCCTTCAAAAGAGTAAATGCACAAGCCATGGTACAGCCATACCATGCAATATCACCCAGCAAGAAAACTGAACTGATATGTACAACAGCGTGGATGAGTCTCAAGTGAATTATTCTGAGTTTAGAAAACCAACTGAAGAAAGAAACTGTATGATTCTTCCACATATGGCATCTTGAAATAACACATTTTTAGAGATGGAGACTAGTGACTTCCAGAAGACAAAAATGGGCAAAGAGGATGGCAGTCATTCAGAAAGTCCGTACAAGGGTCCCTCATGGTGATGGACTTCCTCTGTATCCAGACAGGAGCCACAAATACATTAGCTTATACATACAGTATAAAATTGCATAGAGTCACACATACAAAAATCAGTTCGTGTGAAACTCTTGTGATACGATTAAGATAGATGGATTGCATCAAAATCCATTGTCTTGTTAGGATACTGAACCACAGTTATGCAAGTGCTTAGCATTGAAATAAACTGGCTGGAGAGTACAAAGGACTTCTCTATATTATTTCTTACAACTGCATGTGATTCTGTTAAGTATCTTGAAATTCAAAAAAATTTTTTTTAAATATTGGCAATCGGGGCCTCACTGGTGGCACAGTGGGTTAAAGTGCAGCACTAAGAAGTTAAAGCCACTTCAACATGAGTTTGATCCCCACCCTGGAGGTGATCCACATGGTACAGCAGACCTCTCCTGACCCACCTGCTGCTCCCCTCAGCAGTGTACTTCATCAGTTGGCCTGTTCTGTTCCCCACTCTGTCTCTGGTGAATCCTCTATACACCCCTGCACCTCTAGCCTATACCCCAGTTCTGTATGCATAAATAATCTTTAAAAAATATATTGGCAACAAAAAAAAAATCTCTCTTTCATGACTGGCCTGGTAAGATATTAAACTCAGTTTTTAGGCTAACTGAATTTCTTGGTACTCTTTTCTTGTATTTTAGCCACTACTGCCATGCGTTGGAAATAATGTGAGCTTTCAAAAATGAGTTCATGCTGCCATATTAGCCTGGCCGACCTCGCTTTAATGAACTATGCAACCATTCAAATCAGTTCTGAGATTACATTCAGATTCTGTGCCAGGTAGCAATTGCAGTCACACAGTCCTCTGATGAGGTTAACCTCTTCATTCTAATGTGAAGTGTTCACAATGTTACTAACTTCTTTACAACCTTTTTACTAAGTTATGCTAGTAATTCATTTTCTCTGTAGAAAGTGAAAGAAAGTGAACAATTCAAATTAGTGAAAACAAAAGCTAGAAATCAGAGAGCCCAACTCATTTTTCATCTGATTCTGAAACATATGCCTGTCATTCGAGAACCAACTGCTAGTAATTGAGACTTTAGTAAAAAGTTGATCAAGCCAGAATATGAGTTGGATTGTACAGAACCCAATGGATCATCACCTGTGATTTGTCCCTCTTTGTACTTCCCCACCTCACAAAAAGAAGTGACTAATGGTCAGAACGTCACACCTCCAAACTGAAATTTATGTACTCTGATGAGATTACTGGAAGAAACACAGAGTTCACTGTAAGGCACAGGACAAAACTGTGTCATCAGGAACACAACCTTTTGGAGGAATGTAAAATAAAGCAGTCATTTAACTGAGACATTAAGAAAGGTTGTGCTAACATGTGCTGGGCCTTGTTTTTCTCCATATTAAAGGACAGCTGCTGGGCTTAATGAATATAAACATATGATGATAGTTCTCTAAGGAAGTTCATGTTGCTATCTATTAAAAGAAGTAGAAGACTAGTAAAGATTCAAATGAGGTCATCATTCCTTAATAAGTTCTTCTGAGACTGTAGCACTAGGCTATTAGAAAAGAATTTGATGAGCAACTGTCAGGTTTCCAAAATAGTTACTAGTATTTGTATTAGAAGCAATCAAGCATGTGTTCAAGCCCCACTGTTGTTACATGAGTGTTTGGGGATGGAAATGGCACACAGCCTTGGCTAAAGAATAAGTCATCACCCTATGATAATGAGCTGGGGTTAATGCTAATGCTGGATATATTTGGAAACTTAAGCAGGTGCTTTGGGGAAGGCTTAGCCAAGATCAAATGCTGACCTGCAGGGAAGCAGAGACAACTGGAGTCCCTGTTTTCTGAATGGCTGAAAATGCCCCATTTGTCTCTGAAATCCTGAACCCATAAGAGTTATTTCTGGAAAATGCTGAGTTGTTTTTAATATCCTCCTCTTTGACTTCTCATGCTGACTTAGTGGGACATTTAGGGACTCTGCTTACCCCATTCAATTATGGGCCCCATACCATAATTCCACTGGGCCTTCAAAAAGAGCAACAGTTCCTGAGCAGGAGCTTCTCACTCACCTGTGAGCTGCCCAGGAGGAAAGAGCTAGAGAGAAGCATAAAGAAATTTAACTGTTTTTTTTTTTTTAAGATTTATTTCTTTTTGCATACAGAACTGGGGTACAGGCCAGAGGCTCAGGGGTGGCGAGCGTCTTCACCAGAGACAGAGTAGGGAGCAGAACAGGCAGACTGACGAAGTACACTGCTGAGGGGAGCAGCGGGCGGGTCAGGAGAGGTCTGCCTCGCCATGTGGTCACCTCCGGAGTAGGTGGGAATTGAACTCATGTGGAAGTGGCTTTAGCTTCTCAGTGCTGTGCTTTAACCCACCAGGGAGGGCCAGGGAGGGCCGAAATTTAACTGTTTTGCTGCTCCTTCCGGAATTTATTTATCTCTATCGTGAAAGACTTGTGTCTTCCTGAAAAGTGAATTTAGGGGGAAGGAGAGTCTGGAAAGAGTGTTGACAGTGATGTATATGGTCAAGGATGTTTGGGGAGAGCCATTCTCCTCCTGTCCCGTCTGAGCGCTGACTCTGGGTACCGAGTGGTGAGACTCATGCTCATTGGCCTGCCAGTGGGTCTAAGATGTCAACAGCCGGTGCTAATCCCTGGCTCACTCCTTTGTTCCCCCTCTCCTGGAATTGCCTGATTTCAGGTGAAGATGCTTCATAGAGACTCATCTGCAACTGCTGTAGACTCTGACCTGCTGGGGAGGGCTGCATTTCTCCGGCTTTCTAATTCACATTGTGTTAAGAAGTCAAATGTCGCCTCACTTTACTCCAATCATCTTTACCAGTACTGTCCTGTGCTCCTCACTGACTCCTTCAGTCTTTATAAGCAGGTTACCCCTGATACAAGAGGAAGGGTGTACAAGTAGTCCCTTTCCACTTCCAACAACAAAGTAAAAGAAGGGTTATTGAATCCCAAGTATGATGAACAACTCTTAAAAGCAAAAGAAGGGATCAGCTCAGTCGCTGAGAGGAAGGAAACCTGATGAAGAGGAAAGAACATCTATAGGATGGTGTGGTCGCAAGACCCGAATCACTACGTGTGTGTGAAAGCCAAGCTGCTCCATAGCTAGGACACACTGGATGGGGCCCAGCATCTCTATAAATGAGCCTAAGGAACTTCCTGAGAGAAAAGCAGTTCATCCTCGAAAGAGGAATCAGGCCCAGGACTCTGGACTAGAGTGTTACTAATTCTTCACTTTGAATGGGAAGGGGAGCTCTTGAGTAAAGCAGAGTGTTTATCTCTTGGATTTGTGTCCTGATCCAGATCTCTGCTAAACACGTGCCTGAGCTTGCAATATTGCCTGCGTGAGACTTTATTTTGAAACAGTTCAGCATGCACATGTGATGTGTATGTGTAAATTAATTGTAACCTACATCTAATAGCATGTTTGTTAGTTAACATTTGAAATCCCCGTATCTTCAACTACACTTCAAAAATAGCTAAGAAAACATTTTGAATGTTCCTAGTAATCTCTCTCCAAGCATGTATCTGAAATACCACTAATTGCATCACTGGAAAATGATTACTATTACCTTTTATGTTGATTAGTTAAGTCACATCGCCCTGATACGCCTCTAAGTGTCTCTAGACTTCCTCTGCTTCTGAAAAGACTCTTGAGCACCAAGTTCCCCTGAAGCCTGGGATTTTTCTGGGGGAACAGCAGAACCCACATGGAGGTATGACCAAAGCCAGGGTGGTATCCAGCTGAGATGTGGTATCAGGAAGAGGGTTGGGCTTTTAGCTGGTCATGTATAAATATGATAATAAAATGAGCAATCCAGGCCAATAAAAACAATACATTGTTGAAATGGAGACAACACCCAGAGGAAGGAAAAGTGTGAATCAATACACCCCAAGTGTCTCCAAGATTAATAGGTAAATGAAGAGTGAGGGCATTTTGAGAAGAGATGGGAACATTTGCTGTTATTAGTAGTGGGCAGGTTAGGGAAGAACACCAGATACAGAAACTGAGATTCCAGTGAGGATGGGGGAGAAGGACAGATCAAGTCTCTGGAAAAAGAAGGCAAGAAAAGGTGCAGACACAGATCAACTTGAAGCTGGAGGAAGCCTCAGAAAGCCTGGCCTCCTGACTGAGTGTCTTCATTTTCTCCATACAGTCCACTGTGCAGGGAGACTGCAGAGAGAGGAGAGGAGAGGAGCAGGAAGGAGGGAAGGAGGGAAAGAAGACAGGGAGGAGAAGGAGGGAAGGGAAATGAGAGCAGGGAGAAGAGAGAGCGGTGAAGTAATTTCTTTGAGCTGCTACCTGGGTGACAGGCTGCTCTGGGCTGCAAGCTGAGGGCTGTCTGAGCCCCAGTCCGGTTCTCAGACTCCATCAGCGGCACTGGCTGTCGTTTCTTTGTGCAGCATTTCCTAACCAAAACCTGATATTATGCCTTTCCCGTTAAGTACTCTCCTTGAAAAGTAATTTTTGTCACAATTTGATGGATGCTCAAGACACAACAGTTTTTTGCATTAAACGAAGTGATTCCCACTTCTCTACTATCATCTTCCCGCCAATACGAGTCCCCGGGAGTCCCTGCTTTGTTAGGGTCTTTGTCACCTAGTGCGAACTGTAACTCGGGAGAAATCCCTCACTTTCTTGGAGACTATGTAGAATCGCCATATATTTTGTCCTGTTCCTCTCCCTTAATTATAAATATATGACAGTGGTCTCACTTTTTTTTTTTTTCCTTTTGGGATTTTTGGCTGCAGTTTGACTCTGAAATAGCACAATAGAGAAAACAGATTTTCCACCCCTACCAACCTAAGCCTTCTTTAAATGCACAGAGCACTACTCCTCCCTTCCCTGGGCCAGCATGCATTCCTACTCCCAAAGAACCCATCGGACTTTTGCCTCTTAAATCCCTGTTGCCCATTGGGAGTCTCTCTCCACATGCCATCTGTGTGGCAATAACAGTGCTTCCCCGCTTTAATCTCATCATAGAAACTCCATCAAACACCCTAAAGAAAGAGCCCACAGATGTTCAGGAAAATACACAATAATCCTTGGCTGATTAATTTAATATCCTTTGGAGACATTCTATAGATTACTGGGCTGCTGTTTTATTCCAGAAACCATAACCTCCACCACTGTCGCTGCTGTAATGTTTCATTTTGATTCATCTCAGGGCAAGGCAAATGATGCTCCAAACAGAAGAACAAAAGGGATGAACCATATATCATTGCCTCCCTGATAAGGATATCCGTGCTGAGGAAGGAAGCCTTCAGCAGCAGAGTTGAAATGACTTGTGAAAGGATAAATGACTTGGGGAATTTGTAAACCATTTCTGATCTTGCTGAATGACTTTGCATATTTGGGCGTTTTCTTTTTCTTTTTCTTTTTTTAAAGATTATGCTGTGTGTCTCCTATGTTATTTACCTGAAAATAAAACTTTTGATTTCCTTAAAACTAAAAACTAGATATCTATTTAAAATATAACAAACATTGGCCCTTGCTGGGGGTACAATAGTTAGGACATAGCTCTGCAAGCTGGCCGCAGCTGCTTCAGGGCAAGTTCCATCCCCCACCCCAGAGATAACCCACATGGTGCTGCAGACCTCTCCTGACTGGCCCGCTGCTCCACTCAGCAGTGTACTTTGTAGATCTGCCTGTTTTGCTTTCCACTCTGTCTCTGGTGAAGCCTCTCACCACCCCTGCATGTCTGGCTTTTACCCCAGTTCTGCATGCATGCATAAACCTATCTATCTTAT
>NW_004567103.1:26161720-26209745 GCF_000260355.1 Condylura cristata | reverse complement strand
CTATCTATCTATCTATCTATCTATCTATCTATAATGCATTGTTTCTTTAAGTTTGTTTTCTACTCTATTTTAAAAGTATGCCACCATGGGGGTAGGCAAAAATGTTTTTAGAAAATGGCCAAACTTTTACAATTTTAGGCTTCTCAGGTCATACAGTTTCTTTTACAGTCAGTCAACTCTAATACTAACATTATTATAACTATTTCAACTCTATTATTATGAAAGTAGCCAGAGTAAATGAACCAGCATGACTATGTTCCAATAAAACTTTATAAGAATAGATAGTGAGTCAGATTTAATCTATAGGCTGTAGTTTGCTGATCCCTAGAATGTAAATTAAATAAGGCTTACTGAAGCCTCTAACACACACAGTTTGCTGATGATTGATAGGAAGAACTAGCTACTGAAACTGAGACAGATACTGTCTGACAAGGCAGTAATACCACCCCCCTTTACAGATTAAGAAACCAAGTTCAGAAAACCTAAATAACTTATCTAAGATGACATGAAACAGTAGTGGAATCCTGGGGCTCCTGTTGGTGATGTGACAGAGACAGTAGGCTTTGAGCTGGGACCTATGTCCCATATTTATGAGATCCTTAGAATTGTACCCTCAATTTCATATAAACACTGAGAGACTAAGCAGTCTGGGGATGATGTAAAAAGTATCTTTTATATGTCTCCTGAGCTAAGTGAAGTGGATAAGGGTGTGTGCTCTCTGCTGCCTCAGAACCTAGCTTTTGGAACTTGCTCCTGCTGTTCATTCAGTGACTAGGCAGGTGGGTTAATGTTTTTGCACTCGGTGCTCTCATCTGCTGAACAAGTGGTATCACTACCAAGAGTGGTATCAGTACCAATTGGTGAGTTGTGGATTCAAGAAGTCAGTCTATGAGAAAGGCTTAGACCAGTGCATGATGAGCATTGTTATTTAACACAACGGGTCATGGCCAAAAAAATAAAAAGAGAGAAAAGACTGCTTCTGTACATGGCTGGTTGATAAGACTTGTGATCAGTGGTAAAGCAAAGGAGAAAAGGAAGAAAAAGTAAAATGATAGGAAAGATGAAGAAGAAAGATAAAAAGTAGTAGCAGTGCACATGAATGACATGATTGTAGAAAGGGGAGAAGTTTTGAAATAGTTACTCCATGAATGCAAAGATATTTGCAGACTGAAAAAATAATGAAGAGAGCCATAACTCCCCTAACTCCTAGATACAGGTGGGGTATCTGTTTCCAGGATTTTGTATCTACCTTTTGTGTGTTCTAGAGATGCTTCCTAAGTTTTCCAGACAGTCCTTTACTATTAAAACAATTGTCATTTGGGTGCCACTCAAGATAAATGAAGGAGGGTCAGTCCTGAAATGCTTCTGCACAGGATGACAGCCTGGCCCGGCAGCCATCCTGCTCCCTCTACTCCTGCCTGGTTTGCATAGCAGCTGCCCTGTGCTTCTCCCTCAGCATCTCTTCCAAGTGCTTTGCAAGGCGTCTGCTGCTCACTGATGCCTGCTATCCCCCAGAGTCCAGCTAGCACACGGCCGTTGTATCTAACAGACGCCCGATGTCTTGAGGATCACACAAGGGAGTCTCAGTACAGGAAGGGAAACATAACCAAAGATCTGACCTCGCTATGCCCAGCATCCATTAGCCACACTTTCCCACTGGATGCTTCCTTCCTGCAACTCTGACTTGTTACAATGGAGAAAGAGTATCCGTCGACAGCATAATGATGATGACTGACAGACAGTAAGCCCCGTAAAGTCAGCAACTTTGCCTGTAGTGCCTAATACCATCTCCCCTTCATCTGGCTCTATGCTTTGGTACAAGGTAGGGATGCCATAATATTTGTTATGTGAACATATGGATGAGCTCTGTAGAGGTTCATTGCCCCAAGTGAAGGCAGACTTTGGTAAATCATGTAGAATATAGCCATGCATCACATAATAATGGGGATACATGTCAAGAAATGTTTCATCAGGCAATTTTGTCATTGTTTGAATGTCATAGATTCTAATTACACAAACCTAGGTGGTTCACTTGCTACCTTGGCTCTGTGGACTAGTCTATTGAGACCAACATCACACACACACACACACACACACGCACACACACATACATACACAATCCACACTGACCAAAAAATGATTAAGCTTGCATAGCTGCACCTTCTGTGATTAGACAGTTTGCTGGTTGAGAGCTCCCCACTCCATCTCTAACTAACATACATTTCAGCGTCTATCCTGGAATTCAGAAATTGCTGATTTATTTTTTAAAATAACATCTTTTTGTCTCTACTGTGTTGGCTATATTATTTTACATAGACAAGATCATAGCGTCCTATTGCTCTGTTTCTGTTTATGCTACTCCTCTGCCTTTGAAAGTAGTTGCCAATATGATTTTTAAAGACTGCATAACTTCCAAAAAATGTGTGGTAACTCACACAATTTGCTTAATCGTTCTTCTTTTATTGTACATTTGCTATTATAAATGACATTACAATGAACATTCTTATATTTAAATCTTTGTCCACAGTTTTTACTACTTCCTTAATACAGATTCTGGAAATAAAATAATGGGATCAAAATATTTGAGTGTCTTTATGGCCCTTGTACTAATGCCAAATTGATGCCCAAAAAATTGACCTAAAATATGCTCTATTGTCCATAAACATATGCTTTAAACACAGGCATAAGCATGCTTACTTCATCTGATACTCCTCAGTGTATTATCATTTAAAAATCTCAATTAATCTGATAACGAAAAAAATAGATTCTTACTGTATATTATGCTTCTTTGATTATCAGTGAGTCAAAAGAAATTTTTGGGAGCCAGATTAACATTTATAGTTTCCAGTCATAACAGATACTACAACAATCATTAATATGTATGAGCTCTCTGTATGTAATTTCCTTTAAGACCAACACTCTTGCTGCTGAGCAGAAGACGGCTGCGGTGGGTTGTGGAGTCCAATCGCTGCCATATGCTTGGTGCTTATTATTAAGCCCAACTACCGAGCAAAGAAAGACCTAATTAGCCTTTTTGGGAATTATTTTAAGCCTTCAGCAGTGAAAGGCCTAAAGTTGATTTATTTCCCAGAATCTATTTGTATTTGATGCCTTTTTAAGTTGAATCAGACTAAATGGCCAGGCATGGTTTCAACCTTCTGTGAAGAAGTTCCTCAACTTCTAGGAGACAGTAAAAATAATCACCTCAGCGCCTTTGCCCATCTCTGAGATGCCATTTGAAGACAAAAGATTGAGTCATTTGAAAAGAGAGAGAGCCACTGGGGCACTAACAGAGACAGCATGAGTTGAATTGATCTCAAATTACCAGTGTCTGCAATGGAGGCTCCGAGCTCAGAATTCTCAGTTTCGAGGCAGGAGCTCAGCTGAGAACTTGGCCTTTGCTGCTAAGGTGAGAATTAGGAGAAGGCGCTCTCTAATAAAGACACGTGTCTCTTCACAGGGCTGGCTTAATCAAGAAAGCTGCTGCTGTCAGTGATTATCCTAGACTAGACCTGAATCTGCACTTATAAAACAAAAGCAAATTGTCTCTGATGCTAAAAGTCATCCTCCACATTCTGCTCCCACAGACTTCATTGCCTTGCGAGGATGGGAATGGCTTTTTACCCTCAGAGCATGTGGAAACACATTGTAATTCCCATCCTTCCACTCCACCCGTTGCTGTCTAGCTGATTTTGCTCGTTTGGGCTGTTACTCGTCGATGGCACATTTGGAAACAGAATCCTGAGGTTGTCACGGGTCTGCACATATTTCCACAGTTCTCAAACACCAGGATGATAAACACTGTGCAGATGTTCCCCAGGCCAGTAACCCAGCCTGCCTTGGGCAGCTTCACACACAAGTGACTAAATGCACCCGTCTTGGAAGCAGTCCCTGACTTCACGCAGTCACTGACTATTTTTCTCACGAAAGACAAAGGGCCACGATTAATTAAAACCAGGAGCTTGTTACTTGTAAAGATAACAGGATGGCAGCCATTCCAAAATGTTCCTCAGCTTTGCAACTGCAGCATGTTGGGGGAGGCCAGAAGGAAAACAGCTTAAGTCTGTCTGTAGCCAGAAGCCATGACTATTTGCATGCCCGTATAAATATTTACGGGCAGATGTAGTATTTTTTTTTAAACGAATAATGAGTGAAAGTACAAACTGATGAATGATTGGAATAACTGCTCCAGTCCTACATTACCCCACTAGGACTCAGCAGGCAATGAACAGTGATGCTAGAGCCCAGGTAAGGGGATTTAGTGGGTGCTTACACCTGGGTTGAGTGTTCTCCATCCCTCTATCTGTGCATTCTTCATGATGAAGCAGATCTTTCTCAGAAATGAAAGACTGCAAAGAGTGAGGCTTGAGGAGGAAGCTGTGAAGTACTGGACCAGGATTCAAAGCCATCTACAGGATTCCAAAGCACATATTCTTAGCCCATATCTAAGGTAGCTGCTTACCATGTAAGGGTCACATTCGGTGCAGGTCATCGTCTTCGAATGGTCTCAAGCATAACTTACCTGGTTACTGATATTACTAGATTCAGAAGGCTCTTCAGAGATCTCAGCACCTTCATTTTGTAGTTGGGAATCCCACGTCCTGCCCCAAGTCCATGATTATTCAACTCACCTGTGGCCTGAGAGGAACACCTAGAACACACCAGGTAACAAACACTTAAACTGACTTTACCCCATTTCAAGTTGTTGTAGGTAGGGTCAAAGAAGGATTATGTAAACTAAAATAATGTATTGAGATCACACATATTTTCTAAAAATCTCTGAAGCCAATATCATGAAAAATCATCCTTGTGCACATAACTCCCTCAGTAAAAATAAACATTAAAAAGACAGATGTATGAGAAATTCCTTCACTTAAAAACATCATTAAAATGATGAGAACATGATGAATTTGCTAATTGTGCAATATCATCAGCAAATATTTGATTATAGCTTTTTAAAAAATTGATGCGTGTGCTGCCTATATGTTATCGACAGTGAGAGAAATTACATTAGTGGTGTTATACTAATGGTGAAAGTTAAAAGCAGGAGTGAAGTTAAAATTGGAAAATATTGACACCAATTTCTGCTGACTGTATCACTTCTGTGTGTAAATGGTCTCCTCACCTTCCATTCCTTCTAGACCTACTTCCATTTCAGTAACTGAATCCCCCAATCCACCTCAGTGGGACCAATGCAATAGCTTCCCATCAAACTGCTTCCCTCTGCTCCTGCCCATAACAGTCCCTAGACAGTGGCCACTAACGGTAGCCACGCCTTTAGGGACAATTTTCATTACCTTCTCACTGGTCATTTGTTTCCTAGACTTTTTCTCCAAACTCTTTCCTTATACCCCATATACCTCATCTGGAAATGGACATACATAGCTATGCATGTATGCATACCCCCTGGATCCTAAAGTTACAAATCTCATGAGAGGTCTGTCCAAGACCTCCAGGTCTCCCTCCAGCAATATGATCACACAGCTCACCATGACAGAGAAGTTTCAAGTGCTGAAATTATATAGGCTATGGGAGAGGCCTGTAGCTTTAAGAAAAGCAAAGGAAGAATTTCTCAAGGAGGATTAAAGGGTCCGGCATAGGCTCTACACCTTGGATGCTGAGTCAGACAGACTTCTGTGCTGGAAGTTGATGTCACCTTCTTTGAGTCTGCCCATTGGGATGAGCAAAAGGGCAAAGGATACTGGGGCAGCTTCTTGAGGAAACACTGGAGTAAATTGTGGTGGCTACTAATTTTCCCTGTTTAGGAAGCTCTCCCACCAGGTTAAATGCTGCCAGGTTAAATATAGGCTGCATTTATCTGCTAAGTTTGGCAACCTTACTCCCTACCCAACCCCTTTTTCAATTAATAGATGCCACAAGAATAAATATAGGCACCAAGCCCATTTCAACAGAGGTTGGTTCAACTCATGCACACACAGCCCAATTAGGGTCTGAGCCATTTCTTGGGGTGGAAATATACTCTTTGGCTACTAATCTGTGGATCTCTGGCTGCTGTGCTTTCTGTTACAAAATAGTAAGACTAAAAAATGCAAAGAGAAGCTGCGCTAAAGAGTGAAGGGAACAGACCAAGAACTCTGGTCCCCAGCAATAGTGTGTGTGACCTGGCCCCTGCAGCCCTTCTTCTGGCCCTCAGTGCTCCCTCATTGCAGCCACAGGAACTGGGAAAGTCCTTTTTATTCTGTTAAACAAATTAACCAACTGAATTGGGTTTCTATGTTCCTGAAGGAGCTCCTGATTTAAATAGAAAGAACTTTCAATTCTTGGCTTTACTGCTCTAATAGCACATGTAAAACACAGCAGGGCACACAGGATGAGGGCCTGGTTCTGTGGGTAGGCTTCGCCTTTTACTATGGATTTGTAGAATTAGGAATCATTTGTGGCAAAAATCGAAGCCCAGGATCCCTATTTGTGAGTTGTCTTTTTACCATTTCCCTGTATCATATGGTCAAAGCCTTTATTTTATAGATCTTATAGCAGGTGACGTTAACAATGTGTCTTAGATCAAATGGCTCAAACTCATGTTTCAACTCAATTATTTTGTATTGAGGTTATGGAAATATATTTATATATTTTTAAATATTTATTTATTCATACAGAACTGGGGTACAGGCCAGGGATGCGGAGGGTGAGAGGATTCACCAGGACAGAGTGGGGAGCAGAACAGGCAGATCAATGAAGTACACTGCTGAGGGGAGCAGTGGGCAGTCAGGAGAGGTCTGCCATGCCATATGGCAGGCGGGAATCGAACTCATGCGGAAGTGGCTTAAGTTTCTTAGTGCTGTGCTTTAACCTGCTGCGCCACCAGGGAGGGCCGAGGTTATGGAAATATTTTAATACGAAGCTAAGATAATAAAAATGAGAAAGACTACTTGTATATCTGAAAATATAATGTAGTCAACAGGGAAGTGTAAATGCTTATATGGTTTCTACTGATGGCAGCAAATTGAAGGGACAGTTTGTTAGTGGTTCTCTTGGCAGTAAGTCTTTGCTCACCCTCTTTTCTTCTACTACCAGATCCTGCTACTCTGGCAATGCATGGACACATGATCCAGGTCTGGTCCATCACAGAACTCGAGTTTCCTGGCTACAGGGATGGCCTTGGGGCTAGGCCTCACCTGAGAGAGAAATACCCAGTGACTGAAGAATAGCACAAATACACTCCTCTCTTGAACTTGAGTTGTTAGCTCTGAGGAAGATGTTTGCCTTTCTGGGAGTTAAACTGGGAGAATGCATGTCTGCCATAGTGGGCACCCACATTTCTGCCATATTGGAAAAATATCTCTGAGGTAGAGAGATATTAAACACAGAGATAGAAGCAGAAAAGTGTGGTAAACTTGGTTTTTATAATTTTCAAACCCCCCAGATCTACCCATTCCTAAGAATCCCCTTCTCTTTTTAGGAGAGAAAAAGAATGTTTTTATAGAAGTTATTTTGATGAAATTTCTGACACTTGAAACTTAAAAAGTAGTTTTATTTCATTTGTTACACTGCTATTCTTCTCGTTGACATGGTTTATTGAAAGTTGCTTGCTTGTAATTCTCTAAATTAATAATGACCTGATAAAAGCTAATAGAAAATCTAAGGGTAAGTTTAAATTCAACATGCATTTTGGAGGAAAATTTATACCAACCTCATGCAATATTAAAAAACAAAGTGTAGCTTTAGGCTACAATGTGGGGGGAAAAAAAAAGCCTAAAGAAGAAAATTTATGAGATATGGGAGAATAAATCTAGAATAGAAAAGACCTTTACAAGCAATTTTAACAACTAGAGACCAGAAAGGAAAATATTGATAGACTTGATTGGGAACTATTTAAAATTGTTAAAGTCTGAAAGTTGTTATTAACAAAACTAAAAGATAGGTGACAGAATGGGAACTACAAAACATATCATTACTAATGATCTAATGTCAATGTCTGCAATATATAAAAAGTTCCTGTAAGTCAACATGTCAACATAACCCAGGAGAATTTGTTTTATTTTTGAAAAAGTAGAAATACCCAATTCATTATTTATAGTTCTCAGAAGAGAAAAAAGAGACATAACTGATTTCAACTTAGTGCAAGGAGCACAGGCAGCATCTATAAATTAAAGCTGAAAATTATTGGAAAACACAGCTTTTCCTTTGAGGAATGTCTCATTTGCATAATCCTATCTCAGGATAGGAGAGACTCCACGAAGTTCACCTTTGAGCCACTGATAAACCTTGCTCATAAATCTCTTATAACCCTAGAGCTATTGAATTCATTGTTGTTCATTGGTTTCCTTTCCCTCATTGGCCAAGGCTTGCAGCCACCACTTTGTCTTAGTGACTAAGATGGTCTCTATGAATTCCTGATCTCTTACTGGCAACTGCCCATAGAATAGATTCTCCATAAATGTTTAGCAAATAGACACATAACCAATGAATGTTGGCTCAGAATCTAGATTCCACAGGAAAGTGTCTTTCATCTCATTTAGACTATAGATATTGACACATCTTGCCCTACTCATATGAGGAGGCAAAGTGACAGAAAGCTCTGTATTTAATCAATTCTAATATACCAGTTTTTGGTGTCATTGGTATGTATTAATTGGGTTATTCTTCCTGATGATGTGACAAAACAAAGGCAGCTTCTTGATGTTTTAGTCAACAAATGATTCAAAGGTCATTTGGTAAAAACTATCCATCCTGGCTGTTGAGTGAAAATCTTCTCTTCTTGACATTCTGTAAGATCTAGGAAGCACCAGAACAAAAACTTGCAGAAAGAATGTCAGTGCCTTGAAAGATAATCTAGCATCTCCATCACTCTTGATGTCCAAAGGGAAAAATAGTCATGAGCACTTATGAGTTAAGAAACAATTCCAGGAGTCAGAATTGAAATGTGAAGAAGCTTAGAAATGCCTTAGTCCATCCAATACTTGTATCTTCCTCTTTATACTTGCAAAGAGTTGCCTTATAATACAGCTTATGTCTGCATGGTAAGAAAGTTTCGATTAATGTAAAATAAAACTTCTAAGTAATGAAAACACATTACATTATAATGTAATTTGTAAGTTGAACTGGGAGTGACATTTTCCCCTTTATTAGGGTATATAATGATAATGCATTTCACAAATACTAACATATTGGATTTAGTGAAAATATGGCATAATAATAACATTTAGTATATTTTGAGCCCTTATTTTTCCAGGACAACCTACACATACGATCTCATTTAATTGTTCTAACTTTAAACACAGCCTGTGAGTATCCCATTTTACAGATGATGAATTCAAAGTTTACTCCAGTAGTACTAGAATTTTCAAGTGCATCAGAGTTTGTGCAATTAATCAGTGCTTGAAAGAAGAAGCAACAGTGGCTTCTTTGGATATGCACATTTTTGTGCAGGATCTCAGATTTGGGGACATTTTCTCTGGTACAAAAAATATCTTTTAGCACTTACCTTGTTAAAAATCATAAAGAATAGGCCTTCCCTGGTGGCACAGCGGGTTAAAGCACAGCATTAAGAAGCGAAAGCCGGCCCTCCCTGGTGGCGCAGCGGGTTAAAGCACAGCACTGAGAATCTAAAGCCGCTTCCGCATGAGTTCGATCCCCACCTGCCCCGGAGGTGACCACATGGCATGGCAGACCTCTCCTGACCCACCCGCTGCTTCCCTCAGCAGTGTACTTTGTCTGCCTGTTCTGCTCCCCACTCTGCCTCTGGTGAATCCTCTCACCACCCCCTGTACCTCTGACCTGTACCCCAGCTCTGTATGGATAAATAAATAAATCTTAAAAAAAAATCACAAAGAAATCAAGTAAATTGTGAGCATGTATTCATGTTTACAAACAGTAAGTATGAATGTCCACTAAACACACATGGCATGTTTAATGTAAACATCTGAAGTGCAATGGAGGGGTTTATCTGTAGAGCTGCTGTGTAGCCACCAATGAGAAAACTATGGCAAAGACCGTGATAGCTTTGGTCAAGTTTTGTCTCTGTGATGGTGAAGAGCTCACTGCTTCCCTGTGCTCCAACATCCAAACACCAGCTGCCATCTTAGATCCCAATGGCAGGTCTCCTCTCCTGCATTTTAAAATCTGTACTTAAAGACTGTAGTTCACAGAATTAATTTGCAAGTAAATAAGTCAATTTCAAAACCCCTCCTAATAATAAGTACAAAGTTAAGTTTAAAATGCTGTAAATGAGAGTCAGCTATTAAACCTGTATAAATATAAACCACCTGGGATGAATCAGAAATCTTAGCTAAGTGAATTAACTCTAAGTCTTCTTTCCAACCCACCAGCTGACAGACTGTTTAAACCTTGGCATGACCTTATTAGAAAATCATTTGGAAAACTGCTTTATTAGCTACAGAATATCTTCACAGATGGTAAAAGTCAATAAAAAATAAATTTTGAGACTTTTCATAGGTATCAGGGAAAACTGATTAAACTCACAAAGCTTTCTACTTAGGAATATCTTTGTTTCTTGAACTGATATTAAAATGACAGCTTCCTCTGAAGGCTCATTAGTTTGAGAGTGAACACAGGTCTTTGTAAAGGTATCAGCCATCCTGTTTTAAAAAAAACCCCTTCCTTCTGATTCTACCCAGTTTGCACCTCCTTGCAAAAGCATCCATTTTAAGATGGAAATACAAGTTTGTACTTTTTTCTCTTCACATAATTTCCTGCCAGTAGGTTGCTGCGTCAATAGCAGCCATCCTCAAACTCTGAGGCACAGTAGACTGGTGATTGCAACCTGGAGGCGGGGTCTTAGTACGCAGCATGTTAAATTTTGTCAGTGCTTAAACCATTGTGTCACCTAGAGGTGGACATTTATTAGTCTTGCTGTTTGCAGAGAAATGTTAGATCTTGGCCAGGAGCCTGTTGAAACAATGGCCAGTGGGGTTTTGCACCAGAAGGCACAACGTCCCATGTGTTTTCCTGGTGCCTTTGAACTTTGAGAACAGGACACTGGAGGTAGGTTTTCTGTTTCCTTGTTCCCTCTCCTTTTTGAGGCAAGAAGAGAGGTAGGATATCCTGTTCTTCCATTCCTATCAAGAAGGAATTTTTCTCATCTCTCTCTCTCCCTTTTTTTTTTTTTTGTAAATACAAATCTGGACTAGTTACTAGGGTGTCAAGCAGTCAAAGAATTTAATCTATAACAGGTTTAGGAATAATCCTGTTAAATGGTCTTCTGTGTCCTTTGAAATTTTGATTAGCTAGGGAACTGCCCATGTTGAACGCCAGACAGTCTTTCATGGAAGGAATTATGCTCCTAGTTACAGTTGGCCCGTAGGATCATGTTTTGTTTTTGTCTTTGAGATTTCATTTTCGAGCCCTTCCCAGGATCATTTCTCCTTATCCATTATTCTTCTGTAGGTGGGAGTTTTTAAAAAATCTATGAAAAGTGAAAAGGCTTTGTGAGGAAATCAATTAGTTCTGTATCAGACTAAAAAGGCAATCCTTCCATTGGTTTTCATGTAGCAAATACTTCCTTGTCAGAGATTTTGTCTGTCTTGCTGACAAAATCCTTGCTTCCTAGAGCAGCAGCTGGCGCATTGCAGACATTTAATAAATATTTGCTGAATGAATGAATGACAGATATTTGGCTAAACTTGCGATATTAACTAATGTACTAAAGAGGCTGCTTATTTTCTTTATAATGATCAACTATGAATGGGACAGGCGAACATAAATGCCTTTCAAACCACTGAAGTGTTAGAATGACATTACACTGTCATTAGCAAACATGTCCATCTCTGTGCGAATATCACACCCAGATTTGGTAAAGCCGCATCCAGGTGGATAAAGGCAAACAACCCATATACAATGTCATCTTCATAGTTCTTCCTAAATTGACTAAAGGATTTCTGGAGGGTCACTCTGCTCTGCTATTTTTTAAATCAAAGCAGAAGCAGGAAGAATCCTTGTTTTCTGAGTTAGGGATTAGTGTCTTGTTTGCTGTTCCCGGTTCATGGTCACGATGTGCTCTTTTATGGGGACTTCCAACTCAGATGAGAAAAAATTGAGCAGCATTTGATTCAGTGTTCACTAACATAGGCCTTCCCAACCATTCAGGACTTCAGAGGAAAAACTAAGAAATTTCTTCCTACATTTTAAAAAACTTTAATTCTAAAAGAACTCCATTAGCTTTATTTGAGTATTCTTTAGCCAGTGATTTAATCATTTTTCGACCTCCCCAAGACCTTAAAAATGTATTTCATGTCCTTGAATATTATATTTAAAGACATTTTTATCTGTTAAGACTAGTTAAGTAAACATAACCTTCCTCCTGCTCCGTTGAAAATTCATAAGAAAACACTGACATGGTCAATGTCAGTATCACATACAAAGCAAAGAAGCTTTGGAGTTGTTCTTTCAGGTAACTTACGAAGTTTGAATCTAGGTGATCTTGTTAACATATCTCTAGTGACAAAATTCTTTCCAGTTGAATTTACCCTTACCCCTCACAGAATGAATAAAAAGGTCATTCCTTGCCAAGCAAAATGGTTATGACTAAAAGAACATCATAGATTTCAAAAGTACTGTATTGAAATTATTTAGAAAAGTTAGCTCATATTGCTGCAATATGTTAATTTGTTATATTCTTTTTTTTTTTTTAAAGATTTATTTATTCATGTATACAGAACTGGGCTATAGGCCAGAGGTACAGGGGTGAGAGGATTCACCAGAGACAGAGTGGGGAGCAGCACAGGCAGGTCAACTGAAATAAACTGTTGGGGAGGGCAATGGACGATGCAGGAGAGGTCTGCTGCGCTATGTGGGCCAGCTCCCTGGCTGGGGATGGAACTCATGCTGTAGTGGCTGCAGTAGCTTCATAGTGCTGCACTTTAACCCACTGTGCCACCAGGGAGGGCCCTAGTTTGTTTTATTCAAGACTGAGAGCAAGAGACAACCTCCAACTAGGCACAACATACTGGATTCATGATACCAGGATACCGCTATCAGTCAGCCACATACTCCTTGCCCAATACCCTCCAAAACAGAAAAAGTCCAAGCAAATAGGGAACTTCATTTTTCGGGGGGTGGTCAGGTGGCCAACTGACCTTGCAACTAGCAAAGTCAGCTGTACTCGTTGTACTTCCAAAGAGATCTGATGGAGACACATTTCCAGCATCCCATACAGAACTGCCCTTGGGGAAACCTTTCAGGCAAGCTGATTCAGAGTCAGGTCCCCTCTGGGCGAGTCTGTGAGTGTCGCTTGGCCCCTGCACCGTTGGCTGGCCCTGAGCCATCCCTGCTTTGTCATAGTCAAAACAGCCAGACAGATTCCCCTCAACATATAAGATAGGAGAGCTAGGAACTGAGGGCAGGTGTTACCGCTCTGTTCTGTATTTTTTTCCTACCACAAAATAGTGATAATAGATGACCACTTAGAAACTTCATGGCTTATTCAATATATGTGTGGGCTGCAAGGAGGTTAGTCTTCCTCAACTATCTCAGTCAATCAGGCAAGTTGTTGGTACTTAATCTCCAAATGAAGAAAATAATAGCTTAACACACTGCTTGAGAAGGACAAAAGTCTTGAGTACTATTTTCAAAATGATTACCAGCAGACTTACCTAAATTATTTGAATTGCAAATGCAGATTAAAATTAAAATTAAAACAACTAATGAGAATAAAGATGCATTTTCAGCTTTCCTCAGTCTCCTTATCTGTAAAATGGTAATAATAGTAGCTATCAAGAGTGATTGTGAGGATTGAATGAGTTTATATAAATCAAGTATTTAAAAGATCCCCTTATATGTGCTAAGCATTTAATATGTCAACTCTTATGTTTCATAATTGCAGATATAAAACAATAATGTGCAAGAAAAGAAAAAGATAAAAATAGAATCAGACTTTAAGTGGCAAAGTTAATGCAGTATATACACATGCTGATTTTTCAATGACACATATGAAATACAGAATGTTCTACTGCAATGCTATGTCAATCAAAAATTAAAGTAGAATTGTTTTTTAAGATCTCTTTATCTATAAAACACATAGTTTTAATAAACTGCAAAGTAAGAAATAATGTGATTTATGCAAAAAGAAGACAGCATGTTGCTGCACGAAAGTGTATGTAAGTACGTAGAAGAGAATGTGGCAGAGGCCAGTGACGACTGCTGGAGAAAGGCTGGAATGAGGAAAGACATCCTCTTCAAGACGTGCACTTCTCTAAGCTGTTGGACTGTATCCCAATGGGAATCTGTTCTTGTCTTTTTTGTATTAAAATTGAATTTTCAAAATGAAAATGCAGAGTGTTCTTTTAAAAAACTTTTCTGAAGAGGATAGATACTCTGAATCCGTCAGCTAATCTCTTAGCGGAAAGGTTTTGAAACAGAAACTGGAAAAAAAACATGACACCTCGCTGTTCGAAGTGTGTGGTCCCGGGGCGGCCGCCCCGCACCATGTGGGAGCTCATTACAAATGCAGACTTGCTGGCCCAGGCCCAGACCCACCCAAGCAGGCCTGCAGTAACAGATGCCCAGGTGATCCCCGTTATGCTAAGGCACATGCTCTAAATCTTGTTTAGGAGCAAATTTTGTCAACAACAGGTCTTTGTCTTCAGGTTACAGTACTGAATGATATGTTTACAGATCTTATTTTAAATACCCTACAAAAGCTAGACTTTAAAAATGTTCATTTCTCTTGATCGTCTTGGGCACATTTTATAAAAGAGGCAGCACAGAAAAAACAGAAAGACCCAGTGGGAGCTCTTCATCTGAACCATCATGAACAGGATGAGGGGCAAACATCTTACTGGTGACAAGGGGGTAGACTTGCCTCCACAGTTGCATGGTCACCCCATCTTTACTATATTCTTCTCTCTCTCTAAAAGGAAATGCATTTATGCAACTCAAAGTTCAGTTTTCTTCTGTCCCCTGAGGTCAGTTCTTTCTAGGATATTTAGGAAAGAGACAAGCCTCTTTACTCTCAGCTTTCGAGTTACCACTTTATCACTCCTGCCTGTGTCCTCTGGAGTGTCTGCCTCACCTCACCTGGGGTGAGGGCAGCGGCTGAGTGGCTGTGTCTCCACAGGCAGCTGGCACATCCTTGTGATGTCCTGGGGAGGGCTGTGCTTGGAATCTCCACTGAGCCAGCCCCTGGTCATGAGGAAATAGCTACTAGCAGGGAATTATTATGGTTCACCTGTGTGTTCACACAGGTGAACACACACACACACCACACACCCTCTCAAGGACAAATGCAATTCTCAGAGAAAGTACAATGTAAATCAGCATTTTCTAAACTGTCTTCTATGAGTTCACAAATGTGGATGACATGTTTCCCTTTAAAAGCAGAGAGGAGGGGCCCTCCCTGGTGGCGCCAACGGGTTAGGACACAGCATTGCAAGCTGGCTGTAGCCGCTGCAGTGGCATTAAATCCCCAGCCCCAGAGGTGATCCACATGGCGCGGCAGACCCCCTCTTGACCCACCTGCTGCTCCCCTCAGCAATGTACTGCGTTGATCAGCCTGTTCTGCTTCCCACACTGTCTCTGGTGAAGCCTCTCACCACCCCTGCACCTCTGGCTTGTACCCCAGCTATGTATGAATAAATCCTTAAAAAAAAAAAAGCAGAGAGGAATAATAGAAACACTGATATAAATCTGTAGGAGGGAGCAGAACCCTTTCCCCAATTGTCCAGTAGTGTCTTAATCTGCCTGTCTCCCAATAGCATGATTTCATACTGCCCACCTCATAATTAAAATTAGCACCCATTTCAAGCAGCTGGTCTCCTCCCTGGCCACCCCGCGGGCCTGTGAGAGTCTGGTTAATCTCCCAGACTCAGAATGCAATTCTTTCTCTCTGCGCCTGTCACCCTGCTTAACAGAAAAGGTAGGAGGGGTGGGCTTCATGGGGCTGTGGCTGGGACATGTTGGCCCTTTCTTGTCTGGATTGAAGTTGACTGAAATGTTGACTGATCCCCGAGGAATGAGAAAGGCGTGTAGGGGAATCTTTCTTCTGTAGAATGGTAGTTTGGGATGTCTGTAGATATTTTCCCAAATTCTAAAAGAATTTGTGTCATAGTTGGAGAAATATAGGACTGCTCTTCCTGACACCTAGTAGAGCTCCTGTCTCAGCCTCAAGTCCCTTCACTATAAAATGAGCTGTTCTTAAATATATAACACATGACATATTTTATATTTTTTCATACTACTTTTTTTTAAAATTTATATTCTACCTTGCCTCCGAATGGATTTAAGGGACTTTACAAGGACACATAAAAATAGCAAGCGAGCATAAATTAGAAACATGTGCATAACAAAAGGGGGATGCCGCAAGACGGACATGAAGAGGAGTCAGGCTACGGCTACCCCAGCCTGGCAGCCCTCAGAGTCTTGCCCTCTTGTTTCAGGAACATGTTTCAGGTTGTTTTTACATGCAGGTAAGGTGTACGAAGGAGAAGGTGGTATCTGTCCCTACATGCAAGACAATCAGTAATAGCGTTTTCTCGCTTCTAAGAACTACTGAAGTATCAATATTGAATCAAGGACTTTGTATAATTGAAGACAAGTTTGTTGTGGTTTTTGTTGTTGAGGGTGTCAGATATAATCTTTGTATCTGTACCTTTCAAATTAAGAGCAGTCACCTTACTTACAAAAATAGTCATTAAAATAGAACATTTAGGAAGCCATCATGGTCTGATTTTAAAATCAAAACTGGTAAGAGGTAACTAAAAGTGATGGCTTTTCGGACTTTCGACAGTTGCAACCAGAACTCATCCTCATTTTCACACTGGATAGGCATGCTGCTGAATTTTGGCCCATAAATTCATAAAGGGTTATGAATTTATGGGCCAAAAACTAAAGTCACAGGTACCATCATACAGGAAAGGAAAGGAAGTTTCTTATCTTTCTAGTCTAATCCCTAGACACACTTTCAAATATACTCACAAACACATGCATAGTCACACAGTCAGGTACACACACAAATACACATTCACACTAAAATACTCTTGTGTCTGCGTATATTCACACAGTCACTGTGTCACACGAGCCTTTGATGATCACAGAAGAAGCCATGTTCTCTCACCTGCAGTTCCAGGCACAAGCTGGACTCGACTTGCTGGGCTCCCCTTTTCTGCCCCCATTGTTCTCACTTTCCTCTGTAAAACTACTTGTCCCTTACGATTCAACTGCACTGCCATTTCCTCCAAGAAGCTTCCTCTAAATCCCGACCTGGCAAATTCCCTTAAACAACAGCTTTTACCTCAACTTGGCTCAAAGTAATACATGAAAGAGATGCATCGCCATAACTCCACGAGAAAAGCTGTGATGAGTCTACAGTGTCACAGGAGACCTGTGGGGGTAACCAAGTCATGGTACCAACCACCAGACATATGCACGGAGTGTGAGACAGACACAGGGAAAGCGGAGGGATTAGAGAACTCAGATGGATAGCAACAGATGGGATATTTATTTATTTTAAATGCTTTTTGCTGAGAGAGCCACATGAGATGTATATCTTATTTCCAGAGAAGTCTTCAGGGAGACAGCTGTCATGTGGTTTCATTCCAGAAGTCTTTAGTACAGTACAAACACTGTAATGGAGGACAGACAGCCTAAAAAAGCAGACCACAGCACCGTAGAGCCGCTGCAATTATAGTTCATTTCACCCTGTAACTTCTTAACATGAAGGGAAATGTTTCCTACAATAAAACAGTGTGGTGACCTTTGGGTATTCAATCAGGTTTCATGCTCCAAGTCTGTGATCAAAATATTTTTATGCTATTTTTTTCCCTTCTAAATGGAACCAAAGTACTTGGAGGAAATTCATAGAATCCTGAAAACTAATGATCCCTGTCTCGCCTCAGGTATGTTGCTGGAAAATTTAATTTTTTGCTAACCTACCCGAGATTGCAAATGGCAAGACAAATACAGGCACTAACCTACGTGCTGAATTTCTGTTCTCTCTGACCCACTCTTCACAGCATGCCAGCCTCTTGCAGAATGCTCTAGAATGCTGGGGTCTTACAGTGACTCCAGACTTAACGCCTGTGATACTAACTTCGCCCTCCCTCTGCCCAGAGGGAGAGAGTTATGGTTCACCCTTTATTCACCTTCTTAAGAAGTTCACTCACAATGTTTTTTCTTAGTCAGAAAGAAAATCAACTTGTTTCTGAGGGTTTTATCATCGGAAGTAAGAGATACCCAGGATTGTTTGTTTTTATGCATTAGATCTATGCATTTAACCGTTTACCATCTTCTCATGATGCAATGTTTTGTTTTGTTTTTAAAGATTTATTTATTTGTGCATACAGAACTGGGGTGCATACAGGCCAGAGGTGCAGGGGCGGTGAGAGGATTCACCAGAGACAGAGTGGGGAGCTGAAGAGGCAGACCTTCAAAGTACACTGCTGAGGGGAGCAGCAGGTGGGTCAGGAGAAATTTGCCACACCATGTGGTCACCTCCGGGGCAGGCCGGGATCAAACTCACATGAAAGTGGCTTTAGCTTCTTAGTGCTGTGCTTTAACCTGCTGCGCCACCAGGGAGGGCCCGAAGCAATATAACTTTTATGTATTCTTATTTATGCATTTATTGACTAGTTAGAACAAAGTCCTTCCCCCTTTTAAAATTGATATATTTTATTACATTATTGTTAATTTTTGGATAGTATTGATTTCTCCCCTCAGGGATAGTCCCTGTAGTTTTCTCACTATCAAACCACCCATGATCCATTTCCCCTCTTTTATTTTTCCCTATTTTGACAGTAGCACCCTGATATCTTTGTGGTAAATTATCCACGCCTTTTTTATGGGCACTTGGAAAGATGGTCAGTGAAGGCACATTGCCCTCCACTAGCCTAAGGGCAGCCCTTGAGCTGGATGAGGTCAATTCTAAGTTAACTGATTGGAAAATAAAATGGTTGCCATAACCCCATTCCCAGGCTAGACCCCTGATGAGTTAAGCTATATAGCTCCTGTTACCTTGTCCTCCAGAGCAAACTTAATTGCTAGGCCTCCCTGATGGCTCTAGAGGTTAAGTTCAGCACTATGAAGCTATTGGTAGCTACTGCAACACGAGTTTGATCCCCGTACTGGGAGCTGAACCACATGGCACAGCAGACCTCGCCTATCTCTCCCCTCAGCAGTGTATTTCAGTCCATCTGCCTGTTCTGCTCCCCACTCTGCCTCTGGTGAATCCTCTCACCCCTGCCCCCACACCTCTGGTCTACACCTCAACTCTTGTATGCATAAGCAAATAAAATAAATCTTTAAAACAAACAAACAAATTTAATTGCTGTTCCCAGTGGCTTTTTTAGCCTTCCCTTCAATTCTTGGAGCTACCTGTACTTTTCTGGGTTTTCTTTTTTTTCCCCCACTTAACAACCCAGTATAGGTTTCTGAAACCAATGAATCCTTATGACAAAGGATTTTACAGTCAGATCTGATGTCGAGGATAAAGATAAGGGGGTGAGAGAGAAAATAATTGAGCGTATTAGCTAGCTTCAACAAATATGGGTTCAATTTTCACATAAAAGAACATCACGTGGAGTGCTGGGCAGTCGCTCCACAGTCAGGTCAGGGCTGACAGCACGTGGCTCCGTGGCCCAGTAACCTTGCCCCCAGGAGTGTCTGTGAGTCACTGTCACTCCACACACATCCATAGAAGGTGCAGGGAAGCGGGCTTCTCAGCACACATTCCACTTATGGAGGAAGGTTTCTTCTGGGAATATTAGTCAGTCTTCCTATATCTCATTGTCCAGAGCTGAGTTATCATTTCCACCCCTGGTCTAGCCCTAGTCCACTGTCCTTTCGATAAAAATGTATCTGTCACACTTGAACAAAATGGTACAGAACAACTGGAAGACTCTGTTAGCAACATTAGCCACGGTCACAGTCAGTGGCGGACTAGCAGAGAGGCAAGCCACATCCGAGGGCTTGCTTGGGCTCAGGCCAGTTCACCTGCTGCTATGTTAAACCAACTTATGCTGTGGCACTGAGCCAGACTTGAGATACAGGGATTAAAAATCCTCATTTGCTGACCTCAAGGATTTGCAGTTCACTGAGAAGACAAAAAGCAGTTATAAGAAAAAGCAAATTAAACACCATTTGAAATCTACCACAATGGAGGTATGTCAATATATACATACACACACATACACACACATACATGGCTGCATGGCTGGAGGAGTTAACCTCCCAGAGGAGGTAACATCTGAAGGAGAGTGAGCAGTCACAGGTATTCTTGACCAACAGTTGTGAGAAGGGAGTAAAGGGCAAAGTAGTGAGAAGTGTGGCATTTTGAGCTCCATAGTACTTTATAAATGTGAAGTTCAAAGTGAAAGAAGTGAGTGATATGATGGAATGACCAAAATTTGAGACGAGGCAGGTAAGCTGTGCATTTTCTGAGAGTGATGGGTCACAAACAAAAGCCTTTTTGATCAGGGAATGTCAAGGTCAGACTGTGAGCGATGATTGGAAAGACCATGGTAAGGCTTTTAGTTAAAAGACAAATCTGCTGTCTCGGTATAAAGTAGCCAAGATGACAGCAGCGGTCGTCTTCTCCTCTGAAAATTAAATGAGTCCAGTTTCATCCTCAGGTTGCCCATGTGTTGTGGGACAGTTGGCGCCTGGCCTAAGATTTTGGCATGTTTCCAGGAGCTCTATGAAGTTTCCTAGGGCTGTGGCAATAAAATTCAAACAAACTGGAACTTTAAGACAACAGAAACATACTGTCTCACAATTCCAGAACCCAGAAGTCTAAAAGCATGATGTCCGCAGGCCACACTTCCTTGGAAGACTCCAAGGAAGAATTTTCCCTTGTGTCTCAAGCTTCTGGTGACTGGCACACCTTGGCTTTTATGAACATGGTAACTCTCCATCTTCATACCACCTTTCCTCTGTGCCTCTCTGTCCTCTTTCTAGAAGGACAGCATTCATTGGATTTAGGACACAGGATTTCATCTGGAGATCTGTCGTTTCATCAAAAGATCCTGTTCTACAAATAATGTCACATTCTTAGGTTTCCAGCGAACTTGAATTTGCAGGGACACCATCAACTCAGAAGCACACTGGGTCATGGTTAGTTTTGGCTCTGTGCTTTTGCTCATCTTAAAATCTTCTCACACTTTTCATTTTCCATGGATCTACTGTTGTTGTTTTTATGACAACAGTCTCTTGCCTTGGTGTCCCCTAAATCCTTTCACCCCAGGTATTTATGAGCACAGAAGATTTCACTTTTGGAGTAAACGGTAGTGCACACATTTAAGCAAGATTCATAAACATAAATATTAGGAACTCAAGTTCTTAGATGTAATTTGGTTAACCTACTGCTAGAAACTTCTCATTCCCCTTTATTAGAAACTAGAATCCTGCTTTATATCTGTTCCCCTTTCTCCTTCTTTCTACCTGCCATTATTTCCTCTCTGGGCTTTTTCTGTTCCTCTTAAAATTAATTTCTCATGAGGTTTATTTGAATGCTTTACAGGTTCCCCAACTCCCCAAGGCCAGCACAGGCAAAACTGGTAGCCCAGAAATTGTTTAGGGGACAGATGAGAGAGTCTCTCCCTACTGATGAGACCAGTCACTGGCCACCCAGACGCCCCTTGTGGAATAGCAAATAGTTTATGTCCTCACAGAGAAGTATGTACTCTCCTTAGGCCTGGTCAGGAGGCCCCTAGAGACTGGTGGGGAGTGAGTGTCTTCCCCAGTAAACTGGCACCAGTCTGGACTTGTGCCTACCCTTTGCAATGTTTTCTGACTCTCCTCTGTACTAAGACACTTGTCCCCAGGTCCTCAACTCTGTTCCAGATGTGGCTGCTCCCTCCAGATGCCAATGCCTACTTGGTATTCCTGAAGGAAGCAGTGACTAACAGGTCCTATCCAACCTCCATCTTCCTCACCCATTGTCAGACTCAGAACCATCGATTACGTGACCTTGAATGGCTCCTCCCACTCAGCATATTGTTTTGGAAAGTCATCCATGCAGGGGTCTGTATCAGCACTTCATTCCTTTTTATAGCTAAACAAGTCCCTCTGAAGAATATGCCACTGAAGCATTTTGTAAAGGTAGAGATGGTGTCTAGTGGAAAAAGAAATTAGGTTGGAGAAGAGGAAGTTAAAGCATGACGCTCTGACTTGCAATTTGAGGAGCATCTGTTTCAGGAAGTGGCTGGGAAGTTGTTCCAAATCTATGCACAAAATCAAAGGAAACTAGCGTGGAGGAGGGAAGAGGAGGCCCTTGGTCCTTGGCCACAGTGAAATGGGAACACTGCAGGCAACCAGGATAGATCCAGCAGGATGGCACCGCTGAGGGGAATTGAGTAACTAAACCATAGAGATAAAAGAGAACAACTTCTCTCGTATCATTTCTTCCTTTAAGATATTTGTAGATCATCATCACCCAAGAGCATGGGCTTGTCTGCATACGATCCAAGAGCATTCTCATGCTGCTATTCTAGGATCGTGAAAAGAGAAATTCAAAGAATCAAAAGGTAAGTCACAGTGAGTTTATGAGGGGACAAAACTGACTGAGTTTAGGTAACTGCATAAAGAGCTTTAAATGATATAAACTGGTTATAATGTTAGAAAGGAGCAGGCAACATTTTGACAGAAAAACAAATTAATTAATGCAATAAAGCAGCAATTGATGGCCTTAATTATAATTTATGGTGCACAGAAAAAGGTCAACTCATCTTCTGGATTTTATTTGGGTTAGAGATAATTATGTTTAGGTAAAAAGAAATGAAACTCCTAATTGCAAGATAATGTCAGTTCTTTAAAGAACATCTTGCAGCCTCCAACAAAGAGAAAAGAAATCACAGTTATTATTTCCTTAATTTAAAATTCAAGTTGAATATAAATTACCTGAGAGGAAAAATTATCTATGAAGATTAAAAATATGGTAAGTTATCAAATCATTAGACTTAAATGCTTTAAGAAAAATGCCCATCAATGCCTTCAAGTCAGTTTTAAACCCTAACCCTTCTACTTAAATAAACATTACATACTTAGATGCGATGTGTGAACCAGCCTGGATTTTAAGAAGGAAAGATTCCATTTCTATGTTTACCCGAGAGCTAGCTAAAACACATTCCATTTGGCCCTGACACATAGAAATTAGAGTTTTAAAAACTGGAAAGGGAGCTTTATGTCTTTAAACACAGAGACTGCAAGTGGTGTATATTTTACAGATATCATGAGAAGTTGCTCTCTTCCGCCTTTTATTGAGAATCATCAAAGGGGCAATTGTGTGAGCAACATAACATAGCCACATGTCACATCCCAGCTATATCAATGATCAAGCCCTAGAACATGCCATCACACTCCCTGACCTAGGGGCAGCACTGGCCCAACAGGAGAATCTGCAATATGAAGAAAGTACAGGCAAAAACACATAAAAAAATAAGCACCCCAAATCAGTTCTGCCCATCACTGTCCCTTTATTCAGGCTCTGGAAAGTTAGTACAGGGCTGCATGATGACTTTTGGAAGTCCCAAGTGCCTTTGCCTTCATGGGTCCCTTCCTCCGTAACAAAGTATGAATGACTATACTTTATGGCTACCTTGGTGTAGAGATGAATATAGCCTAGATTGGATTCATTCATTCACAATGTGAGTTTTTTTTCTTCTATTTTTAAAATAAATTAAAATTAAACCATTTTTTGAGGGTCTTTTAATGCGGAGTGTGTGTGTGGGGGGGGCTTATCTCTGTGTCTGCTCTCTCCAGTGGTTGATTAACCCTGGGTCAGTCAGTCAACAAATACCTTACCCACAGGGTTGCTGGGCTCTGCTCTGGGCCCAGGAGGACAAGCATGAGCCTGAGATGAGCTCACAAGTGGTGAGATGAGGGTGCTTTCACCTGGCGAGGGTAAGCAGCCAGGGTCAACGTGCAACAGGGAAGGGCATGGGGTTGGTAGGAAGGGTAGGAGGAAGGTAGAAGGGGAAGAGTGTGGCAGTAGCTCTCAGGTGGGAGGTTACGGCTACATCCAAATGAAAGTTTTAAGGACCCGAGTGGGCTTGATGACAGTGAAAATCATCAGAAAGAAGGAGATTTGAGAGGAGCAAGGGCCTAAGGAATAGAAAGAGTAAGAAGTCAGTGGTAATGCTGTGGTGTTAGATGGCATCTTATTCCACAATTCGGAAAGGTTTTATGTCACATTAGTATGATTTCCTTGTGCATTGGCCTTCAATATTTCATTTGAAATGTTCTCTATTTCCTCTTCTCACAAAAAGACAGAACCATACTTATAATTAAAGTGTGACTTCAATTGAGCTGTGATCATGTTTCCACCTTGTTCTTAGCAGTCATCTCACTCTCCCCACTCCCAAGAGTATGCATTTGTTAAAAAAAAAAAAAGTAAGAGCAATTTAAAAGGAGATTGGTTCAAATTTATCTGACTCTTTTCAATTTTAACAGCCTGGTCAAAATGTCCCGGCCACCCACCACACAGGGACAGTTCCCTAGTAACAGATAGCACATAAATGGCCTATTTGAGTGGAGATTGAAATCAGCATTTCAATATGATTTTGAGCTTGGTTTCCAGAAACATGTGCTCCTTCTTCTAAAATTGTCACCAATCACAGTGGTAGCTTGCAGCACTTTGGAATAACCCTTCAGATATTTTTAGTGTTTTCTCTGTGAAAATACCAATGTTCAAAAAAAAAAAAAAAAGAAAGACAAAAGTAGAAAACCTTAGGAGATGCAGAGATATGCCACTATATGAAAAATTATTTAGGAACTAATTTCCCCTGGTTCTGTGCTAGGAAGTTTATTTGTGGTGTCTGACATCAGAGAGCTCATGGAAGGAAAGAAACAAGCAAACCAGACAATGATGATGTAATGAACATCGCTTCAGTGACATGTCCGGTGTGACAAGAATTCAGAGGAGTTTGCCTTATAGCTGGGGGGACCACAAAGTGACCCAGGGAGGTTGACAAGAGAAGGTGGTATTTAGGGAAAGCAGCTAGTTGCCTGCCTGACCTCGACTGCCTTTCTTATCATCTTACTACCCATTTATTTTCAGTGTGGCAAAATGCGTGGCTAAGGGATTACAGTTCCCTAATGATCATAAGTTGTAACCAGTGAGACACAAAAGGACATTTTGACCACTTTCTTGGGAAAGCCCTCCCAGGAAAGAGCTAGCCAGAACTTGTCCTTTTTGCTTTCCCTTCTTCTTCCTTCCTAACTAGAATGTAGATGTGTTCACCGGAGCTCCAGCAACCATGTTGGACCATTAAGGTGAATTTGAGAACAGGATCCAAGGACTAAGGATGGCAGAACAGAAAACTAGGAAGAATCTGAGGCCCTGACAAACATGCTATTTGTCATGCGGCTCTGGACTACCTATATCTGGACTCCTCTATATGAAAAAAATAAAGAAATGCATCTATCTTAGCTATTATGACATTGAGTTTCCTTAACCTTCACCTATATGTGGGCATTGAGCTAAGTTTTCTGAAGAACTGTGGGAACCAACAAGTTGAAGGAGCAGCAGAAGGTAGGCTTTTCAGGCTAGGCTGAGAAAAAAAATACTTGGGCAAAGCCTTGGGGCATGGAGCACATGGAACATGTGGCATTTGGCCGTGGTTCTGTGCGGCTGTAGGCACAGTGGGGAAGGTCAGGGAGTGGAGCAGCTCCTGTCTTCAGACTACTCACTGCAATTAGTCCTTCAGTCATAAATGTGCAGCCGCACCAGAGATACCAGTTACTTAATAGCTACAAATGGGAGCTGTGGTTTCATGAGGAGAGAGAGCACCTGAATGGGAAAAGGAAGGAAAGATGAGGACAGAGCAGATGCCAGTAAAGGTGTGTCTTTGGAAGCCTCGGCGTTTCGAGGTTAACGGTGTCTGCTTTTTCTGTGAAGGAATGAAAAAAGGAGCCTGGATGAGAGAGGTTTTGGGGAAAGAAGATTTAAATAGCTACTGCTCTTTAATGCCCTGGTGTCCTTGTAGATTGTATTTTCCCTAATCAAAATATTATGGCTCCGCCTGATCCAAAACTTGTTTGAATTCCTCTTACTCAATTTCCCTACCAGACTCCCCAGCAGGCTGGGACAGGCTTCCCTTTCTCGGAAGGCTTCGTCCCCTCATCATAAACAACACTGCTTTGTCTCACGTCATAGCTGTGATAGCCCACAGCCCTGTCCTCTAGTGCTGTATTAAAATTGAAAAAGAAAAGTTAAAAGATGTTTTAGAATTAGCTGGTGTAAGGCAAACAGGAGCAGGTTCATAGTGGATTCCAGTCAGTGGAAAAGAATCTTGGAGCCCTCGGCAGACCTGACAGGAGGCCTTTGCTGCAGGAGCAGGACAAGTACACCAGGCAGGTAGGCAGGTGGGGAGGCAGGCAGCAATCCAGCCTCCCAGACCGGGTGATCTCCACGCTTTTTCTCTGACTTCTCCCTGGCTTCTCTCTCTCTCTCTCTCTCTGGTCTCTCGTAATGATCGTCAGTACTTACAGGTACATGAGCCTCGTGCCCTCCAGCTTCTTAGCGTGTGCCCCAATCACAGGTGTGTGTGCCCCATGCTCACGCTTCTTGGCCCAGGTGTCGGAGAGGGCCCCGTGCTCATGCCCCCAAGCGCTTTAACACGTGCACAGTGAAAACTGGGAGGAAGACAAGGCTGCAGGTAGTGGCCAAAGGAGCTAGTGGTGGGGAGGTGAAAAGAAGCCTGAGTCATCCATTTTCCTACAGCTGGACCTGTGATTTTGGACACTCAGCTTCTTTCAAACGAAGTTTCCCCAACTGCAAAATGAAGGGAGAACAACTGCCTTGAGCAGTTGTAAAGTTGCAGAGAGTTCATATGAAGTGACTGGCACTATGCCTGTGTAGCACAGGCATGTAATAAGAGGTAAATTTTAGTATTAGTTCCATAACATAACCTGCACTTAATAATCACCCTTGGCTAATATGGATATAGTCCCCTGGGTCCCCAAGGTGACCCTCAATTAGAAATATCTTCTTAAAAAAAGATTTATTTATGCATACAAGAGCTTGGGTACAGGCTCGAGGTGCAGGGGGTGAGGGGCTTCACCAGGGACAGAGTGAGGAGCAGAACAGGCAGATGGACTGAAATACACTGCTGAGGGGAGCAGTGAGCGGGTCAGGAGAGGTCTGCCACGCCATGTGGTCACCTCCCTGAAGGGGGATAGAATTCGTACTGCAAGGGCTGCAGACAGTGCTGTACGTCAGCCCATTTCACTGCCAGCAAGGGCCCAGAAATGTCTTTTTATAGCTCCTTGCCTGCTCAGTGACCACACCACCTCCTGATCATGGACAGGTCCCATTGTTCACTTCAGTTTTGAACTAAAATCTCTCAGATCTGAGCTATTGGATGGAATCTCCTTAAACCAAGGGTAGAGAGTCCTTAACTTCTGGGCCCAGTATAATAAGGGGTAGATGGGGCAGGTGTTCAATGAACATTAATTTGTTGAGTGGATGAATCTGAGGGAGCAATTCTTTTCTTCAGGAAAAGACAGTTCCTTTTCCCCTTCTTTCCACCTGGGTTATCGAACAATCCCTGTCCCTTCAAATATTAGCACTTGTACATTCTTGAATCTTTACCTTGGCAACTTAGCACCCAGTCCTTTAGTTTAAAGTAGCCAATTTTGTTTTCATAAAACAGGCAATAAGCAACTGAAGATCTTCAGGGAAAACATAACTCTTTAAGTCTTTTGGAAAAGGGTCAGGAGCAGACGGAATACACACTCAGCTGTTACCTGCACTCACGCACCAGCCACACAAAAGCAGAGTCTGTGTTCTTGCTCCACAAAGCACCTGATTCATGAGACAGCTTTGCAGGAATTTAATTAGGGAAGGAATGTGCAAAGCTTAAGCGCTTCAGATGTCATTAACTGCTGGGGAGGGGAGACGAGGGGATTGGGGTCTAACAGATGTTGGATTCAGCCTCATTCCTGTGAAACGGACCGCCGCTCACATCGTTTTTCTATTCGGGTAACTCTTGGGTAAATCTTGTTAATGATATTTCATTCTTTCAGGAGTCTGGTTTAACATGTATCCAGTTTAAAGTAAATAGAAGTGCACCTTCTGCCACCTAAGGGGAAATAAGCTGGTATATTTTTAAAATCTGGTTATGGCAGGGTTTCTTTTGTAAAGTCATTATTTCAACACATGGCGTGACTGTTAGTGCATGGGTTCGATAAATGTGAATCTTCCATTTCAGAAAGCTAAGCTGTGGTCCGTCGGTGAAGGAAACGCATGTTTGGGTTTCAAAGACTATAAGGGTCGGTGGCACTTGACTCCTTTTAAATCAGGTTGCCATTTTCGTGCATGGAAGGCTGCTCTGTGAGGTTGCTCGCTGGCAGGGCAACTTCTGGTTCTGAGATGGCCTCAGAGGCAAAGTGCCGCTCCAGTGAGTCTGAGCTGGCGTCCAGGGGGCTGAAATGTGCACATTCTGCTCTTGCTCCACCAAAATTAAAACTGCCTCTTCACACAGAGGAACCAGCTAGGTAGGCAAGAGTCTCGAGGCCATCTGATTTATCTTCTACCAGTTCCTATTTGTCAGTGTCTATTCCAAATTCTTTCTGCTGTGAACAGCTCAGGATACACAGTTTTGGGCGATAAAATTAAAAGATGCACATCAACTGGAATGCTTGATTCCATGTGTAGATTCCAACTGACTTTTGAGAAATCTTAAGAGCAAGTTCCTAGAACTTTTTTCTCTGGAGATGTTAGTGTAATGGCCTGCTGGGACTGATTGCTGCCACGTCTAAATTACACTCTTTCAAAGCATAATACCAACCACTCCTAGGATGAAAAAAGAAAATCAGCAAAGCAGGCTTCTTATCTTGGTCTCCTTGATTTCTGGACTTCTACACTCTAAACCCTTGCAAATTAACACTGAACTCTCTGCCACTATCTTCAAGGTCACTTTTTACTCTCATTCTAAGTTTAACCAGCCCAATAGTGCAGTATACTGCCATGTAGGGCAATCGATCCCAAAAATAACAAGATTTTCTAATATTTGGATGTGACATAAAATGCTTTGGACAGTTGACTATGCATCTTTCCTAGCCCTTCCTCTCAATTTTTTTTTTATTGCATTAAGTATTTTTGATCTTACTTATTCATTCAACCAACAGCTATTTATTAAGTGCCTACTCTGTATGAGGTTCCAGAAATAGAAGGGGAAAAGAGACATAATCCTTGCATTCACAAAGAGGTCTGAAAGCAGCTACACAGAGCCCCATGGGAAGCGCTTACCGGGAAGGGGAGGGTCTCCACGGAGCCTTGTATGGGTTGTGCTCTGCTGAGGGTTCCTGGGAGCAGGGCCAGGGGGCTTTGCACCAGCCTGAGATGCCCCAACTACAGAAAGGGAGCTTTTCTCCCTACATCCTGCAACATATTATCCTTGTCATCAGAGAACCAGTTGGGATCCACACAGCCTTTACTAACCATAATTTTAGTATGATTTCATTCTACATTCCTGTATGAAAATTTTTTTAATCTTCAAATTTTTATAATATTCTCATTCAGTTTGTTATTCTAGAAAACAAAAAAGATTGCAACTCTCATAGAGTTCATGGATAGGTCTGTTGGGTAATTAAGTTAGTACATGAAGAGAAAATTGCATTTGTTCCATTCTCTTAACACTACATGTGGATGGAAGGAGGATACCCACCCCCCACTCTTACCAAGTGTCAGAAAAAGCCAGTGGATGAGGTTTTTTGCTGAATCTTTCAGAAAAAAATGAAACAAAACAAAGCCAAAGCAGGTCCAAATGCATTACATTTTAAATCAATAGAGGCAGCTTTGAAACTTTAAAAAGAACCTAGACTTTCAAAAATAAAGCTTTTGTCAAACTATCAGTAGACATGGTTTTATACTAATGTTTCAATGAACAGTTGGAAAAGATTTGAGAAATAGGTAATTTGCTGGTAAAAGTTTTCAATATCAACAAATCATTGGTTTTGCCTGTTTTTTTTTCCCCCAGTTTAAAAGTACTTAGCATATTTGCCAGCCACAATGTTTCAGAAATGCAACCAAGTTTAACAAGGCATTATGGTATTGAAATGGTTAATTCCACAGGGGCTCCCATGCTCTGCAGGGTTCTGACTGCCAGTTATGACTGTCCAAATGACATCAATTAATTGTTGTAATGTTATCTGGAAGGTAAATTCTATGTCTGCAGATATGCAAAGAAACATTCTGGACCTACTCTTCTAAACCACGTGGAATCAGTTTGGACAATCTTAACCAGTAGCTCGGGAAACCCCCATGAAGGCAGGGTACAAGGAAGGTCTGTCTGCCCAGTGTAGCCCACCACTGCTGCAAACTCACCTCCCAGGGCAGTACCGGGCCAGGGAGCAGGTGGGTGGTGAGGAGAACCCAGCAGGAATGTCTTCTGTGTCCCCTGCCTGTTGTCTCCCTAATTTTTCTTTATAAGACTCTTGTGCATTTGTAAGCTCTGCTGAATGCTTAATTTACTGCTCATTGATTTTCAATGATTTAGTAGAGAAACCAGAATTCAAAAATCCTTGAAGGAAATCAAGTTCTCTTTTCCATAACTATAGGGCATTTGTGATGGGATTTATCATTCAACTCATTATTCTTCCTATAGGGAGTTACTGAGTGGCTTATCTCGTCCTCTATCATCTCTAGGTTAGCCCTAGAACTGTGTGCAAATAAGCCCTCATTACACTTCCATGAATGGGGCAGGGACTTATCTCAGTCTCTCTAAGCACTGTCAGGCCACCTGCCGCTGACCAGTACCTTTGAGCCTGGCCAGTGGCCCACGCCACTCCAAGCTGCCGAGCGACGTGCACTTCAGCAAACAGCAGGGCAATCATCCCAGGATGGTGGGTTCACTTGTGTTCTCGCAGACAAAGAATTTTGGAGATTTTGGGGGAGTTTACAGGCCTGTAATGCTGAATCAGGGAGCCAGCAATCTCTGACATTCTCCTCAGTCTCGTGTGGGCTTGTAGTCATTTATTTTGGAGCGACACCGCACTTTTATCCGTCAACTCTCAGCACAGATGTCCAAGTTACCGCAAGTGCACGCACGTGCCCTGGGGTCCACGTGTCTGTAACCACAGGTGCGTGTGCCTCATGCCCACACCACCTAGGAGGCATGCAAGACTGCAGGTGGTAGCCACAGAGGCGAGCGGCGGGCGGGTATCCGAAAACCTGACTTAATTTACCCTACACAAGCCTTCCTGAGAGGAGGCCTGCCTGCAATGCTTGGGACCAGCTGGTCTGGGGGCACCATATGAGTGGAGGCCTGCAGGACCACCTCCATATTTTTCAGTCAGGTGCTCTCCCACCTTCTCCATCCTCGAATTTCATCCTCTAAGAGCAAGCAGCGCAGAGATAAATCAGTAAGCAGCAAGGTGCAGTGCACACAGGGGAGCTACCAGTATACATATGCAGAGCAGAGACAGAGCACAGGAAGGACCTCACGCAGCAAGGCCTGAGGAGGTGTCGCAGAAGTCTCATCACACACGCCTTCCTGGACTAAGATTTGAAAGATCAGCTCCGACCTCTGAACCACTGGTCAGAGCACTGAGTGGGGGGAGGGAACAGGTGGCTAAGGAATTAGTAGAGATCAGCAGCCAAATGGGCGTGAGGTGCTGGACACAAAAGGGAAGCTGCCAGAAGGTTCCATGCAGCTGGATGCAGAGGGTGGAGTGAGGATGAAGCTGGAGCCGGGGAAGGGCCACAGCGAGGAGGGCTTGGTTCACCATGCCGGCGAGTCTGGGGTTTTGAGCAGGGTCAGTAATGTTACTAAGCTACAAATACACATAACCTTCCTGTGTTTTGAATGCTATCTTGAAGCAGTGCACGTGATGATTTGGGGAGAAGTTGAGGGCACGGGAAAGCTAGTAAGCTGTTATTGTCATGATTTTGCTGTTCAGAGGCAACTGAGAGTCTAAGGTCGCAGCCCCACAAGAGGAAGAGACCGGGAGGCGTTCGGGAGGTCGACGCCGCTGTGGAAACTGCCTGGTGGCAGTGTTAGGAAGCGTGCACGTCAGAAGAGGTGTGCTGCAGGAAAACTAACCACCGGTGAGTTCTTTATCTCCCCAACGACTGATGGCCTTGGCGGAGCATCCCACAGCCCAAGCTGGTGGCTGCTCTGGCGCCATGTGAGTGCTGAGCAGCCGGGAAGTGGCAGAGGCTACACAGCCAGCGTCTGTCCTGGTTTCTTCTCATCCCAGCTGCCTCCCACCCCTCACCGGGAAAGGAATAGCAGCAGGAATCTATCTCTGCTATCAGGCGGCAGGACAGGGGGTAAAGTGCCACCCACTTGTGCCCAAGTCCAGTAGCCTGGGGAGTTTTCAATGTCCTGTTGGCACTTTGCACCACTCTTCTCCCCAGAAGTGAAACAGCAAGACCATGGGGCTTGGATGTAGAAGGCTGCTTTTCAGGGACCCCAGCCCCAGTTCAAGCAACAGAAACACTGAGCAAGGAGGCTGAACCACCTTAGGGGGCCTTCGCTAGGAAGCAAAATGACAGAATAATAATAATAGTCAGTATTTAATGAACCGTTTTCATTTGCCATGTGTCAGGCACCACACCAAATGGTTTATTTACTTTTCTCAGTTAATCTCAGATTTGAGATCAATAATATCACCCCATTTAACATAAAAAAATTGAGACTTGGGTGCTTCCCTTGCCCAGGTCACACAGCCAGCAAGTAGAAACTAGGAACACAGCCTAGGCCAGCTACCCGAGACCAGACCTGTAACCGGCCCTTGGCATCACAGGGTGCAGGGTAGATGAAATTGGTCAGGCTTTTACGCCAGGTGTCTGAAGACCTAGCCGCAGAAGGCGCTTGGGAGTGTGGGCACGGGGCATGTGTGCCTGATGGTGGACACCTGGAATATGGTGTGGGCGACTGAAGTGGGCACACCTGAGCCTGGAGGCTGGGGCTAGCAGCATGACATCACTCAGAGACAAGGCAGCTATGGCAGATGGCTGGGAGAGAGTGAGACCACATGAGAAAGCCACATATAGCCAAGAGGAGCAAAGATTTGCCAGGGCCTGGAGGCCTATCAGCTTCCTGACCCCCTGGCCTCCCTGCCATGCCAGCCATGGGTTTGCCCCACACAACTGATGTAGAAAGCCCGAGGAAAGGCACTGAGAGCTGTAGGACTCGCCTTTATCCATCCGCCCAAATGTTAGAGAACCTGCCCTGTGCTTGCTGATGGGGCACCGTGACCCAGCAGAATCACTACCGAGAGTCTGGCATGAGCTTGAAAGTTGGAGAAATGCTGCCAGCCACACCAGGTCCTTCATGGCAGCTAACTTTCCTGACTCCTGTGCACACACCCAGCAGCTGCATGCAGGCGGCTCTCTGCTGAGTTACGGGCATGTCATTCCCCCCCACGCCCCGCCCTTCCTTTACCCATGCCATCTGAGTGACTCCCTCAAAGGTAGATCCTGACCACCTGCTCCTCTTTACTTCCTGTGAACACTGGGGGCCTGACATGTACTCAATTGCCACGGAGCCCCTGGGGTGAAGTCTTGAGCGATTCTCCTGGATTCTCACATTCACTGTCTCCTATCAGAAATTATTATGGTTTGATTTTCTGTTACAGTCCCAGCATTAGCGTTCACTCAGGACACTGCCTCTAACATCTGTTAGCAACTAACAACCAGTATAAATAGTGTCTATAACAATCACGAGGAGACTGGAATGATCAGCATTCGTCAGGGAAAACTGTAAAAAAAAAAAAAAGGGATTTTTGCTTTTATGGCGGTGGTTTATGGGCACTTTGATCGAGTGCCTAGTGGGAGAGAGATCACCAAGGGTCAGCACAACAGCTCTGGAGGGCAAGAAGGTGAGCGAGGCCCGGAGGCCCTTCCCCTGCACAGCTGCGGAGTCGTTCACTGCGCTCCTGACTGAGAGAGAAATTGTCTCAGGCACCCGAGCTCTGCTCAAATCACCCGCTGAATAATTGCCCTTAAAAAATAACCAATGAATGCCTTTTCAAAGGAGATGATAGAATCTGTCTGGCCCTCTTTAAATAAAGGGCAGTTGCTTATCTCTGGAACTGTTTCTTGGGCTCTGCTGGAGGTGGGCCTATGATTTAGTGACCTCATAAATTCCTCTCCAGTCCCTAGATTCCATAATTCTGTTTCCTCCATAGTTGGTGAAAAGCAACTATAGACAACCTCTTGCCTTCTTTCTACTCTTCGATGCTGTCATCCTCCTCGGCTTTAGAGTGTATTGGTTCCCATGGAAACAGCAATGTCCTTGCTGTGGACAGAACTTAATCACAGCCAAAAGGGTGAAAAAAAGTGCATTTTTATCTTGGATTGGAATTTGTATCATGATTCATGAAATGGAAAGGAGAAAGAAGAAGAAAAGCAGAAGGATAACAAGGGGGAGGGCAGGCTGGGGGGAGGGGGAGGGGCAGCTGCTGAAAAGGATTCTCTGTGAGGCTGCCTGAGGAAACCAGGCGCCGTGAGGCTTTAGGATAAAATGTCCTGAGTCCTCACTACATGCCAGGCTGGGCCTCTCCTGGCTCCTGAAAAGGTTCTGTGGAAGCAGGACAGTGACAGACTGCAGTCTGCTAGCCTGAGATGATTTGAGAGGTGCCTATCCTAGGGTATCCCCACAGTCTATCACCCAGACTTAAAATTCCAACACCAGAGATCAGTTCTCTAAGAAACAACTTTCAGTGGACACACATCTCACTAAATAAAGTAGTTTAAGGTGTGATCAACTTACATTTTTACAAGATAGATTGCTCTTAACTCCTTACAATGTGTAAACTCTGATTCGCGGTTAACATTTAGTAAAGTTACTAGTATCTGAAAACACTCCCACTTCATCTCCCTCTCCTGTTCTACTGATCTTACCAGCTGCGACCCGCTCTCTGAATACCTATTCTAAACTTCCACCTAGGAACAGACTCAAGCTTGTGGGATTTGAACCCTTTTTAAGAAATGAAATGCAAAATTACCAATATAGAGTTAGTAGAAAGTCTTGACAAGGGCCCATGAAAATGAGGTGCTTAAACATTGTTGGCGTCATGGTAACTTGAGTCTGCATCTATTATCTAATTTAATCTTTAAGACAACACAATGAGGCAGTTATTTCCCTTGACAGAGGGGGAAAGGAGACTCATGAAAATTTACAAAAGATTTATTAAACCCGTGAACTCAGGTATGATTCACTTGATTAGGAAGAGCTCACTGGGAGAGGCTTCCATAACTGTTTTTGCTTGCTTGTTTTGCCTAAACCTCACTTGTAACATGCTGAATCAAACCCATGTTTCCCCAAAAGTGACTTTCACTTCCCCTCCAAATCCAAGCCATTTGTTGGAATCGGATTTCAGCTGTGTTTGGAGTGCTAAAGATGGTATCTTGCATCCCACTTGCAAATAATTGATAGGCTTCCTGCATGCTCTCACCACAGAACAGAGATGGAAACTGAGACTATCCACTGGGTGTCTGGTTAATATCCACAGGCAATCTGTATGTGGTCTGCCAGGACTACAGGTCAGGGCCAGGCTGCAAAGCAGTTTGACATGGTAGCTTCTGGCATTCTCCTGATTGTACTGAGTTACCTGGGCACTTTCTGATTGACAATGGCATCACCTTTTTCTTTCCTTTACTAGAATGGGCATTATTACCCAGTCTTCCATTTAGATTCAATCTGCTTAAAATAGATTCTGGCTTAAATACCTACACATGCTAAGATCCTAACTGAAACTCCTGGTGTTGTCTTCAAAATGGCAGAAACCCAACAAAGTCAGAAGCAAGGCATACTCTCACTCAGCCTCCCCAGAAAACCATGGTGAGCATCTTGGTGAAGCACTACTCAGCAGTGTATCTCACAGCAAAGCCAGCTGCCACCTAGGGTGAGCTCCAGCAGGAATCCACCTGGGACAAAGTCACAGAGAGCCTGGAGCCATCCCCTAAAGCGGGAGCAGGATAAGAGGGAGACTTGGGGCCCCAAGAAGAATCTTGACTCAAATATTGTGCAAAGTATTTGCATCTGAGACATTTCCAACCCAAATCTTTTCCTAAGTGCTTTTGTAAGCAAACATTTTTCTTGGCCTGGTGGTGTTTATTATAAAATTGCCAAGTGCAGGCACTGGACTAAATATTTTTAGGCCTGTGGTAGAAGTTAATCGCATCTAATTTATCCTCACAAACCATGCAGGGCAGTGGTAAGTTACCCCTTTATTATAGATGAGAAAACTGAGGTTTCTTGAGACCGAGGTCACCAAGCTAGTCAATGATGGAGTCAAGGTTCCTGTAATATCTTGCTCCAAATTCCCACACTTGTAGAGGGTTTATCATGTGCTAATACCCATAGTCTTTCTTTGATCTCCACACTCATATGTAAGGTGGTTTCCTTTTGTGTCCAAATGACTATCGCTCATCCTGGAAAGGGAGTGAGGTAAAGGGAATGACATATGCATGCTAAAATATTAATACAAATCAGAGTGAAATAAGCACAAACAAAAGATAAAGAGTTTACCAAGTCAATGTTTCTGCAATGGATTTTTAAGAGTAGTTTGGATTTTCAACTCATGAAGTTAGAGAAAAGGGGATTCCCTAAGGAAGGACTCAGTTGAACAGAAACAGGGGCATGTTTAGAAAATGGTATCTCAAATTAACATGGTTTACTGAGCACAGGTTATCTAGAAAGGCTATTTGGGTAGCTGAACTGGCATTGAGGACCAGGCTGGAAAATTCTCAATCTGGTAGACAATGCTAAGAGCTAAACATTAAAACAGAAAATGCCATAACATTTGTAGGCCGGACCAATGCAACAGTGAATTCAAGAGGTAAGAAAGATTCTAATTTGGGAGGATGGCAGGAGGCTTCTGCAAGGGGCACGTCTGAAGCAAGGACCTTGTGCGGAACACTCTGGGGAGCAGACTGTGAGGAAAAGACTCTTACCAGAGACCTATAAACTGTCTGGGATCGTTAAGTGGGCCAGGATCCCCACAGGATGCCAGGAAATCTCTCTAGGGTGGAGGGAGGGGATTGTTTCTGTGAGGATAGTGACTCCTTGGAGAGAGGAGCCGGCCCTCCCACCTGCGGGAGACCCATCTGGGCACTGGCTGTGCATTCTTTTCCCACACCTGTGAGCAGGACCGTGAGGGGCAACAAAGAGAATGGGAGAGCTCAGAACTTAAGAAATGGTTTCTGTGTCTGGCAGGAACATTGCCTGTTGCAGGACACAAAACCTCTATTTTGTAAGTATAATTGTTTTACAGCTTTCTTTATTTTCTTTGTTGTTTTCCCTTTCAGTCTCCCTTTGTGTTTTCTGTGGTGGTGCTTTTCCAAATGAAATTCCCTCTGAAAATTACTGCCTGCCTCAGCTGTGCTTAAAGGAAGTGAGAAAAAGAGATTCTTTTCCTCTTGGATCTGAATTTTGAAGCTGAAGCATCCTGCAGGCTCAGGGCCTGGCAGAAGCAGGCGGGGAACCCAGAGTGAGTTGAGGGGAGCAGCAGGGTGGAGTGGAGCAACTGTCTCTCCTGGCCAGTTAGCCCCACCCCTCTTCTCTTGGAGTGTTTGTTTTGCTTGATTTTCAGAGGGCATCCCCTTACTTCTGGATATGCCTCTGACTTGGGGTGATTCACCGATACAATGTCAAGACAGAAGTGACACTGAGAGCAAGAAGAGCACTAGTGTGACTCCAGGATCTTCTAGCTCTGCCCAGTCTCATGACACTGCCAGAGAGACAGACCTAAAGAACTAGCATTCTCTCTCAGAAGAGTGATGTCCACAATATAATCTCTCCATGCTAACCAACTTAATCTGTTCCCATTTACTTGTTGGGCTCTTTCGCCCTCTATGAAGCAGCAATGCTGGCCCGCTGGGCATTCTAGCCTTCCCTCTGCTGAACTTTTGGAGCAGAAACACACGTGCGCGTGTCTGAGCACATTCAATGTACACCACGCACACACAGCCTGGCAGTCTGGTGCTACCTCCTACCCCTCTGGAACCTTGCTCTTCTCTCAAGGTCTAGCAAAGCTGTTGGGTCCTTTGCCTGGACAGACCTCCCCACCTCCCCCATAGAATCATATGCACACTGTTGTGTGGAAACAAAGAATGAGCCATGGGTGCTGGAACAGAAAAACAGGAGGCAGGAAGTGTTCCTGCCTTGTGTTTGCTACCTTGTGTTCTTTGACCCCCATGTTATTGTCGCATGTTATTGGTGCACTTGCTGAGAGCTTCCACCTACCCCCAGCCCCAGGCTCCATGCTGAAGGGTATAAATAGGGAAGGAGAGAAAAATAAAGTGTGCCTTTGCTTGCTGACCAAGAAGTGTGTGCTTTAATCCTGACGTCCTTTGCTCAGACCATCTCTGCTGTCGTGCTGGCGCGGCAAAAGCCTCCCGGGTCATCCTGGCTGATCGACAAGCTCAACTTCTGGCTTTCCCCCCCCCTGCCGTATTTCTCTGCCATTCTACTTCCTGACTTGTAATAATTTTTTTTTAAGATTTATTTATTTATTCATATGGAACCGGGGTACAGGCCAGAGAGGTGGAGGTGAGAGGATTCACCAGAGACAGAGAGGGGAGCAGAACAGGCAGACTGACGAAGTACACTGCTGAGGGGAGCAGTGGGCGGGTCAGGAGAGGTCTACCTCGCCATGTGGATCTCCTCCGGGGCAGGCGGGAGTCGAACTCATGCGGAAGTGCCTTTAGCTGCTTAGTGCTGTGCTTTAACCCGCTGCGCCACTGGGGAGGGCCCTTGTAATAATTTTTTAGTAATTCTGTTTCAGAAGCAGGGTATAGACTACAGGCCTCCTGGAATATAAAAGCGAGTTTTTTCTCCTGTTGGTATCAGAGTGGCCCATAGCCACCTGTGGGTGCTGAATGGATGTTTGGAGAGCCAAGCCAGAAAACCACCCAAGGTGAGGCTGTGCCTGCCTCCTGCAAGCTCGTCTTCAGTGTGGAAATGCTTCAGTCATCCCCACATGGACAAGGGCACTGATGTGGACAGACTTTATACTCATTCTTAAGCAAATAAAGGTGAAACCATGGATTGGTTAAGTGCTGTCTTCATTCAGAACCTCCAGGTGAGGAACGTTAAGCCTGCTGGCATTTCACGTTTATTTACACATGGCAAAATCTAGCTTCCTGTTTTGAGAGAAAACGTTTCTCATGAAGCTTTATTAAAATGTTCAAACAGTCTCACAGACATCACATCGCTCTCACAACATAACTCTTTAGTGTAAACAATCAGAAATGCGAGGATTAAATTCCCCTTAAAGCATATGTGGACTTAAAAAGAAAGAGCGGCCATGCTTGCAAACTAAGCCCTGAGCTTATCTGAACTCTTTTTAGGGGGAGGGTCCAGAGGCCCATCAGCCAGCGCCGTATCTAGGGCCACCATGCTGACAGGGAGGAAAGAGCTGACCCCGACAGCCTTTAAAGGCCAGAACTTCCTGCCCTTTTACCACAAAAGAGAAGAGCTCAAGCAGACCCCACCAGCTCACCAGCAGACTGAAGACCCTTTCTTACTTTTCTATCATAGAGGCCTCAAAGGCCAGACCCCCTGGTTACTAGTCTATCATTCCCATTGACCTGGGAAAGAAGAAGCAGTGATTTTGTTTATTGTTGTTTTACTTGAAAATAAACGATCAACCCAGGAGTCTGAAATCAGGCACAGCAGGGAGAAAACCACTACACGTGCTTTCTCAGAAACACAGCAGTACACGCAAACCAAGGCACGCTTGTCACCGTGATAATGTTAGTGTCATCACTTGCTCTTAGGGAACCACTGGGAAACAAACCACTGAGAAATGAGAAGATGACTTTTCTTGCAATTCTCTCCTTCTGAAGGTCTAGACTGCTCCTTCGTCTGTGCACAATAGACCCACGAACAAAGACATTGTTGAAAGCACGGCGCATATGCTCATATGTACATTCTGAAAACCACATGGGATTTTTCTGCATTTTAGCTTACACTCCAAAGCTGAAGCTGTCATTAACTGAAGGGAAAAGGCTGCTTTCAAACATGAATCATTTTTCACAGACTTCATTAAAACAGAATAAACTTCTTTGCTAGTTAGTGAAAGGCAGTGGGGGAGGGGAGAAAGGAAATTCTAACTCTTCCTTCTGTGCTGAAGATAAGGAAAGATGATTCCATTCTTGCCATCTGAAAGAGGTGGAAGACAACACATCCATTCTAAAGATAAATAAAATGAAGCATGAGAATGTCACTGCAGACAGACTAGCCCAGACAGTAAAAATGAATCAGCAGTAGAAAGCATGAAGAAAATTTAGGTTTTCTGATTCCAAGGCCAGTGCTTGTCTCTCAGGTTAGGGCTGCTCCCAGAAAATGACACTAGAATTGAAGAGACAGTGGTTCGACTTATATTTAAAAGGGTCTCTTCCCATGTACCTGAAACACATCACAGTGCCAATCTCTAATTACAACTTGTCTCTCCTGGACAAATTGAACATCATATTTGAAATAGTGGGTATACCTCTTTTCAATTTTCAAATATGCTTGGCCATTAACAACAATAATACAATAATATAAAAATGTGCACCCACCATCCAGCCTAAGAATTAAGATATTGTAAATACAGTGGAAGTATGATACCACTTTCCTTCCTCACCCTCATCACTCTCTGGAATTGGATGTTCATCATTTGTCTTTCTTTAACAAATGTCGGTACTTTGACAGGCATGAGCCTAAGTACTTTAGAAATAAGGACTTATTGTTAATCTTTATAATAACCCACTGAGTTGGATACTACCATTGTCCTTATTTAGTAAATGACAGGACTGTGACAGAGAAGTCAAGCAATTTGCTTCAATTCACACAGCTACTAAATCGCAGAACTAGAAGACATACCATGCTATGTTATGTTGTCTAATGCTTGTGATCGCTGTCTATTCATCCATCTATCTAACCATTTCTCAACATTTCATGTCACTATTTCAACATCATCATAATGTCATCATGATAGAGAACAGATTTTTTTTTTTTTTGCAATGTGGTTTTTTTCCCCTCTTAACATTATATGTATGAGATTCATCCATGTTGCTGCAGGTGGCCCTAGCTCATTCATTTTCATTGCTGATTATTACTTCATGGAGTGAACAAGTAGAATTATCCATTTTAAGATCAATGAACACTTGGGTGTTTCCAGAATGTTTTTCTACTACAAACTTTGCTGTTATGAATATTCCTACACAGAGTTCCTATGCACACATGCATTTTGTTTTTTCTGAAAGGTATGTGCCCAAGATAAAATTGCTGCATGAAAGCAAATGCTTATCTTCAGGCATAATGCATATTGTCAAATTATTCTCCAAAGGGGTTGTACTAATTCACACTTTTTCAGCAGGTGTGTTTCTGTTTTCCATATTATTGCCAAAACTAGGTATTGTTTTTCTAATTAAGTATTTAGGTTTTAGATATTTTGTACTCTTAAAACTCCACCTTGTTTCAATTTTCATTTCTTTGATTATCACTTTGGTAAAAGAGCCTTTTATAGACCTTCTGAGTACTTCCTGTTCCTCTTTTCTAAAATCACTTTTCTCTTGTTTTCTTTTTCTAATTAATGTATAGGTGTTCTTGGTATTCTGCCTAATAACCATTATAGGTATAACTCATTTTATTGCTCTCCACTTTACTGCATTACATACTGTGTTTCCTACAAATTGAAGATTTGTGGCAAATATGTATCAAACAAGCCTATCAGCACCATTTTCCCAACAGCACATATCATGAACACCTGTGTCTCTGTGACACATCAGTAATTCTCCTCATATCTGCTGTGGTGCTGTGACCAGTGATCATTGTTGTTACTATTGTAATGGTTTTTAGATCACTAGAAATTGTACTTATAGAAGATGACAAACTCAATTGATAAATGTCATGTATGTTCTGATGACTCCACCTACCAGCTATTGCCCTGTCTCTCTTCAAGCCTCCCTATTCTCTGATACACACCTATTTTGAATTTGGCTAGTAAGTAACCCTACAATGACCTCTAAGTGCTCAAGTGAAAAGCCACACATTTCTCACTGTAAGGGAAAAGAAAGAAATGATTCAGCTTAATGAAGAACACATGTTAAAAGCCACGATAGGTTGATAGATCTCTTGCCTGACCAGTTAGCCAAGTTGTGAATGTAAAGGAAAAGTTCCTGAAGGAAATTAAAAGTACTACTTTGGTGACATGCAAATGATAAGAAAGTGAAGCAACCTTATTTCCAATATGGAGAAAGCTTTAGAATTCTAGGTAGAAGATCAAGTCAGTCGCAAAATTCTCTTAATGCAAAGCCTAACCCAGAACAAGGTCCTCTCTTCAATTCTATAAAGGCTGAAAGAAGTGAGGGGAAAAAACTTGAAGTTAGCAGAGTTTGTTTCATGAGGTTTAAAGAATAAAGCCATTTCCCTAACATAAAAAAAGTACAAGGTGCAGCAGCAAGTGCTGATATTGAAGATGCAGGAAATTATCCGTAAGTTTATGATTAACGGAAGATGGCAAAGTGAAGAGATTTTCAATGTAGATCAAACAGCCTTCTACTGGAAGAAGAGGCCATCCAGGACTTTGATAGCTAGGAAGAAGTCAATGTCTGGTTTCAAACCTTTAAAGGACAGGCTACCTTCTTTTCTCCGGGCTTATGCAGCTGGTGGTTTTAAGTTAAAGTCAGTGCTCATTTATTATTTTGAAAATTATAAGACCCTTACAAATGATACTAAGTCTTTTCTGCCTGTGCTCTCTAAGGAAAATAATAAAGCCTGGATGACAGCACATCTGTTTACAACATAGTTTACTGAATAGTTTAAGCCCACTGTTGAGAACTAATGCTGTGGAAAACAAGGATTCCTTTCAAAATCGTCCTGCCATATACCTGGTCACCCAAGAACTCTGATGTATAAGGTTATTAATGCTATTTTCATGCCTGCTAACATAACATATATTCTGCAGCCCTTGATCAAGGAATCATTTCAACTTTCAAGTCATATTACTTAAAGAAATATATTTCATAAGGCTATAGCTGCTGGAAATAGTAACTCCTCTGATGGATCTGAATAAAAGTGTACTGAAAATGATTTACCATTCAAGATGCCACTAAGAGTATTTGTGACTCATGGAAGGTCAAAATGTTCACATTAACAGGAGTTTGGAAGAAGCTGAATCCAGTCTTCAAGGATGACTTTGAATGATTCAAGGCTTCAGTGGAAGAAATAACTGCAAATGTGGTGGAAGTCACAAGAGAAGTATAACTAGAAGAGCAAGATATGACTGAATTGCTACAGTCATGATGAAACTTGAGTGAGTGAAGAGTTGCTACTTATGGATGAGCTACTTATAGTTTCTTGAGAGGCATCTGCTGCTGATGAAGATACTGTGAACATTGTTGAAATGACAAGAAAGGTTTTAGAATGTTACATCATTACACACAGTTGATAAAACAGCAGCAGGGTTTGAGAGGATTGACTTCAATTTTGAAAGATCTACTGTAGGTTAAAAAAATCTATCAAATTGCATCACCTACTATAGAGAAATATTTCATGAAAAAAGGGTCAATTGTTCTAACAAGCTTCTTTGTTGTCTTATTTTAAGAAACTGTCACAGTGACTCCAATCTTCAGAAAATATTGCTCTAATTAGTCATCCTCCACCAGCAAGATTAGAACTCACTGAAGGGTCACTGGATAGTTAACTTTTTTCAGCAATAAAGTAGTTTTGATTTAAAGTGTGTACATGGTTTTCTTGGAAACATAATGCTATTATACACTTAATAGATTATAGTGTACACATAACTTTTATATGTACCAGAAAAACCTAAAAATTGTGACTTGCTCTTGTAATTTTTTGTAGCCTCTAAGATTTTCTTCATGTACAATTTTCTACAAAGATAAGAATTAGTTTTACAACTTACTTTCTGAGTCACATTTCCTTTTTTTGCTTTGTTTGATTATATAGTCTGGGAACTGAAATAAAAAATTCAATAGAGTAATGATATAGCTATACTTTTTTGTTCATCCATTCACTATGAAGCATGATGTGAACTGTAAGTTTTTTTTAAAAAGAATTTACAGTTATTTATTTATTTATGCATACAGAACTGGGATACAGGCCAGAGGTGGGGGGTAGTGGTGAGAGAATTCACCAGAGACATAGTGGGGAGCAGAACAGGTAGATCTACTGAAATACACTGCTGAGGGGAGCAGTAGGTGAGACAGGTGTGCCATGTAGATCACCTCAAGGGCCAGGGATTGAATTCTTGCTGAAGCAGCTGTGGATATCTTCATAGTGCTGCACTTTAACCTGTTGTGTCATCAGGGAGGGCCCTGTAAATTCTTTCTAATAACTCCTAGGATAAGGAATTCTTTTCTGATCCTAGTCTTCTGAGGGTCCTCATCAAGAATGGATGCTAAACTATTTTCATGACTTCTCTGTATTTATTAACATGATCACATTATTTTAATGTGATAATTTAAATCAATTTTATGATGTAAAGGAATCACATATTACTGGCAGGAAGTCAATCGGTTCTTGAAGTAACATCCTCTTTATGTATTGCAAAAGTAAATGTGCTAATATTTTGATAGGGTTGCTTGCATTAATATTAATGGTCAGGAGACATATTGTGTTTTTTTTTTATTTTAAAGATTTATTTACTTGTGCATACAGAACTGGGGTATAGGCCAGAGGGGCAGGGGTGGTGAGAGGCTTCACCAGACACAGAGTGGGGAGCAGAACAGGCAGATAGACAAAGTGCACTGCTGAGGGGAGCAGCGGGCTGGTCAGGAGAGGTCTGCTGTGGTCACCAATGTGGTCACCTCCAGGACAGGTGGGGATCGAACTCATGCTAAAGTGGCTTAAGCTTCTTAGTGCTGTGATTAACCCACTGCACCACCAGGGAGGGCCCTCTTAATGTCTTTTATTGGATTTGGTAGCAGAATAATGCTTATCTCATAAAGTAAGTTAGGACATGTTTCCTTTATAGATTATAAAAATGCAAAATTATTTTTTTATTTTAAATATTTGATAAATACTATGAGACAACCAGAACCATGAGTACATTTATCGTCAAGTAACTAATTTGATTTGAATTTGTGAATATGCATTTAATTGCAAATTAAATCTAAAGAATATTTAATATTTATTAAATGTAGTAGAGAGCTACTCAAATTTCCTGGATTTTTGTATTTCTTGTATCATTTAGGTGATTTTTCCCACTCATGGAACTTTTTCCATTTCACATGAAGTTGTTAAATTTATTGGCATAAAAATTTTTGTAGTATTTTTTGCTACTATTTTAATGTTAATGGAACCCCTTAGTGGTTTTTTTTTTACTTCTTCTTAAAATTGATTTTTTTCCGTGGGTCTTTTCCCCCATAGTTTAGTTGTTATCAGTTTTAATTTTTCCAAAGAACCAACGTTTTACAACACTGGTTTTTCCCTAATGTTTGTTAACTTTTTACTTCCTTTATTTCTGCCTTTCAGTACTTCATTTCTTCTGATAATTTTGAGTTTAAATTCCTTTTGGTTTTAGCTTTTCAAGTTGGTAATTTAGATCATCAATTTTAAACAAGTTTTTGTAAGTTAAAATATGAGCCATTCATTTCCCTCTAAGTGTTGCAATAACTGCAACCCACAAATTTTGTTGTTATTATCATCCTGAACAATACGTTCTCATTTTCCTTCACATTTTTTTTTCTCCCAATATATCTTGTCTCTCCTAATAATTATTCCATATGTCACAGAGGCTCTGTTTATTTTTTCAAATCTTTTTGTTTTTTTGTTCTTTCTGTGCCACAGTTTAAACAGATCTGCATGGTCTTTGAAGTTGCTGATTTTTGTTTTTCACCAGTGTTTAACCTGTTGATAATACTGACCAATCAATAATTTGTTTTGGATGTTGTATTTTTTCATTTCTATAGATTCCATTAAGTCTTTTGTTAGTTTCCTCTTCATTATGGAGACTCCTTATTTGTTCCTCCAATATGTTTATATGTTTCTTTAAATCCTTTAACATATTTATAAAGTCCTTCTTTACTACTTCTATCATCCTTCAATTTCTAGAACTCTTTCTGTTAAGTGAGTTTCTTTCAAGGATGCCATTTCTCACTTTTTAACATATTTGGTAGTTAAGACATAGGACACTGTGGATAGTCCTATTTGATTATATTTCTTTAAGAATGTTGGGGGGGGGAGGCAACATTTAATTATTTATAAGAATGCTTGATATTTTTGAGAAGACTTCAGCTGTGTTAGGATGGATTTGATAGAACCTTTATAGTATGTCCACTTAAACTCCTTTCAGGATCTCTATCTAGTGCACTATGGGTTTAACGAGGTCTCTGCATTCTGCTGGTAAGAGCTCAAATACCTCTCAACTAATTCCATTAGTTGTTTGGCTCAGTCATAGCTCCACCTTCTTCTTTTAGCTCAGCCCTATGGAGCCTCACTCTGCAAATGCACTGCTTAGTTTTGGGCCAGACTCCGAGAATGTCCTGTGTCATCCTTTTTCTGTGTAGCTCCCTCCTCCCTGGGATTCTGCTCTATAAATTTCAGCCACTCAGGACCCCTGAGCTCCAATCTCCATCTCCATGATTCAGCAAGGCTGTGTGTTCTGTTTGAACTTGCTGTTCTTACCACAGTCTGCAAAATGCCTTCAGGCAAGAGCCAGTGATCACTGGGCATATCTCATTTCTTGTTCTCTTTGTTCCGGGACCATAGTTGTGTGTTACTTATATCCAACATCTGAAAAAAAAAAAACAATATACTCACACCTAGTTTCATAACTGTTTGCAGTGAAAGAGTTAATTTGGTGCTAATTACTTCATGGCTCAAAAGTTTTTAATTTTTAATCATAAATATGGTTTAAATTTTATTGAATGCATTTTTTCAGCTATCAAGATTATCTTGTGGGTTTTCTTCAATATTTTATGGTGGCGAATTACTTTAATAACTTTTCTAATGATAAAATGTCCTCATACCTAGAATAAACCCAACTTGATAACGATGTTTTATTTTTTTAATATTTTGCTAGATTTGTTCTTCCGGTGTCTTGCCTATATTTAAGAATGAGATTAGTCTACTTATTACTTTCTCATACTGTCTTGGATTTTGGTCTGAAGATAATCCTAATGCTTTAAAATAAGAGGGGGTATGTTCATTTCCCACTGCTGCTGTAACAATTTACCACAAACTCAGTGACTTAAAACACACAAATTTATATCTTAGGGTATTGGAGGTCAGAAGTCTGAAATGAGTTTCACTGGGCCAAGATTCAGGTGTCAGTAGGGCCGCACTCACTCCAGAGGCTGTGGAAGAGAATCAGTTTTATTGCCTTTTCCATCTTCTGGAAGCTTCCTGCAGTCCTTGACTCACAGTCCCCTTCTAGCCAGCAATCCTGTCACTCTGACCTCTGCTCTGTCACCTCACCTCCTTTCACTCTGACTTTCCTACAATCCTCTTCCATTTATTAAAAATACACACACATAAATGACAACAGACTCACCTCCATAATCCAGTAAAATCTTCTAAACTAAAATCTTTGATTTAACCACAGCTTCAAGATTCCTTTGTCATGTAGCAAATGTTCATAGTTTCTTGGAATTAGGATTTGGATATGTTTGAAAGTAGGAGAAAGATTTTATTTTCACTAATGTAAGAGGAGACATTTACCAGTCTCTTTTTCTTACTCAAATTACTATTTCTTTGACTATTTAATGAAGTTTACTTGTCAAATTGTATAGGACATTTCTATGGGCAACTTAAAAAATACATAGCCGGGGCCTTCCTGGTGGCTCAGGGCTTAAAGTCTCAGTTCTACCAAGCTATCACCAGCCACTGTGGCTTGAGTTCGATTCCCAGTCTGAGATAAGACCCACATGGTGCAGCAAACCTCTCCTGTCATTCCTGCTGTTCCCCTCAGCAGTGTATTTCAGTAGATCCACCTGTTCTGCTCCCTACTCCGTCTCTGGTGAATCCTCACACCCCTGCATCTCTGGTCTGTACCCCAGTTCTTGTATGCATAAGTAAATAAATCTTTTTAAAAATACATAGTCAAGTGTCTGTGTGTGTGTGATGCTTCAAAATAACCACTGATTATTAATACTAAGAATAAAATGAGTAATTTTCTGTATTTTTTGATCATAGAATATATCCCATATTATATA
>NW_004567103.1:26143386-26160830 GCF_000260355.1 Condylura cristata | reverse complement strand
TGCTTTAACCACTGCACCACCAGGGAGGGCCCTGCCTATCTACTTTTAATATATCTTGCTAGAAGTTAGGACTGCTGGCTTTAAGAGTAAGTATTTTCGTGGTCAGCTCTAACTCATCACATAATGACTAGTCAAACTTTTAGATTATTGTCAATGTAATAGATAAGAAATAATATTACAGTGTACTTTTCATTTGTATCTTTCATATTACAAATGAGGCTAAGCATTTTTCCCTAGTTTAAAGTATTGACATTTTTTTGTGAATTATTCAAGATAATAAATGTGTTTTAGCAATGTACTTTCCTACAGAACTATGGGCATTTTCCCTAATTTTAGATAGTAGATATTACAATATTGTCATTTGCAGGATATATATATATATATATATATATATATATATATATATTGGTCTTTGAAGGACGACCTTCCAAAAATGTTCAGACAGGCTTTTTCACAGTTATCAAGCACTGACTTTTCTAATACCTGTCATTTTGATATGTAGCACTGAGGTCGAATAAGACTCTGTGGGCTTCAAGAAAAACTCTGACCACTACCTAGAAGAAGGAAGACTGGGGAACATTATTCAAGTGTAGGATTATCTATAGGAACATTTGCTGCAGGCTCTCCCTGGTGGTGCAATGGGTTGGGACACAGCACTGCAAGCTAGTCACAGCCGCCTCAGCGCAAGTTCGACCCCCAGCTCCGGAGGTGACCCACATAGCGCAGCAGACCTCTCCTGTCTCATCTGCTGCTCCCCTCAGCAGTGTACTTGGTCAGTCTGCCTGTTCTGCTCCCCACTCTGTCTCTAGTGAAGCCTCTCATCACCCCTGCACCTCTGGCCTTACCCCAGTTCTATATGATAAATAAATCTTTTAAAAATGCTGTATGTGAAAAACACATCTTTATTTGTAGACTGAACATGAAGTCACACACTCCTTATAATGTGAAATTCCTTTTCTCTCTCCTTAATACCTTAGGCACTGAGCCCACTCCTTAGCTCAGGGTTAAGCCTTTGGGCTATTGTATGTAGTTTAGAACTTACAACCATGTAAATTCTCCATGGGTATGCATTTAAATTTGTCTTTTTCTCTTACTGATCTATCTGATATTGTTTGCTCAACCAGAACGCAAACTAGTGGGAGAATTTCCCCTTTACCCTTACATCATTCAGATTACAAAAATTACAGTTCTCATACTTACTGGTTCATCAGTTCCAAAAGCTTTGGAATTTCAATGTTTTCAATGAAAAGTATCTCGTTATGTTAATGATATACCTTTGGAAAAGCACCTAAAGATGCTTGCCAGGTGAAATAACAATGTGATTAGAAGTTTGGAACTTCAGTGCCACTCCCAGACCACCAAGGAGATAAGGGAAGCTGAAGATTGACTCAGTTGCCAATCGCCAATAACTTAATCAACCATGCTTATGTAACGACGCTTTCCAAAAGGGTGGGGGTCAGACTGCTCCCATGTGCCACCTTTGTTGGGCCCCAAGCATCAAAAGGACAGAAGCTTCCTTGTTCAGGACTTGAACCTACATTTCTCTTCCTCTGCTTGTTGACTCATATATGCTTTAGCATCTTCTGTAATAAACTGGTGATCTAGTGAGTACAAAGTTTTCTGGGGTTATATGTGCTATTCTAGCAAGTTAACTGAATCACAGAAGGGAGCTTTGGAACCCTGTGATTTGTAGCAAGTTGGTCAGAAATACATATAATAACCTGGACTTGTTTATTGACATCTGAAGTCTGAGTAAGAGTCACAGACATCTCTAATGTTTTTAACTAGTTGGTCAGAAGTATAAATAAGAGTCTGGGCTTCTAACTTTCATGTGAAGTGACAGGCAGTCTTGGGAGACTAGGCACTGAACTTGTGAAATCTGATGCCCTCTGTAGAGGTTGTCAGAACTCAGTCCAGTTCTTGGATGACCTGCTGGTGTCTGAAAATTATTTGTTTTTGTGGGAAGCTTCCAGACACACTCATGCCAGAATTGGGTCTGGGAGCCTCACTCAGGTATCAACCACTTTTTTGTGATATAGATTGCTAATATTTTTCAGTTTGCCATGAACTCTGCTAATGATGTTGGGGTTGTCAATGGTTTTATTTTGTCATGTAAAGTATTTTTATTTTATGTTTAAATATAGTCAAATTTATTGGTCTCTATTTCTAATCCTGGCTTGTTTGGTTTTTATTGGTCATTCTTAGGAAAATTTTTCTCTACTCCTAAGCTATATGGGAATTTATGCATGTTTTTGTCTAGTAACTAAATGGTTTTATTGTTTGGCGAAATCTCTGGTTCTCTTAGAATTTATCCTGGCTTTATCGTGAGAAGTGGATTCAATTTTACTTTTTCCATTATAGGTATTTGTCACAACACCTCTAACTCAAAATTCCTTCCTTCCTTCACTGATTTTACATATTGACTTTACCATACACTGAATTTCCTTGAGTAGATGTTTAGATTTGCTCTCTGTTTATGAATGCCCCTATCTACTCATGAGCTAATATTACACAATTTTAAACACTGAGACACAATCACAATGCTATATCACAATGCTATACATTTATGATTTGGTAGAGATAGCCCTTTTGTCATTGGTTTTCTTCCTAAAGGTTTTTCTATTTGACTTTCTTATTTTTTCAAATGCACATTATAATCAATTATTCTCAGCTCCTAGGGGGTTGGGGGAACCGACTCATGCTACTAATGTTTTTATGTGGAATGCATTTGGTTTATAAATTCAGTAAAGAAAAACATTACATCTTCATAGAGTTTTCCTATCCCAGAATATGATATGTTTTCCTATTTATTTATGCTTATTTTGTTCTCTAAGGAATAGTTTATAATTTTTCTCAATATACTTCTGACATTTCTTGTTATCTATGCTTATAGCTGTTTCCATTTCATTTATTGTTTTGTCATTGCAAAATGGAGTCCTCACTCTCATTATACCCTTTAACTGGTTATTGCCTGTATATGCGAAAGTTACTGATTTATGTACGCTGGCTTTTTAATTTGTGACTTTACCAAATTTTGTTCTTGTTTGTAATAGTTGTTCTACCACGATTCTTTTGAGTTTTCTAGCAATATAATCATACTGTCTTAGCCCATCCTTTTCAATTCTTTGCCATTAATTGCTTTACTTGTCAAGTGCCATTGTATGTACATACATTCTTTAATTTTGTGCTTTTCTGTTACCTAAGAATATAGAGTCAAACATCTTGTTCCAAACTTCCAAATGAGATTAGGGACTTTGATTAAACATATGTATCTTTATTTCAAGTCTGTTAGAATAGGATTCTGCTCTTATCATCAATATCAACACTTTCTATATTTCCTCTCATTTATAAGTGATTAACTTATAAATTTGTTCTAGTAAATGTGGTTAACTGTTCTAGCAATATCATAATCATTGCTAGGAGACAATATGACAAATGCAGTCTAAATGTCACTTTAGGGAAGTGGTTAGCAGCTCCTTGAGATGGATTCCCATGTGTTCTTTCATGAGAAGCCCCAGTCTCAAGTAGGAAAGAAAAGGACCTTCCGAATATTAGAAAGTATGCAGGTGAGTGGAAGTGGTACAAGAGTTAGAATTTTCAAAAGTTGAAGACTTGTATTTTATTTTATGGTTGAAGGATAACTTTCTCCTTTTAGGTACAAATTTTCATGTATTCCCAATGTGGCTGCACATATTTCTCCCCTAAGAAATGCTTCTGATTTAGTACTTGCACACCTCTGTCTCTCAGCCCTATTTTTTTTATCACTCTTCTAGAAGAAAGAGGATAAGGCAACAAAAATTTATTTTCCATTAAAACACTAATCCTTTATCTAATGTGTTTTAATTGTCTTTATTGGTATATTTTAATTTTTTAGTTGAACTCATTTTCTTTTGCCATCTACCAAAAGTCATCAAGGCAAGACCTTCCATTAGCTTTCTGTTCCCCAGCTTAAACAGAGATTGTTTAAAGTGATGCTTAATTATAAAGAAATGTGTTCCTGAAGTAAAAAGGTAGAAAAGATATCTTTTGTACTTCTTTTATACAAATATAAACACTTTAAAGCTATTTCATATATATATTTATATATATAAAACAAATATATATATATATATATATATATATAAAACAAATATATATATATATATAACGGTAAATACATGTCATCACATTACTTGTCAAAAACCCTTATAATGTAGCACACCAAGAATGAACTCTAAAGTACACTACGAACTCAGAGCAATAATAGTATTAGTAGGCTCGCCATTTGTAACAAACGTACCTCTGGTTTGGCTGTTGATAATGTGCATATGTAGGGATGTAGGGACAAGGAATATGTGAGAACTTTTTGTACTTATTGTTCAACTTTGCTGTGAACCTAAAATTGCTCTTTAAAAAGTCTATTAATATTTTTACATAGAGTTTACATAATTTTCAAATACCATTATGGGCAATCTGCATTTTCATTTAATAACATTACATATTGTATAATATTCCTCCTTATGACTATTTTAACTAAATGTCCTTTAACCAAATACATGACAATTTCCTAGAAAAAAATCAATAGAAATAAAATCATGACACAAAGAAATATAACTTTAAATGTTCGTGATATTTATCATCTTTCATAAAGGCATAATAATATCTGTTGACTATGAATAAAATAGTAGTTGCCCCTCCCCGCAATGCCTCACTGTCATGCTTCCTGCAGGCTGGTCTGTATCACAAAGTCCTGGCCTCTCCCCCAAGCAGTCTCATGAGGATGATTCAAGCACATCAAATAGGACAGAAAGAACCAGCAAGAGGCAGGTTTCCTGGGATCTGAAGCCACACAGTTCCCATGACTGTGAAGAGAGAAGTCAACACAAAAGTGATGGGACCTGCAGGGTACCAGTGACATGGGCAGCTTTCTCATCTTGACCTAGAACAAGGGCCCTCTAGGACAGTCTCAGAACACAGTGATGCAGCCATGCTGGGTGAAGAGAGGTGTGCTCTAGATATGAAAGCAGTGCTGCCCACACCCTCCTCAGAAGAGAAGTCAGAGGAGCCTGTTGAGCTGGTATGTTCATACAGCACAGAGATAGAGCAAGGAAAGGGGCTGGAATCGTTTAGAGGGGTTCAGAGTATGCTGTCACCCTTCAAATGTTAGGCACTGAGTCCCAGCTCTCTCCAGGTTCCTTCCACCTGGAGTTCTGCAAGGTTGCTTATTGCATGACTTTTCACCTCTGCCCCCAACTAAGTGTGATCCTGAGTGAGCCTCTCTCATCCTTGTTAGCAGAAGAACCTGCCTGAGTTGGTTACTAATGAGCCACAGGAGGCGCGCTTCCCCTCCCAGTGCTGGGACCAAATGCTTCAGCTCTTTGGAGTTGTCAGTTTATGGAGAATGGATCCCCAAACAGCTGCAGGGCAACCACAGCCCTTTAGCAGACTGCCTAGCACATAGAAAATTTGTTGAACTAAATTACTAGAACAAGGCAGGTAGAGGATTGCATCTAAAACACCCTGCAGCTCATGCTCCCAGGAGGTGCTTATACTGCAGGCTTCTAGCAAACTGGGGAGCCAACATCTCAACCTCCTAACTGGAAGAGAAGATGGGATGTTGAGTAGCAGCAGAGGTCACTAAAGAGAACCAATAACTCCTGTAAACTGCAGGCACCTGCAACTGCAGATCTAGAGGTTGACCTTCCAGACACGCCCCCAAGTCACAGAGTTTCAGAAGTACCAGGGCAGGCACAGTGTGTTCCTTCTCCCATCTCCTGTGGTGGCGCCAGATGTTACTGAGGAGCCCAGGTCTTCCACTGAGCAACATTCCTATAAACAGCTCCAGCATCCCTCTCAACACAGAGCTCCCAGGAGCTACTACAAGACAAAAAGTTGGCACTTGAAGTAAAACTCACCGGCCATCCTGACACAACACATCCCTCTCTTTCCCAAGGTCTACTGAGTGTTCCATACCATGCAGTTATCAGCAAAAGAGTTCAGTGGAGCATTTATCTTTTTGAACCCTGGCCAGGTGTTCATTTTAGTAACTATGTCTGGAGTTTGAAAATGTGCATTTTCAATATTTACTTGGGAACCTAAGAGCCTCCACAACATTTATTACCCAGGTGGCGCTTTCTGACAGGCAATCTAGCTCGATCCCCAAGAAAGAGGAGCTGGAAACTCAGATTATCTCACGGCTCATGATTGGATAAGCAGTGCAGCTGATACGAACTTTGGCATCATTCTTTCGTCCCTACTTTCTATCTTTTCCCTCTGTCATCATTCTCTAGGGGAGCCTAGCAGCTGAACCCAAGTGACTATGTAAATGGCAAATGACTGGAAGAAAAAAATGTAGAAACAAAACAATAATTTTTGGCACATATGATTGATTTCTGTTTTGCTGAGCTCTTTGCTCAGTAACAAGAGCATTTTCTGTGTGCATTTTGTTCTCTTTGGTTGTTCACCTTTTCATGAGGGAAAAACTTAATAAATCTTTTGTCTGTTTTGAACTCCATAGATTAAATTTTTATCATGCTAATATAGTATATTGCTGAAAGAAGATAATTATGTGGTAAAATTAAGGCATTCTGCAATTATATCTTGTAATATCATTAATTTCCAGATGCACACAAATTATATCTACCTCAAGAAGAATAGTAATTTCCTTTGTTTCACTCACAAAAGCAGGTAATAACAATCTTTCTCCTGCAATTATTTTAGACAAATTTTCCAATTTGTTATCTCAGACCTCTCAGGGCAGTAATGATACATTATTTCAAGTTTCAAGTTTTACTTTTACCATCATATCACTAATGATATTTTAGATTGAAAGTGTTGTTTTCTTTCTGAAAAAGCATCGATACTCATTGTCATATCTCTCCATAATCTTAGAAGAGAAATCATTAATGATAATGAATGGGCTTATTGAAAAAATTATGCCATAGATAACATGCCTCCATCTATGCTACCATAAGAACTATTTCATGCAAGACATATATAGGAAAAATTAATGGCACAGAACAAAAAAGCTTAAAGAAGCATAGCTGTGAGCTGCTTATAGTTATTTCAATCTTTATAAGAATTTTATATTCTCAACAAATATTACTGAGCGCACATTCCATGCAAAATCCTATGGCAGGGAGTCAAAATGTCACTGCACCCTCTAAGAGCTCCCAGTCTTGCTGAGGAGACAAGAACGAAAAAGTCCACGTGGGGGAATGAGCAGCAGCACAAAGCAAGAGCGGCATTAGTAATATAAGACTAGGTGAATCTTAAAGAAATTCTAAGGTTCAGAGGGAAAAGGACACATCAAGTTTGGGGAGTATCGTATAAGCTCCTGGGGTAGGAAAGATATTAACTGAATTAAGTATAAGAGAAAAGACCCCCAAGAGCAACCTTGAACTTGATCAAATGGGCCTTCCTTTCTCACTGATCCATCACTCACTCTCATTCCCATCTTTCCACACCTCAACACTCTTCTTGCCTCCCTTTATTTCTCATGTATTGCGCATGTACATTTCCCTTTTGTAATAATCGCCATTTTCAGTGGTTCAACTATAATAATCTTAAATCTGAGTCTACAGCAGATCTCTGACTCTTCACTTGGGCTCTGAGTCCCACTGTACTTTCTGCCTGCACTGATGCTCTTCTTCCCATGTTGCCATGAACAGCCACCTTGGCCAGTGAAATGCCACCTCCAGAGTACACTCTCTTGCCCTCCTCAATGGAATTCATGTGTACCTCCACTCAAGTCCTATCCCTAAGTCCTTTCCTTATCTCTGCCATTTTGTTTGCTAAAACCCTGACAAAAAAAACCATTGTTTTATTGTTATTTCTCATGTTTTCCTCTTTAACTGTATATCTGTGCTCTGTCCTCTGGGAATTAGTTCCATTACCAACAAAGGTGGACTTAATAGCCCAATTTCTACTACATGTCCAATGTTGATGGGGTCAGAGGTGGACATCTGCCACTTTTCTTTCCCAGTCATCAGAATAGGGACATGGAGAAGCAAATGCTTTTCTGTTGTTTCTTGAATTAAAAAGGCATTTAGAATCAAAGGGCACGCTCCATGGAGTGCCAAAACCACCCTTGGAGCAGAATAAAATAGTTGCAAACCATATACACAACATACATAGAACTCTCACAACTCTGACGGTCAGATGACCCAGTTTTAAAATGGGGAGAGGATTTGAATAGACATTTCTCCAAGGACTATACTGCATGACTAATAAAAACATGAGATGTTGTTCAATGTTATTAGCCAGAAAGGGAATGTAAACAAAACCATGAGACACTACTTCACAACCACTAGACTAGCCACAGTAAAAAAAACAATGGAAATAGGAAACATTGACATGGGGCAGAGAAATCAGAACACTTGTATGTTGCCAATGGGAATGTAAAACAGTGAAGCTACTATGAGGAACAGTTTGTAGTACCTCAAAAAGTTAAACACAGAATTATAATTACTAACCACTTCACTTTTATATACCTTTCCAAAAGAATTGAAAACAGGTTTTCAACACAGTGGAATTATTAATAATGGCAAGAAAAGTAGAAATAACCCTAATGTCCATCAACATATGAACAAAATGTGATATACCTATAAAATGGAATATTATTTAGTCATAAAAAGAACTGATATGTGATATGTGCTACAACATGGATGAACATTGACACCATTATGCTAAGGAAAAAAGTTAGACACAAAAGTCCATATAAGCAGATTTGTTTTTGCCATACTTGGAGGAGAGGGGAATGAGGAGAAGTTGATTAATAGGGATGGAGTTTCTATTTAGGGATAATAATAAAGTTATGCAATTAAGCTTTGATAAGTATTATATAGCATCATGAATGTAATTAATGATCCCAAATTGTACATTTTAACTGATTAAAATATTAATTTTATGCTATGTGTATTTTATCACAATGATTTGTTAAAAGACATTTGGAGTGCTTAGGTTTCCTTTGCCATCATATTCATAGAGAATTAGAAAAAGCCAATTCACAAAGAGTGAATGGTGAAACAACTCAGCAGACAGAAATAAGAATCTTGAAAACAGGAAGAGAGGCAGCCCTGATTTCTCCTTCAAGATCTGGCCTCAGTCTTCATGAGGCTCACATGCAATTGCAAACTTGGACTTCTATACCCATATTAAATTCCCTTTTTGCAATTCAGCAGTTTGAGTGAGTTTATGGTACTCATCCCAAAGAGCACTAAGGACCATCTCCCCTCTTAACTCCTTACAGGCATGGTCTATCGGAGAATTCATCTCTGTTTCTCCCTAACCTAACTGGACTACAGTGTGTGTACATTTAAAAAAAAAAAAAAAAAAGGAGGAGGAAAATAGATTCAAAACTAACACAGACAAAAAAAAAATCTTTTTGACCTAAGTAAAAACAGACCTAATGGAAGAATTTCCTCCCATTTCTCATAATAATTTAAATCAGGTTGCTTAGTAACCATCTTCCTTAAAATGGTACATTTATATAAAAAATAATGTTTTTATAAGAAGCTGTGGATTTCCAGGCCAGGTTTTATAACCTCATGCAGGCCCATATGTCTTTTTTCCAGGCCAGATTCCAACAGGCTTGCAGAGAGTCTGCACACTGAAAAGCAATACGAGAGCATGGAGGTCAGGTCGATAGGGAAAGAAGGATTTCAGTGCCACAGTGATTTCAAAAGGGTGTCTGAAAATGAAAAAGTAGTTTGATTTTTATTCTGTATATTTAGTTTCTTGGAAATGAAGTCACTGGATGACATTGGCCATGGGTGTCATGACCAAGACAGTTAAGTCACATGAAGGGTGTCTAAAGAAGGGAGAAAGCAACTCTCAATCATTTGCATTTTATCTAAAAATTTCAAAATGTCACCTAGAAGATGTAACTTTTTGTTATCTTTTTTTCATTTAAGGCAATTCTGGTATCCCTTCTCAAATATATATCATCATAGTAATTATGATAATGAATATTAAATTATTGCTACATTTATGATACTTATCAGCTTTTTACTGATCATTGAGGACAGAGATGCTTTGAATAAAATAATGGGATCATATAACTAGATTTATTTATTTCTACAAGAGCTGAGTGAGGTGTAGGCCAGAGGTGTGGGGCATGGTGAGAGGATTCACCAGAGACAGAATAAGGAGCAGAATAGGTAAATCTACTGAAATCCACTGCTGATGGGAGCAGTGGGGAAGAGAGGAGACATCTGCTGAGCCATGTGGGTTAGTGCCCTGGCTGGGTGCTGCAGTGGTTGCTGAGAACTTGCTAGTGCTGAGATTTAACCCCTTGTGCCATCAGGGAGGTCCTCCCAACACTCCCCCCACCAGTGTTTGTTTAAAAAAAAATTATCCTTACCAGTATTTTGGTAGCTTCCAGGCAAGAAGTTTATCTCACTGCTTTATTTCTGGGTTTATAGCTTCTTCCTTTCTTGATTGATGCAGGACAGAGTGCAGAGACTAGAAGCAAAAACACTCCATCTGATCGCATCCTAAATCAAGGAGCTCAAAAAGTCAAGTAGGCAGCACTCAATTGGAGCAATTAGCAGAATAGTCCACCTAATGTCGAAGTGCCAGCAGGTAACCAGAGCAGCATCTTGATGATTACACTGTTTGAATGCACTCGGAGCATAGTACTCTACTATAGCGAAACAGCTCTCAGCATTTTCTAGGTCTACTTCCCCCAAGATGCCTGTTCAGTTATTTTCCCAGGGATTAAGATGGCTGGACATTTTCTTTGGAAACAATGATTTTCAACAAGCCCATAAAAGAGCATACTGGGGAACTCAACTGTGCTTGAGTTTATCAGTTAAATAATTTAGAATATTTTTTAGGCTGGACGTTCCACTAAAGGTATTATAGGATGGACATCTCACAGAAACTGACAGTTAACACTCTGATCACCCTGCCCTGGTCTCAGTGTCCAACTGTGATTTTTCCTTCTGTGTCACCACAAGTTTGTGTGTGTGCGTGTTTCGAGGTGAACCATGAGATCCTCTACATGTAGAGTTACATCAGGAAGTCCTCCCATCTCTCAGATCACTTGGGCCAGGGGAACAGAGGACTGCCCTCCCCAGGGCCACCTTATTGCTCTGCTATCAGCAGTAGCAGCAGTGGACACATGAGATGATTCCGTCCTTTGATGTGGAGTGGCCAAGAAGCCACCTCCAGCAGCCATCACACCTCCTACAGGCCCCTTCCCACAAACGCTTCCAGAGCAGCTGTCACTCATTCAGCATGAAGCCAGGTACTTAGGGGATTCAAAGACTTGAAAGTGATGGCTCACCTCCTTTACCAGCAGGAGGCACACCCAGCTATAAAGGCTCTTACTGAATTCCTGTGTAGGTGCATTCTTCTGCTGTTGATAAAAGTTTCTTCCAGAATTGGTAAGAAGCCCTTTTTTGAGGCAAAAGAAATGTATTTATGAGATGGGGGTAGCAATCTCAACTTGATCTAGCTGTTTGACCAAGCTCATGTCAACGTCTCTAGGCCTATCGTCCCTAATTTCTAAAATGACACAGGCATATGCCATGATCTCTATGTCCTCTTCCAGCTCAAAATTCAGTATGAATGAAGGGCAACTCGCTACTGTTACAGCAGGGCCCTAAAGCAGTGATGTAGTTCACTCGTTTTTGTAGTTTAGGGTCTTTATTTCTACAATTTACAGGACCTATTCCATTCAGTTGAAACTCAACCTCAGTTCCACCAAGACTTTAAATAAGACAGTCTTTTATGAATCATTCGATTTGTGACATTCAACAAGTAAGTGCTCAGCATCAACTGCGATAGGCTTTGTGCTATCAGCTGGATATATATGAAGTCTAAGGCACAACCCCAGCCTTCAGAGCCCCCACAGCTGAAATGAACTAAGCCAGCAATCATGAACACATGGGGTACACGTGAGGGCCTTGAAATGCCAGGCTACAATGTCCAAAAGAAGGCCTGATGGAGAGATGAGAGAACCAGACAGGACAAGCAGAAATGGGAGCAGTCTGTGCAAAGCTTGGGGGTGAGAGATAGCATGGCAGTTCAGTTACTGCAGAAGAAGTTGGACCCCCCTGCAGAGCAGTAGGCTGAAAAGCTTTGGAACACTTATTTAACAAAACAGATTAGGTATCACAGTGAGTAGCAATTATATACTGCATACATTGACGACGATGTGTAAGTGTGATAACGCCTGGTACTGTCAAGGAAGGTGGAGCAGTTGAATCTCCTATATGTTGTGTATGATGAGAAAATATAGGGGTACACCACTATGTAAAACAGTTTTGAAGTCATCTCCTACAACCCAGGAATTCCAGCCCATTTATTATAACTTGCAATACCAAGAACAGAAAGCAGTAATGTCACTGAATAAATTGTGGTGGTCATATGATGGAATATTATACAGCAATAAAACAGAACATCTCTAACAATATGATTGCAGATCACAAACTTTATGTTAAGGGGGGAAGGGACACAAAAATTCATGTTTTATTCCATTTACATAAAGTTAAAAAACAGGAAACTAAACTTTTCTCTTTAGGTATCCACAATAAGAATGGAAAAAACCCTACTTATAAAAAAACCAAAAAATATCATGATAATTACCTCTCAGGAGGAAAGGAGTCTGTGATTTGGAAAGGGCTGACTGGGGTTGGTGGGGAGGGGTGGCAGCGTTCTGCCCACTTAGGTAGACGGCATGGAGTGTTTACTAAGACTTATGTGGTACCTGTATGTACAGGCCATGCACTTTTTTTGAACAGATGATATATTGCCCAATGAAAATCTTAAAAATTAAAGTAGACTCAAAGAACATAGGAAAGGAAGCAGAGAAGGAGGGAAAACAAGAGAAGGTGAACAGGTATGCTTGGTAGCCCCGATACATTTTGGGGGCCATGGCAAGAGGACCTTGGACAAACGCTGTTCGGGAGGAATGGTTGTGTTCCCCTCAAGAAAAGTTCATCCTTCCACCCGCACCTGAGTATTATGTGGGGTCCTTCCTCCTTGGAGACGGTGGTGAAGCACAGAGGAGCAAGATGGCAGATCGAGCAGCCTGCTCCCCTCTCATAGGGCCCTGTGAACGTCCGTCACTTCTCCAGGAACCCCACTGCTCTGTTGCTTTGTCCCCTCACCCTCCTCAAGAATGAGTCTGTGAGGACAGTGACAGGAAGAAATTCCCAGCCTTCTTCCCACTTCCTTCCCTAGCATGCCAAGCAGACCAACCAGGGGACCAACACCACTTGGTCACATTTTCCCAGTTTTGCCATTGTATCACTGACAGCCCTTTCTAAGGTTTTCTCACTGACACTTCAAACAGCCTCCAGGTATGGGTAGACCAGGTATTGCTTGTTTGTTTGTTTGTTTGTTTGAAAACAGAGTCACAAAGGAATAGTATAGGATCACGTGGCTTTAAACTAGACCATGATCCCCATCCAAATCCACTGTCTGACAAATTCCACTTATCACCAGAATGTAAGGTCCACACACAGAGATTAAACAGCTCTATACATTTTTTTTTCAGAGCCACCGAATGCCCAGAGATGTCAGTGGAGGTGTGGGAGAGAGGGCGGGGGGTTGAGGGGGTTAGGTTAACCTATATATGAAGGCACTGAATGGAAAGAGATGGAATTCATCTCAAATTCTGAGGCCCCTAACTTTTGGGTTGAGTCTAAATATCTCAGCGGAGCTCATTCTCTGATGTGAACTTCACAGACTTTTTTCACTTCACAAAGCACCGAAGAAACAAAGGATTCCATGACTTACCAAAGGTTACAGCGCTTCATTGTTTTATCTCAGAAAAAGGGGGAGAAAGTGAGAGCTTCTCCTGTGTTTCAAAGATCTAATTTTTGGTGTGAAAGAGTAAATGGCTTGCAGCCGACCCCTTTGAAACATGTAGTAAAGAATGAAAAAGGAATGGACAAGTGCAAATCAAGACTTTCTGCTACCCTCTATCAGTTCAGGGAAACCAATCTCAAATGGCCATTTCTTTCACTGCTTCAGCTGCTTATAAATATCTACTAATATCAAGACTTTGTGTGCCATAACATTATTTAGGAAATATTTAAATGTCGGGGTTGTTGTACTTGATTTTTAATAAAAATGCACTATGTTGACATTATGCCTGTCAAAACAGATGTGTTGATAGGTGATGATTTGTATTTCAAAATGATTTTTTTGTTTTAAAAATAGTTCATTGATCATACACAGTTTTTCTCTTAGCTCTCATACCACACTGTGAAACTGGATTCAGTGCTACCCTAAAAAGATAAGAATTACAAGTTCTTAGGCCTCATCTACTTCCTGTAAGTGAAAGTCATTAATATATTCCTTTGATTACAAAGTCGGGAAAAAGATCATTTAAAAAATACTCTGGAGGCCCTCCCTGGTGGTGCAGCAGGTTAAAGCACAGCACTGAGAAGCTGAAGCCGCTTCTGCATGAGTTTGATTCCCGCCTGCCCCGAAGGTGACCACATGGCGCGGCAGACCTCTCCTGACCCGCCTGCTGCTCCCCTCAGCAGTGTCCTTCGTCGATCTGCCTGTTCTGCTCCCCACTCTGTCTCTGGTGAAGCCTCTCACCACCTCATCAGCCTCTGGCCTGTACCCCAGTTCTGTATGAATAAATAAAATAAATCTTTTTAAAAAAATTAAAAAAAAATACTCCAGAAATTATTCTGTCACTTTATTCTCTTTGAAACCTAAAGCTAACTTATGCTGTCACCAATAAGAATATGCTCTTACTAATGGTCAAGTAAGTGTCCTGTCATTCAAGAGGTAAAAATAAACTAGAATTCTTAATTACAAGCAAAATCAGACCAGGGTCTATAATAACAGATGTAAAGAATTATCTTTCTAGGTTATGGCCAATGTATACATTTAAGCTTAAATTCTACTTAAAAATCAGGCAGATTTTTAAATTTTTTTATGTATTTCCTAGAGTAGGTTTAAACAAAGATAGCAACATTACTGAATTTTTTAATTTGAGGAAACATTGCACTTAGTTTTCCATGAGAAGAAAGCCTAACCTGGCCTCTTCAAAACTATCCTCCAAAAACCATCAGCAAAGTTATCAGTATCCTTTCCTAATTACCTATTTTAGGAAACAAGGAACAGAAGAGACAGATGTGAAAGGCTTTGCTAGCAGATTTCATCACCACCATGTGAAATTTCCTTCACTTGTCTGAATTTTTTTCTGGAGATAATAATTGGGGCCTTACTCCTTAGATTATTGTGAGAATTAAATAAGTCAACATACAAGAAATGTATAGTCCCTTCGCCCAGTACAACAGGAATGGTAGCTATTGTCATTTATTGAGCTGGGAGTTGGGGAACATGGTTTCTGTGACTATCTCTGACCCTTGCCTCTTGCAGTGCTTAACTTCCTTATTGCAAAATGGATCTTTGGGGTCACCAACTGAAATGCCTTCAGGGATAAGACAAGGAATAGACATGACATATGCCAGGTGAGCATGCCAAGTAAGACTATCAAGTGTGTTGGAAGCTGACATGAACTTTGGAGTTCTTCCCAGCCTTAAGGCACTCAAATTCTAAATTTTAAAAATACACCAAGTCTGGCAAACCAAACAAACGTAGGCCTAATTCTGTCTGTAAGTTATCAATTTACAACATCTTGGACTACTCTGTGGTACATGGATATTATTTTAACTTCTTTTCAATGTTCTTCCCAAAATCTAGGTAGATTCACAGTGGGTCAATCAAAAGGGCTAATTAATGACTTTTTACATTAACCATGGAGTCTTTACTGCTCCCTATTATGTTTCTACTTCTACAAGCTTACAATAACCACCACCTACCCCCTCTCCCCACATACACACACACGATTTCCTGGAGCTACCATTTTGAGTGTAGATTTTACACAAACTGTGTACAAACATCACTCTGCCAAACTACCGTTCTCTCTAAGTGTTTGAGGAGAGAAAGGAAATGCTTTGTAAGTTTTATTCTGTGCCGAACACTCAGTGGACATTTAGCCAGGATGATGGGAAAAAGTACCAATATAAGTTCCCATTTAATTGTATCCCATTTCAGTCTTGTAGATCTTTCTTGGCTCCTTAAGCAAACAGCACCAACATATTGCCTCATAAGTCTACAGCAAATAGGCATACTCCAAAGTGCTGGATTCTTTTCCCTCTTTTTGTTTTCCATTCAAGTCATAGTCGATGCAGGACAATTACTTGAAGCTCTCTCTCTCTTTTTTCCCCTTATGGGTTATCCACAAACTACAAACAACACAGAGTGGTAACAACTGGAAGCTCTGAATAAACCAAGACTTTTCTGTCTATACAACCCACTCCTGTGCCTACAGAAAGGAGTAAGACAACATAAAGAAAGCTACCTACTTCTCTCTGATCTGGTTGCTTGAGAAGGGATCCTTTTCATATTCCTTTCATTACCTCAGAAATGGAGGCAAATGCTTTAAGAAGGGTTATATAATACTCTGAAAGGCTTTTTGCCACATCATAGTTATTAAGCCCTTGGGAAACAATGATCTTCTAAAGTACGTGGAACAAGTGTGCCCCCTGAGAGTCATCTCAGAGTGGAACAAAATAAACTGGTTGCTCTAGAGAGCAAAATAGGATTGATTAAGGCTTGGAAGCTGTGGTGTTTGGGTCTCTCACCTCTGGTTCTTTTGAACTTACTCTCTAGTGGAACAGAATTCAGGTAGAGTCCTTCAAAAGCTCTCAAGCTTCTAACTACAATGTGACATATGGTAAATGAGATCAGCACAGAGTTATGTTTTTCTTTTCTTAATCCTCCCAATAAGACTAAATTCCAACAGTGGGACTGAAAAAGGGAGATGGGAAGCAGAAAAACAAAACAGGTTGTGGAAATGAAAGCTGAAACACAGCTTTCAGTATAAAAAAATCAAGAAAAGGGTCTACCAGTGATAAAGATGCTGAAAACCATGGGTGACCCTTCCAAAGCTGTCTGCATTCATTTGCCCAGCCCTAGAAATTTGGGCTCTCTAGGAATTTGCTAAAACATATGGACGTTAATTCTGCCTGGAGGGTGGAGGGAGAAGAGGGCTAATATGATGTCCTAGTCGCACATAGGAAAAATTCAAGGAATCTTGAACCAGTTCTGTTTTCTCTCACTTACTCTTTAATGTCATTTTCTTTTCTGTAAGACATTTCTACAAGTCAGGCCAAGTCTGTAATAGGGAAAGGCCCTGAAATAACTCTTATTCCCTTTATCCCTGTGTGGCTGAAAGTTCACAGGCAGTTCAGTGGGCTGTTTAGTGGGGTTCTCAGCAGGCTCTGTTTACAACAGTCAGGTTTTCCCTCCTTTATTGCTGGCGGGACCTGGAGATCTTCATAGAAAGGAAGAATAAACAAGCATGAAGTGCAAAATCACCTATAATTTGGGTGAAGAGGGCAGCAGAATAGAAGAAGCAGAAAATAAATATTTGGACGGTGAAGGGAGGAGCAAATGTAGTGGTCCAGCCACGTCCAGCTGCTCTG
>NW_004567103.1:26141982-26143286 GCF_000260355.1 Condylura cristata | reverse complement strand
TAATTGTATATTTATGGAAGTCAAAACTGTGTTTACCACTGGTCAGCTACTGATTGGGAAGAGGCATTAAAAAAACCTTCCTAAGGTGAAGGAAAGAATAGAAGAAGCAGAAAATAAATATTTGGACGGTGAAGGGAGGAGCAAATGTAGTGGTCCAGCCACGTCCAGCTGCTCTGTTCCGAGTTCCCACCCTCTGTTAGACACTGAGAGGATAGAATTGAAAAGTAGAGCCCGCTGCGTTCATTGTTCCATTTAGGAAATAAAATCAGTAACCCAAGCCTTAGTAACCACTATGTAATCTAACGAGTAACTACAATCTAAGAACTGATCATTTTTGAAGTCTACAGAAAGGTACCTGAACATAAGCATTTATGATGTTTGAATGTAAATATATACCTGTATTGATGAGTTGATGTCCAGTGGTTGCAGCTTATTATATTTGCTGCTGTTTTTTTTTTTTTTAGTTGAAGAAAGGCCTTCTGGTGTGTACCCTATATGATATTATAAATAAAAATTTTTAAATAAAAAAAATCAACCTTAATGGAAACCTGTATTCAGAATAAATCCTTTGGGTGAGCCATAGCTGTGCCCATGGCTTCTCATCACCAAACTATATTCTGCTGAGACAACTGTATATTGCACACTCTAGCTTCTGGGTGTGACTATGTTGCTCTCACTAGGGCTTTATCAGCACTGGATTTCTGCTTTACTTTTAAGTAAGTGTAAAAAGGAATTTCAAAATTACTTTCACTACATCTTAAAGTAGCTTTAAAGTAGTTTTATCTGATTAATTTATACCAAATAGGAAGAAATTGAACTCCTTCATAATGACATAGTTTCCTTTCGAGATCTAATTTTCTGTACTTGTGTAGTCAGTACTAAATTAGGCTATGGATTTTAAAATTGCGCATAGTATTGAGGCAATTATCATTCTACTCTCTGCTCTATTTTAGGAAAAACAACAACAAAAAATAACTGTTGCTAGAAACAGTGTTAATATGACTTTGCACCAGGAGAACTATGAGTTCTAGCTATGTCACTAATCAGCTGGATGAATAAGAATAAGAATTTAACCTCTGTCTTTAGTTTCATCTTCTGTAAAACAGACATATCATTTGCCTGATTATATTGAAGAAATAACTACTATATGTATATATGTATGTTTATATACGTATGTTTTTATGTTTGTATATGTAGTTTGCAAACACTTTCTGATGTATCACTAATTTACAATACTTTTCAGGAATCTAATTTCACACATCAGTGAATGTATATGCCAGACCACACTAACCATCAAAGTTCTA
>NW_004567103.1:26128043-26140754 GCF_000260355.1 Condylura cristata | reverse complement strand
CTTCAAAAATAAAGCAATGGTATTAAAAAAAAAAAAACCAGAAGGAACTATTCTGTATTTTTTATTTCATCTGCCATTTGCTAAAAACTACAAAACAATGATAAGAGATATGAAAAAATAGGAATAAATGGAAAGATATTCCAAGTTTATGATTTGGACAACTCAAGATTATTAAAGTGTCAGTTCTCTCCCAAACTGATCTACAGGATCAATGCAGTCACAATCAAAATCCTATCAGTTTGTGTGTGTGCATGTATGCACATGTAAATTGCCAGTGTATTCTAAACTGTACATGGAAATGCAAAGAGCCTAGAAAGACAATGGAAGAAGAAAAAGTTGAAATACTTAACAGATTTCAAGATCTACTCTAAAGTTATAAAAATTAAGATATAATGGTGTTGGTACAAGGAGAGACAAATGGGCCCAATGGAACAGAACAGAGTTTAAAAATAAACCCACAGTGTACAGTCATCTGATGAGTGAAAAGAAACGATATGAATAAATAATGCTGTATTAAACATCCATGTGGCAAAAGTAAATTTGGACCTTCACCTCTTACAAAGTTAGCAAAGGAACTTAGGAAATATTTGGAAGTGTATATATCCAAAGTCAAACTATGAATCAAACGATTCAATTCTTGAGCCCCCAAAAATATGTGAACATGTCCACAAAATGACATTACGTGAAAGTTTACTCATAATTCTTAAGACTGCTGAACAATCCAAATGTTCATTAAGAGGAGAATAGATAAGTGGATGTGATGCATTGATATAGTGGAATGCTACTCGGCAGTAAAACAATATAGATGCATTGCACGTATATTATGCTGACCAAAAAATATCAGACACAGTACATATTATCTGTGTCCATTTAAACACTTAAACAAAGTTCAGGAACATACAAAACTAATTGTATATTTATGGAAGTCAAAACTGTGTTTACCACTGGTCAGCTACTGATTGGGAAGAGGCATTAAAAAAACCTTCCTAAGGTGAAGGAAATGTTCTCTTATTTTGACCTGAGTGGTTATTCCAGGAGAGTGTGTATCTATGTAAAAATATACTGAATCCAAGTAAATTATAGATCACCTAAGAAATACAGAAGAAAAAGGACAGCAATGTTCCTTCACCTTAAAGATATTAAAAGTTAATCTCCTTTCTCAAATGAAATTCTTGGTTCTTGGTAAGAATATTTTTAAAGATCAGCCACTCCATTTCTTTCTTTTTTTTTTTTTTAAAGACTTTATTTATTTATTCACACAGAACTGGGGTACAGGCCAGAAGCGGAGGGTGAGAGAATTCACCAGGAACAGAGTGGGGAGCAGAACAGGCAGATGGACCAAGTACACTGCTGAGGGGAGCGGCGGGGGGGTCAGGGGAGGTCTTCCCCACCATGTGGTCGCCTCCGGGGCAGGCGGGGATTGAACTCATGCGGAATTGGCTTAAGCTTCTTAGTGCAGTGCTTTAACCCGTTGCGCCACGAGGGAGGGCCCCAGCCACTCCATTTCTTAATCTAATTCCTGGTGGTTACAGCGTCTTACCCAAGACCAACATTAAACTGATGACAATGTTAAGATCAAACTCCAAGAATCCTAATAACCGTGCTCTGTGGTGTTTGGTCTCTCTAAAGCATCCCTAAAAATGATGTTGACACCAAAGTGAGTGGATCAGTCAGTTCCTATGACCTAGCTAAAAAGTGCCCATGGACCTTTTGTCCCATGTATCTCCTCTGCTAGAATTCTCTTAGTGTAGTTTTCTCTACCATAGCCTTATTGCTAACTTACATTCAAGTCTCCTTTCAACCTCCCTTTTTAGGGGTGCTTTCTTTATTCCTTTTCTCAGTAGAACTGATCTCTTTCTATGGTTGTGCCGGAAAATTATTCTTTTTAACCAAAACTTATTGGGCACTACTACATGAGCGATGTGGTTGTGAATGGCGGGATTCATTAGTAAAAATGAAGAAACACAAAGTTTCTGATTCTGTGGAAATTACTCCCTTGTGAGTCAGAAAGTGACAAAAAAGCATGTCCAAGAGACAGTAAAGGAAGCAATTTTTAGATCAAGTGGTCAATAAAGCTGTCTTTGAGGAGGTAACAGTTGAGCAAATTCTTGAATAAAGCAGACGAGGAGTCTACCTGGGGAAGAAACTCCTTGATGTCTGTGTCCTTATGCAAGTATTTGATTGACATGAGTGCAGAAATGGTCCCATAACTGTCTACCTACTTTGGATCAGTGCAGAGACTTCAAAAATAAAGCAATGGTATTAAAAAAAAAAAAAAAACAGAAGGAACTATACATAAATTGGGCAGCACCAAAATTTTTAGTTTCCTTTGGGTAGGATGGCCCTTTTGACATGTTCATTCTTCCTATCCATGAGCAGGAAATATCTATTTCTTTGTGTCTTCTATTTATTTTTTTATTTTTTTAAAGATTTATTTATTTGTGCATACAGAACTGGGGTACAGGCCAGAGGCTCAGGGGCAGCAAGAGGCTTCACCAGAGACAGAGTGGGGAACAAAACAGGCAGATCGAGGAAGTACACTGCTGAGGGGAGCAGCGGGCGGGTAAGAAGTCTGCCGCGCCATGTGGTCACCTCCTGGGCAGGCAGACTTCGAACTCATGAAGAGGCGGCTTTAGCTTCTCAGTGCAGTGCTTTAACCCACTTGTGCCACAAGGGAGGGCCTCTTCTATTTATTTTAACAATGTTGTATAGTTTTCCCTGTATAGGTCCTTTACTTCCTTTGTTAGGCTTATTACCAGGAAGAGTAAGTTATCTAGAACATATCTATATTCTTAAGATATTTTAAAATTCCTATAATTTAATGATAAGAAGACAACTAATGTAATTTTAAAATGAACATAGGAAAGAGACATTTCCCAAAGGCGATACATACCACAAGCACATGAAAAGATGCTTGTTATCATTAGTGTTAAGGAAATATAACTCAAAGCCACAATAAATTATCCCTTCCCACTTACTGGAATGGCTACAAAAAAAAGAAAGAGAGAAAGAAAAGGCAGTAGCACGCATTAGAAAGGATGCGGAGAAATTAGAATTATGGTCAGTTACTGGTAGGAATGTAAAATGATGCAACTATTTTGGGAAACAGCTTAGTAGTTCCTCAAAAGGCTAATATGGAGTTACTGTACGCCCAATAATTCCACTCCTACACATGCAGCCAAGAGAACAGAAAATATAAGTTCACCTAATACTTTTATAAAAATGCTCATATTCGGCCCTCCCTGGTGGCGCACTGGGTTAAAGCACAACAGAAGCTAAAGAAGCTAAAGAAGCTAAAGCCACTTCAACATGAATTCAATTCCCACCCCAGAGGTGATCCACGTGGCACTGCAGACATCTCCTGACCCGCCCACTGCTCCCCTCAGCAGTGTACTTCATCAGTTAGCCTGTTCTGCTCCCCACTCTGTCTCTGGTGAATCCTCTCCCCAGTACCTGTACCCCAGTTTTGTATGCATAAATAAATCTTTAAAAAAAAAAAAAGAATGCTCATATTCACAATAGACAAAAGTAAAGCAATGCAAGTGTCCATCAGTTTATGGACAGCTAAAAAGAAAAATGTATCTATGCATCTGATGGTATGGAAATACAATCAAATATTATTCAAAAGAATGAAGTATTGGTACCTGCATGGTGATGCAACAGGTTAAAGCGCAGCATGGTAAAGCTATATGCAGCCACTGCAGCTTGAGTTGGTTTCCCAGTCAGGGAGCTGACTCACATGGCACAGAAGACCTCTCCAGACCGGCCCACTGCTCCCCTCAACAATGTATTTCATTCAATCTGCCTGTTCTACTCTCCACTCTTGTCTAGGGTGAATCCTCTCACCCCCTTCACCACTGGCCTATACCTCAGTTCTTGCATGCACAAATAAATAAATCTCAAAAAAAAAAAAAAAAAAATTAAGCCAAAAGAGAGAGAGAGAGAGAGAGAGAGAGAGAGAATGAAGTATTGCTACATGCTACAATATGGATGAGCCTTGAAAACATTGCAGTAAGTGAACGAATCCATATACAAAAAGGACTAATATATGATTCCACTTATAAGAATTGTCTAGAATAAACAAATACAAAGATTCAGAAAGCAAATAAAAGATTGTTACAAGTTTGGAGATAAGGGAATAGGGTATGGAGGTTTCTTACACCAATGATGAAAATGTTCTGGAATTAGTGGGGATGTTTGCACAACTTTGGGAATAAGCTTAAACCACTGAATTGCATATTTACAAAGAGTGCATTTTTTTAGTGTGAGAGTCACATCTCAGTTTTCAAAGATGAATGAATAAATACCTAGGAGGCAGCTAGGTTTCATGAAATTGTAACAAATATGAGTATCCACCATGTAATGTATCCACCATGAAATGACAGAAATATCACCATTGAGTTCCCACCGTTTTCCCTGCACTTGGTCAAGCAGCTGCCAGCCCATCGACAACTGAAGCAGTGGGCTCTGGCCACAAAGTCAGTGCCCAGTGCCAAGAACTCATGAGAACATCTGGACTATGTCATCGTCAATGCAGACTGCACCCACATATCATTTGATCATCAGATTACAGTTCTTCATATCCCTAAAATTCTAGTGGAGGGGCAGGAGGGACTCTCAGAATAAAAGATATCTGGATGAGTTCATTCTATAACCAGCCAATCAAAGCAAGTAAAGCAAAGAAGGCAAGATCATCAAAGACAGAGAGAGGGTCCTTGAACAAAAACAGCAAGTTCTTTTCATTCAGTTGTTTATGTCAGGAATCAATAGAGATGTTTTCTTTCACTTTGGAGAGTGGGAATTGGAATTTGTTGAAATGGGATCTTGAAGCACTTAGATTTTTTTCTCCCTACTGACACAATGGCACACATTCTGTTTACCAGGAAGCTCTGGCCACAGGGGCAACAATTGTAGCAATTGCAGTAATTCTATAGTAGCTTTCTGTTTTGGAGCTAAAGAATAGGCTCAGAGATACTAATGGGCAGTACATGAAGAAAGGCTTCAAGATACTTTCAGAAATATGTAAAATATTTTCCTCCATTGAATGCTAGTTTCTGGAAATATCAATGTACAGTGATGTAACCTTAGCTGAGTGGAAATTTCATTTCAGAAACAGGAAATGATGGTAAATGAATGATCTCCAGATCAAACGGTTTTATGCAACAAGCTAAATTAGGGTGGTGGGGCATGTTAGCCAGCTTGATAGGACTTTGTTTTAATGAAGGGCTGATTAACACAGCTGCTACTTGTTTACCTAATAACAGAGCTTTGCTTTATCAAAAGCAGGAAACCCCAGGGCTGGAACTGCAGTACCTGAATGTGAGAAGGAGCATCTCAGGGTAACCTTCAGTGAACCGGCTACAAATTGCTACCGGATTTTGCCCAAAGCCCCATGAATTCCCAGCAAAGTCGACACTGTGATGAGCTGTGGAGTAAGCCACAGCTGTTCAATACAATACTGCCTCTAAATAGGCCAGTGTGTGCCTTGCACATGCCCCTGTTGTGACTCAGAAAATTCTTCTCCAAAATCCCCCCTAGCTTATTAGGTCTCTAGAAGATTCCCTGTTTCCCCTGGGCAAACACTGTGAGCCAAGTGAAACGAGGACATTCAGAATCACTTTTCTTCCTCACGGGGAAGTTTATTTCCATGTACTTTCATTTGAGTGGACGTTAGATCGGTAATAGGTTTTTCTGGGTTGATAGGCCCTTTAGGCAAGCAGGTCTAGATTGGCCATTGCTGCGAATACAGAAAGAAATAATTTGCTAGCTGTAGTATGGGGAAGGCTTTGTCTAATGGAGCTATTCGTGCTAACCAGTTGCCAACAGCCGGTATCTTTCTTTCCCCAAACCCTTTCCTACCCACCATTCACCCTCGGCCTCCCCGAACTCCGATACCTAAATCACAACTACCTAGCACAACTGTGCTCTCCCGCATCTGGAAATACTGATAAATCCCAACAAAAAGTTTTCAGGGCAATCCTTCCGGGCTGAGAGCAGAGAAGGCTAGACTCAGACAGCGCCTGTAGTCTTGGCTTCACAGCAGTTCTTTCTCCCACAGTCACCATGATAGGTGCCATTTGACCCTGATTTCTTGTCTATACTGGCTGGGCTACAGGCCACCATCTTAGCTAAAATCAATCATCAATATTGGGTACCTGGATAAGACAATGTCAAGTATTTTTAACCTGGAAAAATGCTCTTTTGGTTAGCCTTACACAAGGCTTCCCTCTAGGTGAGAGGATTCGGAATAAGAGGGCCCATCGTTCAAATTCTCAATAGTGGTTTTTCCATAACTAGCCATCTTCCTGCATTTCCTAAATATTTACTCCATCTTTAAAATAAACTTACAGTACCTTAACAATCCTGATTTTTACCTAACAGAAGCTATCTCTGTTCCTTGCATCCAGAGGAAGCACGGTGAGCCAAGGAGTGTGATAAAGTCCACAAGAGGGATCACATCTGCTTGTTCTCTGCTGTTGGCGCAGGTGCAGACTAAAGTAGGGGCTATGATTAGTAAATTTACGTTGAATACATGGAAAGTAACACCCTACTTTCTACTTTATTCATGGAGTTAGGTTGTGGGACACTATAGGTATTTTTTAAAAATTTATTTATTTAAGCATAAAAGAACTGTGGTATAGGCCAGAGGTATGGGGGTGAGAGGATTCAACAGAGGCAGAGTGGGGAGCAGAACAGGAAGAGTGACTGAAATACACTGCTGAGGGGAGCCACAGGTGGGTCAGGGGAGGTCTGCTGTGCCATGTGGGTCAGCTCCCTGGCCAGGGACTGAACTCATGATGCAGTGGCTGTGGACAGCTTCACAGTGCTGTGCTTTAACCCACTGCACCACTGGGGGAGGGGGGGCTGTGGGAATCTATATTAATCTAAATGGAGGTTCTTAAACTCTAGACACAGATATTGTCAACATGACTAAATTAACTTGTTAGAAAAAGATCACTTCCAGTCAAAATGAAAAGCCATTCAATTGAAGCCAGCTGATAATTGGGAAGAATTAATTGTAGACAGCAAAGAATTCTTACTTAATGAGTTTCATCAATATGGTATAGTATTTTACTTGCTTTATTAATTGATGTAGATAAGAAGCTGGATGGTCTTATTTAAGGAACATTTAGGTTCATGCAAGAGCACTAATAGACCCAGGATTCAGGATCCGCTAGAGCTGGAAGGAGGCTCGTGAGGCACAAAGAACAGTGAATTTCAAACCCAGTGTTCAGATGTGTGACCCGGAGAGGGCCAACCTGGTGGCACCAGGGGTGAAGTCTCAGCACCATGAAGCTGAGCAACACGTTGCAGCCATTGCAACATGCGTTCTATTCCTGGCCAGGGAGGTGATCCATATGGTGCAGCAGACCTCTCTTGTCTTGCCCACAGCAGTGTATTTCAGTAGATCCATCTGTTCTGTTCCCCATCCCCATTCTGTTTCTGGTGAATCCTTACACTTCTGTCCTGTACCCCAGCTCTTGTATGTGTAAATAAAAATAAATCTTTAAAAAAAAAATCGCCTGGAGAACTTTTAAAACTCAGATTGCTCCAGAATTTCTGAGTCAGAAGATATATGAACTAGGCAGGGTTGTCCAGAGAAACAGAATCAACGGGAGGTAAGTGATAGCAGATGCAGATGTAGACGGAGACATCGACATGTAGACAGATAAACGATAGGAAGCCTGAGAAGTCTCAAGGTCATCCATCTGCAAGCTGGAAACAGGAAAGCTGATGGAGTTTCAGCCTGAGTCCAAACACTTGCAATTTTTAGAAAAGCAAAGGATGTAAGTTCTCGTTCAAGTCTGAAGACCTGAAACCTCAGGGTTGACAGTCTACGTCCCAGTCCGAGGGCACGAGAACCATGCCCGAGCTTAACAGGCAGGCAGAATTCTCCTTTTTTCTTCTAGTACACTAGTACAGTCTTCAGTAGGTTGAATGAGGCCCAGCACATGGAAAGGCTGTGCTTTGCTCACATTATCTACTTAAAATGCTTCTAGAAACACAGACATGTCCAGAAAAATGTTTAGCCCCAGATACCTGTGCATTACATGAACAAATCAAACTACAAAATTATGCAGAGTAAATCCATCTCTTGCGAAGTTAGCAACCACAAAAATCTCCTTATATCATATTTAATCTCTGAATAAAAACAAAAACAATGTCAAAATTTTACCTGACCTGAAACAACTATCTTTCATATAACCTAAATACTAGTTATTTCCCCAGAAAAGATCAAGCCCTTCTCTTTTCTTCTCCTTAACATGCTATAACTTAAATACTATGGTGTCAAATTAACAGCCAATGAATCTTGGCTACAGGAAAAACAATCCATTATAATCCAGTGTTTGACTCTGAGTCGGAGCACAGACAGACTTCTGCAGAGGCCCTGTTCCAGCACTACACTGCACGGCCACCCAGATGGCACGTGATAGCCTTCAAAGAGACATTCAGCCTCTCTGTCAAGTCAGCTCCTTAGGATGGTGAGGAACATGGTATGGCCAGTGAATTCCTTGCCACACTTCTTTCACCACCGAGTTCCTTTCTCAAAAGCAGTGCTGTGTGGAATGGCCTGTTGTGGAAATCCATGGATCGATCCTAGGTTTGGCAGAGGCAGCACATACAAGTATAGGATTTCAGGGGAAATTTCCCATGTCCCTCTATAGGTTTGATCCAGCAAATAAATTAATATCAGATAAATTAGCAAAAAAAAAAAAAATTCCTGTGGAGAATTTATGTGAGTACAAATCCTAGCAAGTGAGACAGACTGAGGGCTTTTGAGCCAAAGAATGGAATAAGGGCCTGAGATATCAGGAAGAGGTAGAAGAGTTCATATGACTAAGAGTGGGTGACTCACATTTCCCCTGAAAATATGGATAGGTTTTTCAGCTAGATCAGGCCTACAGATAACTCCAGATATGGACAACAGCTCTGATCTTCATTGTCTAAGTATTTAAGTTAGTGAAGATAATATCTGATGAGGGGAGGTCCAAAGCTTTTCCTTAGCTGCCAGAGCCTTGTGTAACCTTGGCTCCAAACAATCTCCATGTCAAAGCAGCCCATCCCATCCTGAAAAGGCCAGTTCTGGGAGTCTTGGGAAGTCCTGTTCTGAATACCATCACATGGAAAGCAAATCTGTATCCAAAGAAAACGTCTATTCCCTGCAGAAGTCCACTGTAATCAACCCACCGCTAGGTAGCTGGCTCAGGGCATGGTGCTATATCAGGGCACAGTCTTGCTGAGTAGAAGATCTTGTTACTGAACTCACACATAACCATCACAGCACCATGAATAAGTTGTTCATGAGTCCATTCAGTCATGCCAGGAGTGAATGGGGGCAGGAGACTGGTATCCTCAGAGCAACTATTCACCTGATATTTCAAATTTTTGTCTGCTAAGGTCACCTTTTATGAACATTCACATGAAACACACATATCTTCACTAGTTTTTACCATTTAGAGAAGTCTATCCACATAGTGCTTCCCTCAAATTCTTTATTACCAGTCTTCCACGCATGTTCCTTCCAAGTCCCCAGCCATTCAGTAACCAGTTGCCTGCAGTATGACCTGGTATATAGACTCATACCTGGCCACATCAGGTGCACACATCGGGGGGGTGTTGAAGTCCTTTCCTCCAGGACGATTCCCTTCATGACTGTTCCTCAGGAATGTTCCAGAAAGGAACTGTGGTGATGCAACTGCGTTATTTTGGGGTGCTACAGGCACACTATGCAAACCATCTGCAAGAAAGCAAAAAGCCCAAATTATTATTTTGTTCTATTAGACCTTAGGAGAGTTCTGCTCAATTACATCGAAACTTGGAATTCATTTCAAATAAGAATTGGAGTTCCCACTCATCTTCGGGAAAACTTATGTTCCTGTGACTAGCAATGTCTTTAATTCTCAGGTGCAGGTCTTCTCTTTCTCAGTCAACAGAATGTTGGGAATTCCCCATGAGGCCATAGTGTAGGTAGGAAGAGTGGAGGCAAGTGCAGCAGCAGTAGCAACAGCAACTGTTTGGGCCACTTCTTCATGTAAATTACTTGTGCCTTCAGAGCCCAGTCACTTGGATACTATAGTCTTTGATGACAGAGCACTGCTGTGCATACCCAACATTTTTTTTGAAGATTTATTTTATTTACTTATACATACAAGAACAGGGGTGTAGGCTCGAAGTGTGGGGATGAGAGGACTCACCAGAGACAGAGCGAGGAGTAGAACAGGCAAATCTACTTGAAATGCACCACTGAGGGCAGCAGTGGGTGAGAAAGGAGAGGTCTGCTGTACCACATAGGTTGGCTCCCTGGCCAGGAATAGAACTCATGCAACAGCGGCTGGCGAGAGCTTGATAGAGCTGATATTTTAACCCCAGCAGCACCAGGGAGGCCCTGTGCATGCCAATTATGACAGGATGGGTTGATGACGCCCAGTATATGATGGGCAACTCAGGTATCATGGTAAGTTGGTAGCTCATGGTCAGGCATGCAGTCTCGATTAAGACCCAGTTGTAAGGCCTTCCCCGGTGGTGCAATGGGTTAAAGTGCAGCACTGTGAAGCTCTCTGCAGCCACTTCAGAGAGAGTTCAAACCCTGGCCAGGGAGGAGACCCACATGGCGAAACAGACCTCTTCAGTCTCACCCACTGCTCCCCTCAGCAATGTGCTTAGTGGATCTGCCTGTTCTGCTCCTCACTGTCTCTAGTGAATCCTCTCACAGTCCCTGGACTGTACCAGTTCTGTATACATAAATAAATAATAATTAAAAAAAGACCCAGTGTAGACCAAGAAGTGTTTCCCAAAAAGAGAGTAATTATCTGCAGATTTTGGCAGGGCATTTCACTAAAATCCTCAGGGTCTGAGCAGTGGTTTGCTTAGAGGGGAGTGTCAGAGGCACCAACAGCATCCCCGCCACGGGCACTTCGAGTACTTCAAGTGCCACTGGATCTGCTGGAACATGTGGCCCATGTAGTGAAGCAGGTTGCACAGAAAACTGGACCTATTACAAAGCCATTTCTTATTCTCAAAACTAGCAGGATTTTTGGGTCACTTGGGAAATGGCCTGGACTAACAGCTGATGAAGAGTACGTTTTGTCCAAATCCAAAGAATCTACTCCAATTATACATTTTAGAAACGGGGGAAATAGTATCAGAATGAATTCATGTGCCCATTGGGCTGATTGCAAAGCAGACCAGAGGTAAAACTCTACTGATCATCTGACCTCCTCAAGCCCTAATCTGACTGGTGTGCCACAGGGGAGCTTTGGGTCTCCTGGAGTTGGTACATTTCATAACCAGTGTCCATTAGTCCTCCAAACCTTTTCCCAATGCATCGTTATCTTGGTATAGGACCAGACACAGCTGTGAGGAAAGCTAGGAAAAAGATTCATAGTATACATTCTTAGTAGTGAGTAGGTTCCAAGTTTCTTCCTCAAGGGACCTTCCCTTAAGAGGTTCTGGTTCTATAAAATGATGGAAGACTGGAGAGAGACAAACGGATTGACTAAGAAATCCCATGTCATCTGTAAGTTAAAGACCCAAGAAAGTCAGTGACGTAGTTTCAGTCTGAGTCCAAAGGCCTGACAGCCAAAGAGCCAAGAGTGAGGTACTGTCCAAAGATGGGAGAAAACCAACGTCACAGCTCAGTCATGCTGGCAGTCTAACGATTTGCATTTCTAAGAATTTCCCAGGTGATGCTGTTGCTGCTGACCCAGGCCCAGAACAAATAAGAGCAGGAGGGAGCTAGCCTTCTGAGGACTATAGGGTCATCTCATCACAATGTCCAGCTCCAAGTAGGGAAACAGAATAAATATCATTTAATGACCAGGAACCAGCTATACAGTGATAGAGGACTGAGCGACCAAACAAGGATGTGCCTAACCCTGAGAATAGCAAGCAGAGAGTGTCACAGTGCTCCTAGATCCTAGGGGGGAGGTAGGTTTCTTGGTTCAGGGGCAGGGGACACTGGCCAGGCTGCAACCAGAGGGAGGTCTGTCTCTATCAGGGACTCAGTGCTGATGTGAATTACTGTCCATGTTTCCATGGATAATGGATCCATGGTGCCGAAATAGGGTTATGCACGGGTTCAGTAACAGGAACTTCTACTCACCAACATGGACCCCGTGAAGCCCGTATTTGAGGAAATTCAACTTCTGCAGAAGATGTTGCCCACAGAAAAGGAGGCTAAAAGCCCGAGGCTTCTCTACACCCACCTTGAGCACTCCATACATCGCCAGCACACAAACACACAGAGTAGCCAGGCAAAGGCTATCCCCAAAGTCCACTGATGACCTGTGGTGGAGAAACATGCATGGCCCGTCTCACTGACCTGGCTGATCTGGCAGCCTAGTAGATTGATGGTCTGGAGCCTAGCGGCCCTGGGTGGCACTCCAGACCATGACTGGAGGGAAATGAAGCTGGTCAGACGTTTGTGCCATTGACCCCTGTGCGTATTGCCTGCGGCCTTGATCTTGTTAACAAAGCGGACTCATGAACCCGGGTACGCGTGCCCGACTACCAACGCCTGAGCATGGGTGTGTGCGCATGTGCGTATGTGCGTGTGGGCGTGGCCAGAAGTGCCCAACTACGGACACCTGAGCATGGGTGTGTGCGCATGTGCGCATGTGCGTGTGGGCGTGTGGGCGTGGCCACGCGTGCCCAACTACCGACTCCTGAGCGTGGGTATGTGTGCATATGCGTGCGTGCGTGTGGGCGTGG
>NW_004567103.1:26083058-26127888 GCF_000260355.1 Condylura cristata | reverse complement strand
TAAGGGTCGTGTTCCTCATAGATGGCTGGACGGCTATTAGCAGGACGAGCAACAGCGGCGAGAGAAAGCTACCATGATGAAAGCCCAGAGGAAAGAGCATACAGAGATTCACTGGGGGCCCAAGCTGCTGTCGGCCTGCGGCCTGGTTTTCCCCACGTGCTATGATGCCAAGGGCTCTAAGGGTCTCCTTTAAGCTGCCCAAACTGACAGTGAACCTACCCAGCCTGGGGTGGGTACAAAACAATGACCCATGCTCTCTGCAGCAGTGCTATCTACTCAGGTTGTGTTCCCTCAAATTTCACATGTTGAAATCTCATCTTTATTGGGATGGTAATTCGGGGGCCCCTTGAGAGGTGATTGGTATTGAGCAGAGCCCTCCTGAATGGAATTAGCACCCAGAGAGGCAGAAAGCTAGCCCACCCCCTTTCTGCCACATGGGGCCTACAAGTCAGCAGTCTCCAACCTCAAAGAGGCCCTGCTCCAGAACCCAGCTAGGTTGGCAGCCTGTCTTGGACTTGCGGGCTCCAGAACATGAGAAATAAATCTGTTTGTGAATCACTCAGACTATCTCAACATCACTAAATAGCAGCCTGAAGTGACTAAGACAAAAGCATTTAATTAAATTGATAGGTCACTTTACAGATAAAGATATGAAAAGCAAATTCATTCCTAAGCAAAGCTGGGCTTAAGAATTACAGGAATGATAGTATGATACAATTTCACTTGTCTGCTAGCAAGTGATAAAAATATTTTTCCTTTCGCACAAATAATCATGCGCTGTATAAAACTAATGTTTTGAAATGGAACAGTTCCAATTGTAGCAGTGGTTATCTTTTGAATTTATGAATATTGTTAACCATCATATGTTACATTAGAATTAATAGGAGCTGAGATGTGTATTGAGGGGGAAGGAACGGATCCCTCACTGAGCTGTAGTTGGGGATGACAGTTGTGCCGAGAAACGGAATTTTAGGTATGATACATAATCAAGCACGAATTAATAGCCCAGCAGAGTGGGGTCTACAATAAAACATGCGGATAGCTTCCCGGCCTCTTGGCTAAGAACAAGTATACTACAATAAAACACGTGGCTGTCATTCACAGTTCAAGTGCTGTGCTCTGCTCAGTTCCACATCCTAGAATTAAGCACTTAAATATCTAAGTTCTTGCCAGAAAAACCCTGGATTTCTCTTGTAGCCTGATTTTTTTTTTCTTTTTTTTTTTTGAGGGGGCTGGGTGGATAGGAGTATCAGAACTGTTCCTTTGAATGTTGTTAGTATGGAATGCGTTTGAATGACAATGACATTTGGGGGGAGATTCTGTGAGGATATGAGATAACTGCAGAAGTGTTTGCTGGCTGTAGCCATATGGTAATGATATCAGCTTCGCCTGGGAAAAATGACAGCATAAAATTCAGCTGATTTGCCTAGACAAAATTACATGAAATTGCGTGTATTTGTCTAGAGCATTCTGGTAATAGCATTAGAGGGATAGATTTTGTTTCTTGGAGAGCAAATAATTCGAAGGCATAATTCATAGACAGTGTACCCTTGTAGCAATAAACTAGTGTCAGAAAACACCTTTCTTTAGGATTAAATGTTGCTGCATAGTTTATTTAGCATGAAACCATATTTTCCTCAAAATCTCAGATGAAGAGGACTATTTATATATCTTACTTTCAGGTCATCAGCTGAGTTTATCTTATCCTTGGAGCAATAACAAAGTAAGACCTATTAGTAAACAAATATGTTATTTTCTCCCGACAAGATTGAGTCAGTGCTTTATGCTTGCACAGAGGTGCCACACATGATAAAATAAAGGTTTTCTTAAGATTGGGTATAAATTGAGTCATTTTCCTATTGGCTCATATCACCTTGTCAAAGATGTTTTATCTTCTTTTCAGATTGGACTGTAATTAACTTCAGGCACTTTAACTTCCCATTTCTGTTTACTTCTGCACTCTTTCCAAAAGTTTTTCATATTAATCTTGATAATCTTAAAAACATGAAATTATTCAGGAATGTCAAAACTTGGAGGATCCATTAATTCTGATAAATAGCTGCCCTTTTTCTCCCTTGAAGGAGGGCATTCCTGTAAGTGGTAAACACATTTACCTTTTATTAGTGAATTTAATTCCTGTGATTATAGCGAACATACAGTGCTCTTGGAGTGCAGGCCCAAGTGGGGTTTCTCAATGCAACAATATGGAGTCTCACAAATTTCTCAACCACCACCATGCTGGAAGAATCACTTCAGATTGCTGAGACAAGTTCAGTATCCTAGTCCTGGGGTGACTGGGCCTTCTCGCTTTCAGAAATATACCGAGGGACTGCTGTGTGGTACATAATCAGTGTAGGGCCACTGAAGGCAGGGCCTGAGTAGGCTGCTCAGCAATCAGAACCCAGGAACAAGTCCATTCCTCTTTTCCCTCTGCCTCCTGGAGATGCTAGATGTTTATTGCTTGATTTTTTTTTTTAATTAAAGATTTTTTTTTATTTATGCATACAGAACTGGGGTACAGGCTAGAGGGGCAGGGGCGATGAGAGGACTCGCCAGAAACAGAGTGGGGAGCAGAATAGGCATATCCATGAAGTACACTGCTTGGGGGAGCAGCGGGTGGGTCAGGAGAGGTCTGCCGGACTATGTGGGTCATCGCTGGTTTGGGGACCACACTTACACTGAAGCAGCTACAGCCAGTTTGCAGTATTGCATCCTAACCCCCCGCCACCAGGGAGGTCCCTATTGTTAGATTTTTCTAAGCCATCTATTATGTAATAACAAGACTTTAGGTTGGGGAGTCACATCATAGGTAGGTGGGCCTCCCCAAGACATGTCATTCAGGCATGTGAGTTATATTAAGTGGAGGTCAATGGAGGCCCCAAAGGCTCACAAGAAACTTTTGCTACTTCCTTAATTACCTGGACGAATGAAAATTAGTACTACCAGAACTGGGATTCTTGTCAGAACTAACTTTTTCTATCAGCACAACCTAGCGACAGGGCAAGCCTCTTACTGCAGAGCATGTGGCCTTCATCACATGAGTCACACTTTCCTCATCACATGAGTTCTCTCCCCCCTTCTTTTCTGGCCCCTGCTTCTGCACCCTGGAAACACCAAGTCCCTTTTCCCTTCCTTATTTCAGCATATATATCCTCTTTTTGCTTCGCTGGTTTTATAATCCACATGCATGTAGATTCTCATCAGTTTGCAATTACATTTGTTCTTTACTCCAACTAATATGTCTGATGTTAATTTGAGTGCTTGACTAGTCCAAGAAGAACCCAAAAAGGAGGGAGAAATTTTATCTTTGCCCCTGCAGTACAAATCTATATTTGGATTCTCTGACATTTATTAGCTCTGAATTGTTTGCCTCAACATCCCTCACCCTTAAAATGGAGTTAGTAATTGCTACATTTAGAGCTTTTGCAAACATTAGTAACACCATATCTTTAAAAACTAGCACAGTTTGTTACAGGGCAACCCGAGGGGACAGGGAATGACCCAGGTTGTAGGGTCTTATCTACACATGGAAGGCCAAGACCCAAAAGCAAACATGCAGAAAGAGTTTTGGTTTTGGTTTTTTTTTTTAATGCCTGTTTATGAGAGCAACCCAGAAAGGGAGAATACAGAGAGGCAGAGAGAAGATTAATTGGTCAACATGTCCTACCAGCAACACTCAGCACCGTCTGAGGTGAGACACCAGGATATAAGTAGAAGCCAGAAAAACAAGAGAGAGAGTCCATATGTGTTCAGTTTTAAACCCAGTTTGGCCTTTTAACTCTGCTCCTAGTTCCTAGCAGATCCCTGTCATACAACAAATGAGAGTTACAATCATCTTCAACATCATAATCATCAGTAACTATGGGTATTGCTTTTTCACTACCTGGTATGAAGACCTATAACCGCAGGAGATAACTCAGTATCAGCATAGCACCACATATATAATATATAATTATACATTGAAGGAACTCATAGGTAAAATTGAGCATATCATATATATACATGTGAACTCCAGATTCTTCCTGCCCCACAGCATACCAAAAAATCCAGATATGCTGACTCATATACTTGTTACATGTCTCTCTGTTCCCCCAAATTAGGCTTTTGGAATATTTCTGAGTCTCTAGGGTTGTCTCATTTAAGCATAGAAAGAAGCTTGGTCCCGGAGAGCTCTTTCTACATCAAAATGAGGCAATGCACCAGGACCCGTAGGCATCAAGCTGCAGGGAGTGACAGCACACAGGCCCGGGGGTATTTCTCTCCATTTGGTATTGTAGGTGAGCAAAGCTTACTACACCAAAATGTCTCTTCAGCATAAGGATTCAGCTAGAGATTCCTCTCCTGTAAGAGACATTTACAAAATTTACATTTACAAGATTAAGCAAAACTTCTATTTGTATCCCAATAAAATGAGGAAGATGTAATTTCTTTAACTCTTACAGGAAGGAATATATTTCTTTATTTCTTCTTTTTTTTTTTTTAATGCTTATAGAACTGTATTATAAGCCAGAGGTGTAGGAGTGGTGAGAGGCTTCACCAGAGACAGAATGGGGAACAGAACAGGCAGAACAGGCACTGCTGAGGGGAGCAGCTGGGAGACAGGAGAGGTCTGCTGTGCCATGTGGGTCACCTCCGGGACCTGGGATAGAACTTGCATTGAAGCAGCTGCGCCCAGCTTGCAGTGCTGCATCCTAACCCATTGTGCCACCAGGGAGGGCAGTATTTCTTATTTGTGGAAAAAGCTGCGATTCAGATCTTCATAACAGACATACCTTCCTTTATTGTGTTTTTTTCCTGCTAACCTACCCTAACCTTTCCCTTCCATGTCTTTCTTCCTTGTCTTCAACTGAAATTATTTAAAGAGATGACTTAAGCCATCAAAAATTGCTCAATTTTTATTGGGTTTCTCCCATCTATATAGGAGTTTTATATAAAGCATATATAAAAATATATATGTATATATATACACACATACATACACACTATATATGTATCACTATTCTTAATTATTTCACTTGTTAGCATATCTGGTGTTAATATGATTATTTGCCAGCTTAGAACTGAGAGGAGAGGGGAGGGAGGGTGCATCTCCTTCCCCACAATATTAAATCCGTTAGCAAATTTCCAAAGCAATATTGTTTAGGAACTATTAAAAGACAAAATTCATCTGGACAAAGTTAGCGATCTAACTGACTTTATTAAACAATTCATAATTCAGGCAGTACCACACATAGGAAGTAGAAATGTTAGCACACAACTGAGGGGCACCCAATTAGGTACATTCTCTAAAAGGGGGCTCTGGCACCCGCCACACAAAAGCAAAGCAGGCCGATGCTTAGTGTGAAAGATCTTTACTAGAATAAGTGCACATCAAGAGGGAAAGGAGGAGGTATTCCTAACAATAGCTCCCAGCGAATGCCCCCAAATCACCCATCCACTCATGGGCAAATGCTCGGCCAGACAGGGATGGAATGAAGTGGAGCTGATGAGGCCCAAGAGTTTGCCACAGCCATAGGTACCTTCTAGCAGGGAACCCCCAGAGGGTTTAGGCAGGTCTTAGAGCGCTTGTCTTAGACAAAAGGAGACCCCACAGAAGGATGATGGCTATCACGAATATGACTAGGAACATCCAGTGGTTGGGTTAAAGTCTACTGTTTGCGGAGGCTAACGTAGCAATCAAGTGTTGGTGAAGCTTACATGGACACCTCCATGTGGCGTCCATTTCTTGCTTTCAGCAGAACCAATGTTGCTGATACAAGCGTGAGGCTGTGGGGGTGCCCTTGGGATGGAGCAGAAAGCACTGTGTGCGTTCAACATTAGCTCTTCCCAGGCAGGATTTCCTGTGTCAGATGGAACTTTGGCTCCCTCTTCCTCAGGGTATTCCACAGGGACTCAGCAGGCACAAATGGAGCTAATCATGCTGGCCCTGCCGTGACTCAGTTCCTAATTTCAGTGAAATTTCAACCTCTCTGAAAAGTGTAATTCTGAACCAAACAATCTGGAGTTTCCTGGTTACTACTAAAGAGGCAATCCACAAGATGCTCCCACTTTGCCCTCAGGGAAGATGGCTTGCCCAAAGTGATCTTTCCTTTCTTTTGCTAATAACCTTGTTCCACCCTCTTTTTGACCTTGTTTTATATGACTCTCTGCAGTCTTTCGACTTGGTAGATGGGCTGGTGTCCAGTTCGCGACTCATTTCACAAAGCCAATTGGATCTCTCAATTTATTTGCAGGATCTTGATTTTTTAACTGGAGAAATTACCTTCAGGTGGCAACTCAGAGCTCACAAATGGGTGTTGCCCAGACCTGCCACGATGGCTTACCTGACAAAGCCAGGGCAAGTGTGAGGCCTGGAGTGGACACGGCTTCCATGTTACAGGTCCATGCTGGTTGGAAAGTCATTATCGCCCCGACTGTTACCCCAACCCATACTTCCAGAAAAGGGTCCTTTTTGTTTCCTCCCAACGTTGAAGGTGTCTTATGGGAGATCTGAGGCTTCCTTATAGGAGGCTCTATGGGTCAGGCTTAGAGTCACTATGGAGTGGGCACAGCATGGTACCATAACAGGTGGTCTCCAGGACAAGGGGAGGTTCCAGATTCTCTGCCCCACCCAGAAGGAGGGTAGAGCAGAGCAAGGGAAGAGAAGAATCTGGAAAGGAAGGAAGAAGGATGGAGAGCCAGAAGGAGAACTGAAGGAGGCAACTGGAGCAGAGACTAGTGAAGAAGCGGCTCTTGTTTCATGGCCCTGGGCTGGGTGAAACAGATGCGGGTGAGAGACCCGTGGGGAGGTTCACTATGGCCGCTTTTATCTTGGTTTTGATTTTGATTTTTGCCTCCCAGACTTGTCTGGCCATTTCTGACCCTTTTCTTGGGTCCCTGCAGGAAGGTGCTTTAGATTCATGGTGGGCTTTCAGGCCTTGCTTTGGGCCAGTCCCTTTTGGGTAAACTTTTACCCTCGATGGGATGAGTAATTTGGGATGTTTGATTTAAAAACTGTATTCTTTGTCTTTTCTGTAGTGCACACTAACTGTATTAAAGTTCCTTTCCATTAAAGGTCTTATGTTTTGCCTTGATGCAGCAGGCGGCAGAGTCTATTTAGAGTAGGCAGGTTGGGGGTTAAGGTTTGTAACAGTACAATAACAGTCAGTCTGAAACACATCTATTCACACTTACCACAGGGCTCCTGTGTTCCAGTGACTGCCATACTCCCCTGGTCTCCAAGTCCCTTCTAGGAGTTTAGAGACAAAACAGACACCACTGCTATTTCCAGTACAGGTAGACCAGGGACCACATGATTAACCCTGTCACTGCACATGGAGAACCAGGTGGCAGGACAGGCAGGAATCAGGACTTACCTCATTATCAATCAAGTGTCATTAATTACTAGGCCTCTGCAGCTTGGTGCAGTCCTGGAGAGGATTTACAGGAGCAGGCCAGGAAGACCCAGACCCTAGTCAGGCCACACTTGAAGGGGAATCTGGGTCAGAAGAGCTTAGGAGAGAATCAGCTTTGAAGAAGCACATTTACCCACAAATAATGGCTAAGCATTTTGCAGTTGTCAAGTTCCTAGGCACTGAATAATAATGAGAGGGGGCTTCGAGAGGCTAATGACTAATGGCCCCTCCATTTTCTGCTGATGCTGGCAGTTTTGTGTCATTTTGTTTTTATGTTAATTTATGCACACAGGATTAGAATGTAGCATTATGTGGTCATTTAATTTAATTGAAGTATGGAACTGCATGGGCCAGTTTTACATTTCCCTTATAGATTTCAGTGATTTTATCTTTTAGCATTTAATCTTCCCCTCAGATCACCATTCCTAATGGCAATAATAACACATTTACACTGGCATCAAACTTTTCCTTTCTAGGAACTCAGAGCACGTCATGGCCCATTACCCCTAAAGAGCTGGGCAAGGCAAATGCCAGGGTGGATTTTAAGCACTTTCCTTAGGTTTAACATACATAAAAAGGTGCAGCCTATATCAGAGAGATAAGTTCCCAGGCGCCCTTTAAATTACTTCTGAATGCAATGAGAAGCTTTGCTTATGCATGAGGCTTCTGCTGTGCTCTGTGTTTTTCATACCTCAGAAATATGTGACCTTTAAGGCTGACAGCACCACTCAGAGTGCAAGCAACTTGTTAGGGAGTTTTCATTGATCATCCCGCCCTGCTTCTCTTAAAGAATGTAGTGTTTGTGTCACATTGCCTGGAAAAACTGCCAAAGGCCACTGGGAAGCACCAATAGAGAACGGAGGAAATAGCACAGGGAGAGCAGCTCCCTTGAAAAAGCCACTGGCTGTTCTCTGGTGAATACAGATGGACCCAAGGAGCATTCTGGGCCTGGGATTCACTGGATCTATTCATGCTCATTATGAAGAGCCATGCGAGCAGCCACTTGGAGACACTGGCATGTAGCACACTTTGCTCCAAAGCTCAAAAGAATAAGGGAAGAGCGGATGCCAATTTTGTTGAGGCATTAGTGGAAAAGGGGCAAATCACAGCCTGGCAGAAGACAACTTCCCTTGTGTCTGCAATAAGGGGCCATGGGAAGGGAAGAAATAGAGGGATGCCTGCGCATATTTGCAATGTCTCTGAAGGGGCCGGTGAAGCAGCAAGGACATTTCTTTCACTAGAATCTCAGAGAGCACACTTTCTGGCTCAGGTCCTCAGGGAGTTGCAAGGTTTTGTGCCAACATCCTGGCAGTGTTTATTGTGACAGTGAAAAAGGAACAAGAGAGATGGGGTGTAGGGCAGTAGTCGAGAACCTCCCCATAGGACGGACATACAGAAGGTTCCGTTTCAACCCTGACGGGTAGACAGGAATGTAATTCTGTCCCAGCCACTAACCAGAGTTAACAGCTCAGCCCCACAAGACTACCCTCGCTTCAAATGCCAGCCACAAGTGGGGTTCCCAAAGGACTTGAATGTCTGAACAACCAAGGATAAATCTAAGGGATCCCAGCATTCTTCTCAAGTTCAATAATTCACTGAACTGACTCATTGCATTGTTAAACTTATGTGACATTTTTATTATAAAGAATACAAACCCAACAGGTCAAATGGCAAGACGTGGAAGGCGCAGTCTGGGCGGTCCTGAATGCAGAGATCTGTGTCTCTCTCCACCGAATCAGGGCAAGTAGCTTTCCTGTAAATACTGTGCTCACCAAACAGGGAGCTTCAGGTTGTAGGGGAAGAGAGGAAATTCCCTCCATCTTTCTTCCTCTGTCAGGTTTGTCTTGAGATGGTCAAGTAATCACCTCATCAGATAGATTAGCAGAAGAAAAAGATCCATTTAATTATGTATATATGGGAATCTACATAGAAAGGGAGGATTCCAACTTTAGTGAGGGAAATGGGGTCTGAATCCTGAGCTAAGGAGTGGGATAGGTGTGACTCACATGGCAAAAAGAACAAATGCTCTAGTCTTTTTTTTTCAAGTTTGCTCTGTCAGGAAATAGGGTTCCTCTTTCTAGATATAACCCTAAATATGGGCAATATCCCAACTTTCATTCTTTCAATTAATTAAAGGAGTGATAAAGTTTCTTGTCTATGGTGATGGCAACCTGGTGATTTGGTGATGGAAAGCCCACGAGGATTACAACTAGGTGGGAAAAGGCACAAAATGATGTAAAAATAAACTATTATATTATTAAAACACACACACATACACAACCTGTATTCAGATGTGGAGATGTCTACTACTGAGCAGTAAAACTGTGGATGCTTATTTTCTTACATATATTTGTATGTGGTTTCTAAAAATTTTTCTTCTAAAATGTTATTCTTATTACCTGAAACAACGTTTCCTGATTAAAGGAATGGTCATACACACACACACACACACACACACACACACACACAAGTTTTTTGTGATCCTGAATGTTCCTCAACTGACCTAAGTTCCAAATAATTCACATGTCAAAGATACATATCTTAGGAAGGACTGTTATGAGCACCTTCAAATTCCAGAGCTTTAATTGGGATTTTATTATGTAGCCAAGATTAATTGACTCATGGGTTAGGTAACTTACCTCAGTATCCAATTCCCCTCATCCTTATACCTCTAATACCAGGGGTTGGACTGGACTAACTCAAACCTCCAGATTCTTTTTCTTTTTTAAGGATTTATTTATTTATGCATACAGAACTGGAGTACAGGCCAGAGGTATAGGGGCAGTGAGAGGATTCACCAGAGACACAGTGGGGAGCAAAGCAGGCAGACTGATGAGGGGAGAAGCAGACGGGTCAGGAGAGGTCTGCTGCGCCATGTGGGTCACCTCTGGGGCAAGGATTAAAACCTGCCATGCTACCACTGAGGGCCACAAACCTCCAACTTCTAAAAACACATTGTTGGTCTTTCAGATAAGCAGTGCCCATTCTCAAGCACCTAGGGGTGACCAGGAGTCACCTAATTAGCATAAATCAGGGGTGAGCCACAATGATTATGAATAACAGTTCTATCCCTCAGCAAATGCCATGAGTTTTAAGAGCTCCATGCCAGAAACCTGGGATAAAGATCAGAAAAGTTATTTGTTTTACAGTAAGAAGCATCTGAATTAGGAAGTGTGACATATATACTTTTATTCTGGAGATTCACAGAGCCCAAGGGAGAGAGTGCAGTGAGTGTATCCTTGAAACTAAAACTTTAGGGAACACTTACTGTTAGGGGCCAGGAGAAGAAAAACATTTATTTGGCTTCTTACTAAAATACTTGAATTCTAGCATCGTTTAGTCCCAAGTACCTTTGAGATTTATTGTCTGTATCAGTTAGCAATTGATGAGTAGCCCTCTTAATCCATTCAACACTAATTAACACCGAGGGCTATATTCTCAATCTTTATTTACTTAGTTTGCAGTTTTCTCCATTGTTCTAAATCTAAAGAATTATTGTGTGTTCAATCAGAATTCTGGTGCATATCTGTGTTAGCAATTGTGTGGGAGAGACGTTGGAAGCCCTTTGCTGAATCATCATAGTCAAATGATACTAATCAAGTTGGGCATATGATAAACCACGAGGTTAGGTGTGCAAAATTTTGAATACATGATTTGAGATACCTATATGAAATGGGCATGAATTTCTACCACAATTGCATTTTCAAGAACTATTTTATTGAACTCATATTAAATCTGTCTCAGTCCAAATCCATCTGCTGACTTATAGAGAATATCATTCTTGGTCATTTGGCGGCCCGCTTCCTCACTCCTTAGCGCATGTCACCTCAAAACAAAGCATCTGGTAGGTCATCCCCAACTGCTTCATATTAGTATAGGAGAGCGCCCCACCTCAAAATAATCAATATGTCTTTTCAGCAAAAGGTTGATTTTGGGGAGAGGCTCTGAAGATTAAATAGAGATTGCTTTTGAAAAGATATTTACATGTAAACTTCTCTCTGAGGGATTCATACTGGGATGACCTTACTCCCTGTTTCTTTTCAGTAGAAAAGGCAGAAGTTAAATCAGCATGCCTTTTTCTATTGTGCCTTCCCTGGTAACCTCCGAACTGATCTTCCTGAATACACCTCCACCCCAAAGCCGCATGGATGAGTTACTCTCTCATGCTGGTGTTGAAAAAATAAAATTCACAAATTTAGGGACATGGGTTTACTAAAAGATTCACGAATGGTACAGCATCCCATCGAAATAGGCCACCTTTACACAAAATTGAGGGTGTTTACAAGCAGAAAGAAGGTGGGACAAGTCTATTTGTAAAAGAAAATATTATTTTGTGTAAAGTCATCTTTCCTCAGAAGAAGGCAGAGGAGTCTTATTATGTAGATTACCTCACTGATGCTGATTAGGAAATGCCAGATTGATTGGATTAGGATTATTCTTTGGGTAAAGGTTGGAGTTGCAATAAGTATTAAGGCTGGGTGATGCCTCAGCACAAGGACCTCATTTTGAACCTGTTTTTCTATTTGTAACATGGTATCTGTCCTTGGTATATAGGAGGTATCAAGGTTTATATAATATATGTGTATATTAAACTTCTTTTTGACTTTTTTTATCAGTTTGTCCAATGCTTGCTTGATTATTTGCCAGCATTAAAGAACCCAAAGACATATAAGACAATTTCCTTTGCACACTGACAGAAGTCATAGTGATAAGTCCACTGTCAGAGGCCACAAGAACCCTTAAATCTAGCCACTTTATTCGGAAAATGCAAATTCAAACCATGACACATTGATTACAATGGCTATAATGAAAAATTCTGACACTATGTAGTGCCCATGAAGATGCAGGACAATGGAACACTCATGCATTATAGGTAGGAATGTGAAATAGTAGCTATTCTAGACAACAGTGTGGCCATTTCTTATAGAACTAAGTATAGTCTTACCATATGAACCAGAAATCCCTATTCTGGTTTCTTACCCTAGAGAAAGGAAATACTATGTTCCTATAAAAATATACACATTACTATTCATAACAACTTTACTTGTAAAAGCTGAAAATAACCCAAATGCCCTTCAACAAGTGCTTGTTCTGCCATATAGATAGAATTCTTTGATAAGAAAATAATTTCATTCCTGCATTTGGGTAGTGCCCCCAGTCTTTATTCCTTTGGGTAATTAAGGGAGTGGTAACGGTTTCTCTTGAAGCTTTCAGGTTAACATTAACTGAAAATAATCCATATGCCAAGCTAACACATATTGGCAATCTTAATAATGGACAACTTGAGGAGGCCTTATCTGAACATTTTGGGGGCTCCTAGCCTTCATCCTCATTACATGAATCAACACATACATTAAACATCTTAGATCAGAGGTAGTATGGTATATATGCCACATATCGAGGTATGAATCTGTTACAGGGCAGGAAGAGTGGGCATCCCTGAACCCCCACATCTGCCCACTCTAAATAGGTCTGCCATCCACTGCCAAGACAAAGCATGTAAGACCATTAATAGAAAGGAACTTTAATACAATGAATGTGCAATACCGAAAAGACAAAGACCCAAACACCCAAAGTTACCCAAAGTTACCCATCCCCTCATGGGTAAAAGTTTACCCAAAAGGGGTTGGCCCAAAGCAAGACCTGAAAGCCCGCCACAAATCTAAAGCACCTTCTGGTGCGGACCCATAGAAAAGGGTCAGAAATGGCCAGACAAGTCTGGGAGGAAAAGAACAAAATCAAAATCAAGATAAAAGCTGCCATAGTGAACCTCCCCACAGGTCTCTCACCCACATGTTTCATCCTGTCAGGGCCAAGAAACAAAAGCCGCTTCTTCACATGTCTCTGCTCCATGTGCCTCCCTCAGGTCTCCTTCTGCATCTCCATCCTGCTTCCTTCCTCTTTAGTCTCCTCTCCAGATTCTCCTCCATGCTGCTCAGTTCCACCCTCCTGGGCAGGGCAGGGAACCTGGGACCTCCCCTTTTTCTGGGAACCACCCTGTTACAAAGCTATACTGCTAAAACATACTGAGTTTTGTAAAAAACAATGGTAAATCAATTCTTAAAAAATCTAGGAGAGCAGAATGGGAAGCAATAATGAACACAGAAGTTAACAAATTAAACCACAAGTTTGTGATGAGGTTGAGCAATGGAGCAGTGAAACTATGCTGATGTTAGTACAAAAATGTTAACTATAAAGATTATTTGCTAGTTATGTTCAGAAAAAAAATTAGAAAATAAGGTGCCAAAATGAATAGAGGATAGGAAAGTTTAAGTAGAAATTGCAAATTTAAAAAATGTTTTTCCTACTGTATAATAATTTTAGAAGTAAAATTAGAAAAATCAACCCATGGGGTTTGTTTCTCCAGTACCATGTTTGAGGGCAACTTTCTATAAGTCCTATGGCACCAGTGCCTGGGGTCCAGAGGACTTGAGCACTGAGGACAGTCCCTTTAGAGAACTCGCACCACTCCTAGGAACTAGAAAGGAGACTATAGACCCTTCCAGTCTTTACTTAATGTTCGCCTGTTTTTTGTTTTTATTTTAAGATTTACTTATTTATGCATCCAGAACAGGCCAGAGGTGCAGCGGCAGTGAGAGGATTCACCAGAGACAGAGAGGGGAGCAGAACAGGCCAACTGACGAAGTCCACTGCTGAGGGGAGCAGCAGGTGGGTCAGGAGAGGTCTGCCGTTCCTTGTATGTCACCTGTGGGGAAGGGATCAAACTCACGCTGAAGTGGGTTTAGCTTCTTAGTGCTGTGCTTTAACCTGCTGCGTCACCAGGTGGGGCCCTGAATGTTCATATTTTTGGGCAATTTTTGACCTACTCCTCTCCATTCTTATCCCCCCCAAGAGGGGACATTGTCACTTAGTTTTCTCAAAAATTTCAGGTAAGATTATTTCAAGCACTTTCTACTTTCAGCTCTTCATATCCCCCTGGCACAAGAAGTACACAGTCCTTGACCCCTTTTAAGAAAGAAGAGTGTTAGGAGCAGAATGATGGGGACCCTGGAATCCCCCAAACTTTGCACGTTTGAAATAGGTTCTGCCATCTGCCACTTATAGACAAATGAATTTTTTTTTTAAAGATTTATTTATTTGTGCATACAGAACTGGGGTAACAGGCCAGAGGCTCAGGGGCGGCGAAAGTCTTCACCAGAGACAGAGTGGGGAACAGAACAGGCAGATCGACGAAGTACACTGCTGAGGGGAGCAGCGGGCGGGTCAGGAGAGGTCTGCCACGCCATGTGGTCACCTCCGGGGCAGGCAGGAATCCAACTCATGCGGAAGCGGCTTTAGCTTCTCAGTGCTGTGCTTTAACCCGCTGCGCCACCAGGGAGGGCCGACAAATGAATTCTTAGTGCATAAGACCTTCCATAGCAAAGAACTTCAGTAGAATTAGTGTGTAATAGAGAGAACTTTCCAATTAAACAACCACATTACCCATCCCTTCGTGGGTAAATGGAGCGCCACTGAACTCAAAATCTTGCCACAAGTCCAAGGCACCTTCTGGTGGAGAACCATAGGAAAAGGGTAGGAGGGAACAGACAGGTCTGAAAGGAAAAGAACAAAATCAAAAAACGAGTCAAGTTGAGGGCTACCCCAAGTCTCTCACCCATTTCTCTTCCAAGGGTCTCCTTCAGTGTTCCCAAGCTCCCAGTAAAAATCCAAGGCCAAGAGGCAAGCATGGCTTCTTCTTCATATGTCTCTCTGCTCGGTATTTTCCTCTCTAAAGAGTATAAAACACAAAAGATGCTCATTCTTCCTGTTTTTTTTTTTTTTTTTTGCAAGCATAAAAAAGACCCAAGTTAATATTGTGGTAAATACCTGTTCTTCCAGCATCAAGGACATTATCTGACCTTAGCATCTGTTATTCAGGTGCCAGTAGGCACCAAAAGCATGAACTATGGGCATATCAGTTAGGAGGACTGAGCACATCCCATGCGGGTGCATGTGAGCTCTGTGAACTGACAAAGTGAACAAGCGGCAGCCAGAGGTTACACAGACAGGGATAGTGACCAAGGCCCCATTTCTGACTGTGTACAAGTGACAGCTCACCTACTGGAAAGTGAGTAGATTAGAAGAGAACATCAAAAGAGATGTTCATCTTGGAACTAGGCAGGGAGTGCTTCCACGGTGGGCTGTATCTTTAACATGACTCTAAGAAAAGGGAGGGAGTGAGGGAAGGAGGGAGGGGGAGAAAATCTCAAGCCTCCTGAAATTGAAGCCTAAATCCATATGTCTGACCTAGTTGGGGGCAGGGGGTAGGAGAAGTGGGGAGTCAGTAAGTGCTCAGTGTAAACTGAGACCTGGACCTGCCGTAAAATTGAAGACATACATGATGGAAAATGGTCCCAGATATTACGAGGGGAAATACAGCAGAGCCATGGAGGGGTGAGGTGAGAGGCACCAGAAAGACGGAAATCTACCCCATGCTCTGCTGGCCAAGCCCTGAGTTTTGTGATATATCTATAGCAAGGTAATTCACTACAGACATTTTTAAATTCAGAAACCCTAGAAAAACTGTGCACTTCCATTTAATTAGAAAAATTAAACATTAAACTAAGCCCTAAATTTTCTGAAAACCATGGCAAGTAGAAAAATTCTACTCATAACTATTTACTCCCTAATTATTTAGTAGATGAAATCTTTAAGTTCTATTATAGAAGCAAGCATTATATTAGAAGTAAATTACTGGTTCTCACTAGAGGGGAGAGGATTTGTGGGAACAAGGTGGATAATGTTATCAATTACAGTTTTGCAAAATATGCAAAAATATGCAAAACCATCCTTCACACAAACATTTCCTAACTGACCCTCTAAAAAGCCAAGATGAAGACCTAATGTAACATAATTTGCATGTCACTTTATGACATTTTGAATTAATAGTAAGATAAAAGACAGCAGACTCAACCCTCCATGGACCACTAACATGGAAATTTCAAAATGTTCACAAATCTTTATGCACATTAAGTACCGTCTGGGGCTCAAACAAATAAAAGAAAACCCCAGGTCATGTGGGAGTCAGCAAATTCTTTCTCCTTTAACAAATACATCCTGACACAATATCATCTACGTAGTATATCTGTGAAGTATCTTGACTTCTAGGCAAGATAAGATAACCTGAATCTAATCAGACAAACTAAAAGTTAGGAAACATGCTATTAAAAATAGAAGAGAGAAGCTGATGTATGCTTCAAAATGGTAATGGAATAAAATACAAAGGCTGTGCAATGCTCCAAATTAAAGTAGGCGTGACTAGTAAATGCAATATCTTACCCTACTCTGGGTCCTGCATGGAAAGAGGGAAATGTGCTGTGAAAGACATTACTGGGTTCATTAAATATGAATATAGATTAGGTAAAATATTATATAGATGTTACATTTACTGAAATTGATCATTGTACTGTGATCCTGTAAGAGAATTATTTGGAAATACTTGCTGAGATATTTAATGATTAAAGGTCATACTGTTTGCAGCTTATCTTTGAATTGTTCACAAATATAACAAAAAAAGCAAGAGAATAAATGATAAAGTACATAAGGCAAAATGTTCATAATAAATAAACCTGGGTAACTAGTTAGTTTTCTGCATATTCTTGCAGATTTTCAAATAAAATTTTTTAAAAAATTCTCTTAAAAAAGGAATTCTTCCTAGATGATCCCACATGGTGATTGCATGTCATTGAAAATTCGTCCAAACTCCTAGGATAAACAACATGGAGAGTGAGACTTAATGCAAATTGGATTTTGAGCAATAATGATATATCAGTGTAGATTCATCAGCTATCACAAATGTGTAGATGTTGAAAGTGGGGAAGGTCATGTATATTTGCAGGCAGAGCTAGATGAGAAAACTCTATTCCTCTTGTCCACTATTGCTGTGAACATTAACTGCTCTAAAATATAAAGTGTATTATTAAAAAAAAAAGTGTCAATGTTCAGCAAGGTTGAGAACCACAACTTCCAATGATTAGCTAAGAAAAAAAGGGCAGCCCTCTCTAGGTGGGGCCACATAGATATGGTTAAATTTTGAAATAGGACTGAAAAGCTGATTGTCTTGTCACTGCTTAACTAGCAAACAATCTTGTGGCATTGTTATGAAAATTTAGACCTGTAATCTATTGTCAGTATGCCTGGAATGTGGTCCCTCAGCCTTTTAATCTATTGAGATTTTTTTAGGTTCTACAAATTGGAGAAAAATCTAAGCTGCTTATAAGTCTAGGCTAACAGGAATCAATTTCCCAGGCCCTCCCTGATGGTGGTGGAACAGAGTAAAGGGCAGCACTGCAAGTGAGCCACACTCGCTTCAGTGCAAGTTCAATTCCCAGCCCCGGAAATGACCCACATGGCCAGGGCGCAGCAGACCTCTACTGTCTTTCCTCCTGCTCCTCTCAGCAGTGCACTTTGTCAATCTGCCTTTTCTGCTCCCCACTCTGTCTCTGGTGAATCCTCTTACAACCCCTGCACCTCTGGCCTGTACCCCAGCTCTTGTATACATAAATAAATAAATTTTAAAATGAACCAATTATTTCATATCTAAACAGTTTTAAATGAGTGGTAGAAAAACAAATCCTAGCCCTCCCTGATGGCACAGCAGGTTAAAGTTCAGCACTGCAAGCCAGCGACAGCTGCTTCAATGTAAGCTTGATCCCCCGCACTCTGGAAGTGATACACATGGCACAGCAGACCTCTCCTGACATGCCCACTGCTCCCCTCAACAGTGTACTTCATCAATCTGCCTGTTCTACTCCCCACTCTGACTCTGGTGAATCCTCTAATTGCCCCTGCACTTCTGGCCTGTACCCCAGTTCTGTATACATAAATAAATAAGTCCTTAAAAAAAAAAAAAGAAAGAAATCAGTTTCCTCCTATGCTTCTTTCTTAAGCAGTAACACTGGGCTGACACTCCAAAGAATCCATGCTCAATAATGATGAACAAATATATTAGTGAGTGTGAAGAAGGTAGGTCTGGCATTTGAGAATTTGATAGACTGAGTATGGCACCAGCAGGGCATCAAAAGGGGATGCAGTGGGGAATCATTAAAATTAGGGTGTTGGTTTCCTGTGCAGCTTGACACTGGACGTTTGGCTTCTTACTCATCAGCGCTCTCTGCTTGGCTTCCTGAATACCAAGGAGACCTCCAAATTGGGTTTAGAAATGTCAAACTACACTTCCAGAGGTGAGCCCCTTACACTGTCATCACATTGTAAACTACAAGTTGTCTTTCATCACGCCTTCAGAAGCATAAATCTTGTTCCAAGCTAAACCCAGCTCTTCCCAAAGGAGAAAAAGGTGGAGGAGAGAAGAGATTCTGTATGTTACTGCCTGAGAATTCTTTCATTAATCTTTCTCCGAAGGTGACTTTGAATGGTTCTTGGTACAATGAGTAATGTTCACACACAATCTTTTCTGTCAAACATTTTACTCACTCTCAAGTCTGACGACAGTTTGGGGGCAGTGTCTTCTGCTATTATGTTCTCCAATTGGCTTTCTATTGTCACTTTAAGAAGTGTGGCAACACCTGATTTATGAGAGCCTGGCTGAAAGAGTGTCATTTCCATGGCTTCCTTAGAAACCATGAGCAAAGGAGGGCAATTTGGCTCAAACGTGTTTTGAGAAGCTTCAGTTTAATTTATACATTGGCTAGCGCTCTTCAGCTCATTGAAATGCTCCTTCATACAGCCTTGGAAAACACCTGGAAGACAAGAACAACAAAACTCCAGAGCACATGACCCCATAGTTACAGCACAGCTGTGTGGTGAACACTGTCCCAAAGCAGAACCTCCTTTTCCTTTCCTCCCTGCACTGTCAGAATACCAGAATACGCAAAAAACAAAAGTTCAATGAACTCAGAAACTATACCACAGTCAATAATTAGACCTGTTTCTCAAAGATACTTTAATCTTATTTCCTTAAGTGCTTGTCTATTGCTTGTCTATGCTACTCCTGATAGATTTTCTCCAATAGCTTCATTTATGAGGCATGGCTTACAAGTCAGCAGCAGGGCCCTCCCTGGTGGCGCAGTGGGTTAAAGCATATCACTAAGAAGCTTAAGCCAATTCCTCATGAGTTCATATTCCCGCCTGCCCCGGAGGAGATCCACATGGCGTGGCAGACCTCTCCTGACCCGCCCACTGCTCCCCTCAGCAGTGTACTTCGTGGATCTGCCTGTTCTGCTCCCCACTCTGTTCCTGGTGAACCCTCTCACCCTCTGCATCTCTAGCCTGTATCCCAGTTCTGTATGAATAAATAAATAAATCTTTTAAAAAAAAGTCACCAGCAAAGAACTGACAATTTGTGAAAGAGGAGATTTAATTTAATATGTGCAGACACTGAAGTCTCTTAGAAGATGATCAGTGCCAAGAAATTTGGAAGATCATTATGTGGAAACCTGTAGTTCACTATCGTTTGAACCTTTTGATGAGTAAGGAGGAATATTTATGCACAATGATTTGGGACTTGTGGTACCTTTGTCCACAATGCTGTCAGTCATCTGCATGGCTCGAAGACTGATTTTGCAAAGTCAGGCTCACGCCCGCCGTTTAGAAGTTCCTCCAGAGGTGAGCGCTTCTTAGAGATTGTTGCTCAGACTTTCACATGTATATAAATCACCTGGGAGAAGCTTCCAATGCAGAATCCACTGGGGAAGACACCGGCTGGCTCCTGAGTTCTGCTTTTGGACAAGCCCTCAGGTGAAGCTTTTTCTGGCCCATGAGTTACCCTTTGGGTTTCAGGAGCTCACAGAGCACTTTCCCATGTTCTCCTCCTGTGTGGAAACAAGGACTAGAATACAGAGGTTTATTGCACCTCTGTGCTGATGGAAGCTCTTCAGATTCAACTTTCAACTTCATTCTTAATTTTTCTGTCACTAGCAAAATGTGAGGCACTGAGTGAAGGATAGAAAGTTGCAACTGATGCAACAATTCAAGGAATTTGTTTGAGTCACTGAGATAAAGGTCTTATGCCTTACTCTGTTCTTAGAAACTTGATTGGGAAGTGAGGGGCTGGGGAGAAGGGTCTAGTTTTTAATCGGAAGACAACCGCAGATAAATAGTAACCTAAATATGTGGGTAGTAAATGTGACCATCTAGAATGACTCTGTTCTCTGTGACTTTGTTCTCAAAGGAAGGAGGCCAACGTGGGATTGCCAGATTTTCCCATAATGTGGACAATTGTTTCCACATGGAGAAGTTGAGTTAGCCTGTTCTATTCAATGCATATGACATTCCTTTTTCATTATTTCAACACAGGCCAGGGTCACACCACATGGTGTATTAGGGATACTAAATTTGAAAACAACTCAGATTTCTTACATTTTTTTAAAACAGGTTCAACACACTTGATTTCTTTTGTGTAAAAACTATGTGGTGGCCAAGACTGAGCCTAAGTCCTCTGCACACAGGCTTTGGTGGGGCTTTACCAGATGGTCAGTGGAATCCTGACCATCCTGACTGTACACCAAGGGCTACATTTGGTGAACAGTCTTTTTTCTAGAGATCAGGGGTGATGTAGCTGTAGATCTTGCAGATGGCATCAAGGTGGCCTTGGCAAAGTTGGCCAATCCTGTATGTAACCACACAGCCCTGGCCCAAGTACAGCAGTCATGGATGCCCCTAGCAGCAGCAGCTTCTTAGGCATGAGAACGGAGACTGAGCCAGTGCCCTGGGGTCAGGGAGGAGGGGAATCAGCACAGAGCTGCAGGGCAGGCCACCTTGCCAGGTACGGTGTGGGCTTGCCCACCTTGGTCCCCAGCAGCCTCCCTGACTAGGAATGACAGAGGGCTTGGCCAGCGTGAGCCCCTCCAACAGCTACCTCCTTGAAGCACATAATGCAAGATCAACACATGGGTCATAACCCACAATGGCCACAGCCTGGTCTGCCAGTCATAACAGGTCTGCTTTTGCTTGGGTATCATCTTCCAAGACTCATTCTTGAAGAGTACTACAGAAAAAAAAAAAAAAAGTCAATGAGCTCAGATTTTATGATGGGCAAGGAAAAGAGATGAATTTCCTCCAGGGACTTGATCTTCCTATCCTTGACCAGGTGGCCCAGTTTGATGACAGGGATCCACTCCTCCTCCTCAGCCTCCCCAGTCTCCACATTCACATGCACAGCCCAGAGGCATCCCCAATTGGTGTGCTCTCAGAGGAGAAGCTTCTTAGATTGCTTAAAGAAACATTTTGGCCTTTCTGGGTGTTCCTTTCTAAGCCTTCTTGAATGGTTTTCACTTGAACCCTTTGGAGTCTAGAATTTTCTGAAAATTCCCATCAGCTGATCAGCTTATCCTTAAAGGGTTATGCACATGCATGGTTGAAGATAGGGAGGGCAGTGGTGGTCTAGGACAGTGGAATTCCAAAGGGTCATCATGAAAGTCACCAATGTCACATAACAAACCAACACTGACAGACACATGTATTTTGCTACTTATAAAGTTTCTTATTGTACATTTTAATCCCGAGGAAAATGCAGAGGTAAAAATGGCAGCCCCCTTCTTACTGGCTTAGTTCTAATATAACAGAGGATGTTAGGCATTATAACAGAAAGTACTCATCACTGCTACAGCAACTCAACTTATTTTCATGAATATCAGCTTTTTAAGTGCTTATGTATGTAATCTGGTTTACCTTCAATCAGTACAGAAGGCTTCTCTTCTCCCCAGATTTTACTTAATAAAGAGCAGTAATAGCTAATATTCTTTGGAAATTTGCCATGAATCAGGCACTATTTGTGTTTAGTATAATCTAATTCTTACACAACCCTATGTGGTAAATACTATTATTAGTCCCATTTCACAGGTGGGGAATTTGATAGGTAAGTACCCCACCTGCTCATCTAGTAACTGCTGAAATCCATATTTAAATATAAGCAGAATGACTCCAGAGGCTGTGTTATTAACCAGAAGGCTAAATTATCCTCACTTATGAAGAAATGTTGATACTTATTTTTTTTTGTAGTAATGTTGGATTACAATATTATATAGATTTCAGGTGTGAATCATTATAAATTAACATCTGTACATACTATATTCTGTTCACTAAAAGACTTATTTCCTCACTAAACAATTAACCCAATTTATTTTACACAATTTATTCACCCCTTATTCGCCATTTTCACAGATATGAGGTGACATCTCATTGTTGCTTTGATTTACATTTCCCTAATACTAAGAAATAATGTATATTTCATGTGCCTATTGGCCATATGTATGTCTTCTTTAGAGCAGTGTCTGTGAAGCTCCTCTGTACCCTTCCAGAAATAGAACCAAAAAATAATAAAATTGTATTTAGAACTACAACAGGCCCCAGTCAAACCAATCCTGAGTGAAAAAGAATAAAGATAGAGGTATCATGCTCCCTGACTTCAAATTATACCACAAAGTAATAGTTATCAAAACAGCATTATGCTGAAATAAAAATAGACACTTAGGTGAATGAAACAGAACTGAGAGTCCAGAAATAAATCTACACATTTATGACAACTATTTTATAATAAAAAAGCCAAGGACATTCAATGGTATAAAGACAATTTCTTCAATAAATAGTGTTGGAAAATATTGACTGCCACACACACACAGAGGAAGAAAAATTGAAACTAGACCATGATCTAACACCATACACAAAAGTTAATTCAAAATGGATTAAAGGAATTTTCTGTAAGACCTGAACCATTAAAAACATAGAAAAAACATGAGTAATATGTTCTTTGACATGGATTTTACAGATATCTTTGGGGACTCATCTTTAAGGACAAGGGAACAAAACAAAAGTAAATAAATTGGACTGTGTCAAACTAAAAAGCTTCTGCACAGCAAAGGAAACCTATCGTTAAAACAAAAAGGCAACCTATGGAATGGGAAATGATTTTTGCAAAATATACATCTGACTGGGGTTAATGTGGAAAATGTAATTAAACAACAACAACAAAAAAAAATGGGTGAGGGTTTGAAAAGACTTATTTAATTGGTGATAAACAAAGGGTATGCCTTCCCCTTGCTTAGGACTTTGATTTTTTTTTTTTTAAAGATTTATTTATTTGTGCATATGGAAGTGGGGTACAGGCCAGAGGCTCAGGGGCGGTGAGAGGCTTCACCAGAGACAGAGTGGGGAACAGAACAGACAGATCAATGAAGTACACTGCTGAGGGGAGCAGCGGGCGGGTCAGGAGAGGTCTGCCACACCATGTGGTCACCTTCGGGGCAGGCGGGAATCGAACTCATGCGGAAGCGGCTTTAGATTCTCAGTGCTGTGCTTTAACCTGCTGCGCCACCAGAGAGGGCCAGGACTTTGATATTTTAACATAGCCTCATCCTGGAGACCTTACACCCTTAGAATATCATTGTGTCTAGAATTCAGCTTGACTACAACTGACTGTTGTGGTCATCTTAGAGTACTTTCCAGGCCCAATGTCCTGTGTTCTGACAGGAAAGTAAGGCAAATTCTTTAAAAGAAAAAAGGAAACTGGTAACTGACACAGCTTCATCCCCTCCCCAACCCACTATTTCTATTGAAACAGGGTTGGTGAAGATCCGTGTACCTTACTGGTCACAGTACAAAAGCTGTTGGTTACTTCTCACTTCTCGTCTTCCATGATCTCTCAGTGGACATCGCTCATCACTCCCTCTTCCTTGAAACACTATTCTTTTTCCAGTTACCTTACAGAAAACAACACCTTTTTTCCCCCTGTATTTCCCCATCCTTTGACAGCTCTATTTAAGTCTCTGTTGGTGGTTCTTTTCATCTCCCTTGCACCTAAAATCAGAATTCAGTTCTCGGACCACTTCTCTTGCCCTTGATCATCTCAGTCTGTCTAGAAGCTAAGCTCTCTTAGATTTATTTCTCCAGCCTAAACCCTTCCCATTAAGCCAAATCTACACCTATAGTCTTCCCTTAGATGTCTAGACAGCATGGCAGCTTTATAATATACAAAACTAGGCTTTTGATTCTTTCCCCTCAGCTTCTCTTATAGTAGTGTTCTCTAGCTCACAAATGGTAATTCTATTCATTAGAATTAGGCAAATCTTGCAATCATTCTCTATTCCTCACTGTTAGAACCTCACTGTGTTTTCAACATACATCCTAAATTACTTTTGACTCTACCTTCAGAATATAGACTTATGAAAACACTTTTTACCATTTCTACTGTTACTATAATTCCAGTCTCTTAGATTAGAAAACTACTCTCCCAAGTGTTCTTTATGCTTTCATCCTTGTTGCACTATAGTCAACTCTAAACATAGTTAGAATAATCTTTTGCAAATGTAATTCAGAGGACACTACCATCCCGTCAAAACCTCCCAATTTCAACCACAAGAAAGGCCCGTAATCTTTTAATGTTCTACAGGTACCTACACAAACTACATTCCCGCAAACCTTTCTGAACTAATTTTCCTACTTCCCCGCTTTAATCACATGTTCTAGGGACAAGGGTGGAGTCATTATTCAGCCTACCAGAGCACATATCACCACTTTACACATATAGCTTATGTATTTATTTATGTACTATTCACTAGTATATAATCCCTATTACGTTGAGTATTTTTCTACTTTGTTTTCTGGTGTGTTCCATGAGCCAAAAACAGTCTCTGGCACATGTCAGGAACTCAATATATATATATATTTGTTGAGTGTGTTATTTGCTTAGTTGCATAACTTATTCTAAAAAATTGTGTAGTATATGCCAAATATATGCCTAAATTGAAGCTTGTTGACATTTTCTCAGAGTTTTCAATCCTTTACGCATAAAGAAAACCTCAAGGTAAAAAGCCAAGGGCACAGCCCCAAATTATAATAGTTATATTTTTTATTTCTTTTTTAACACAATGCAAAAGTGTTCTGTTATAACAAGTATTCAGCCTAAATCTTTGTGATCTACTCTACCTACCCCATAATCACTTGTCATGAGATGGGGAAGGGCAGACAACTAGACCTTGGGTCTTAATTACCTACATAAGGTTTGGATGTTGTGATTCATTCAGCTTTTAATTGAGTGATCCCACAGCCATACTTAAGAGTTTTGTTTCTGTAACATCCCATGCTATTTCTCCAGACAGTATACAAGTAAAACACGGTTTGTATTTTAAATTTGAATTTCCTGATTCTGGATCAAGCCAGATGTGTGGAAATGTCTGTGTCTCTGTGTGTGTGTGTTTAGACACTGATCCATATGCTTGCATGGATGTGAATTTTGTGACCTTCTGTTCTTTCTTTTGCTTGATGACTTGTACACACAACCTCATAAGGCAAATCTCATAATTAAGCTGGATCTGTTCCAACCATGAATTTTTCAAAAGCTCATAACCATCATGGTTTTCATGTCCGTTTAAGAAACGATGTAGTCACATATGTCCACAAATGAAGCTCATAGAATACTGCCCTTATCAACTTGGTTTTGGAATGTGTGCCAAATTGGACTTATTTATATTCATTTCAGATTTAATGACTTAGTCTGTTACTAAACATCATATAGAAAGCAGAATCTCAAAACAAAATAAAAGAAAAATAGGCAATTACTCTTCTCTGTTAACTAGCGTCAAAGAAAACAAGACTAAGGAAACAAAAATTAGTTAAAAGCCCAGTTTCTCTTTAAGCCTCACTCTTCTCTGCCGTGAGATGGGAACATGACAGGGTGAGGTGGGAACACGACAGGGTTTCCTAGCAACATCCTTGATCTCTAGAAATCCGAATTCTTTACCTATAAAATCAAAATGGTAAGAATAATATTTACCTCACAAAAAGTTGTGGGGATGGTAAAACTAATTTTTTTAATGATTTTTTTAAGATATATTTATTTATTCATACAGAACTAGGGTACAGGCCAGAGATGCGGAGGGTAAAAGGATTCACTAGGGACAGAGTGGGGAGCAGAACAGGCAGATCGACAAAGTACACTGCTGAGGGGAGCAGCGGGCGGGTCAGGAGAGGTCTGCCACGCCATGTGGTCACCTCCAGGGCAGGCGGGAATCGAACTCATGCGGAAGTGGCTTTAGCTTCTCAGTGCTGTGCTTTAACCCGCTGCGTACCAGGGAGGGCTCGGTGAAACTAATTTTAATATAAAATGCTTCCTTAAACCTGGATGTTCAGTAAATATCCAGGAAGTTTTAACATATTGTTATTTACCGATAGCCTTAGGGGACATAAGACATTTGATTTACATTAACTAATTGGTAGCTATTATTTCTGAAAGCAGAAAGAACTCCTCTAGCTGAAAATTAAAGAACATTTATATTGTGCAAATTCAGAATCTCTAAGAATGTTCCTGTAACCCTTAGAAGTTTCTCTCCCTCCTTGAAATAAAAGCCTGTGGTTTCTCCAATAAAGCTTAATTTGTCTGACTTCCAATGTTAAAATGAAAATATTCCTAGGAGAAATATTACTTTGAGCATCGTTAGCTATTTACACTTTAGAATGAGTGAGTTTTATGTCTTGTTATGAGAAATTTCCCCAGGGGCAGAGAGATACAATATGAGACATTTGGCAGCAAGGAAAACAACTTCACCTGCTCCACAATTATAAATAACTTGTATGAATATCAAATTTAATGACATATATAATGTTTTGGTCTCAGTGCATATCCCACCATTGCTTTCTCATGCTCCAATCGAAGCGCCAGGCAGGCTGCCGAGATATTATAGAGACAAAAATGCTTTTATCAACCTTGATTAGACATCCAAATTATTTTGTTTTAAATACTTTTCAAGGAAAGTTATTGCTATTTCTGAAGAACATGTCATGGCCAGGACTAAAGCTTAGAAAAAAACGTTAACTGCTGTTCCTTGCTTTTATTTTTCCCTCTTTCCTGGCCTGGCCAGGCACCCAACCTCCATCCACCCATCTCCCACAGGCACCCTAGCGAGGCCTGGGTCTGCCAATAGCTTTGCTGGCAGAAGCAGAAATACTGCCTGAAGCCTTCCTGGCACAGTTGGGTAGATGCACTACTAGGAGGCAGTGAATATTTCACTCAGCTGGTGAGGGCTGAAGCTCTCTTCCCGCTCTTTCACAAACCCTAACAAGTTGCTTCTACTCTCCTGGCCTCGGTTTCCCTAGGAGTGAAATGAGGATCAGATAAAGTAATTCATAAGGTAAACCCTCTAGGTCTCAGATTCTGTGATTTTTCCTTGACATTTTGGTGCCAGGCTAAATGCTAGATGTCATTACCTCCTATGATTTCATACCCAAATGGAGTATAAGCTCCTTCAGTCCAGAGTGCTGGTGCCAGAGCCCCTGGGAGCTTGTCTCCACATGTCCATGTCTCCACATCTCCACAGTGACAATAGGGCAGCTGCTTCTCAATGACTGCATCCTCCCCTGTTCTCCCCGTGGACATGCTGACAGATCACTCTGGAGTCCCAAGCCTAGATAGATAACTTGGAGTTCCAAGTTACCTAAATTCTGTAAGTTTTAATGTCTTCTTCAATAACATGGGAACAAAAATACCCATCGCAAGGGGCTTGTGCGAGAATTAGTTTACCTAAACTATATCTCTGACCTAGTGCCTGACTAGGAGCATCACAGAGTGCCTGACACAGAGCCGTAATGGTCACAGGCCTTCAACTTCACTGGCCTGTACTTTTTAAAAGTCTATTTCTTTCTCCACATTAAAGGGAAGGAAATGATTTGGTGAGACTGACACTCATTCATATTGTATGATCTCCCCCAGGCTCCTATGGGGTTCAGCCTTTTATCTCGATCATGGAAGGCTTTGACTATTCCAAATGCGATCCCAGGCATCTGGGGTGCAGGTTTCTCTTGCTAAGCTAGGGCCTTCCTCTGATTTGAGCTCAAACTTCCTCAAAGACATTTCCTAAGTCTACTTGAAAATTTTCCTAGGAAGCCAGAGAGCTGGGTAAGGCTGAATTGAAAGGAATGGTCCGTCTACACTGCTTCCCTTGCCCCTGCCCCCCAGCCAAACATGACAACTGTCGGGGCTCCTTTGGGAAGCAGTGACAGGTGCTGCTGCTTCTTGCCTGGGAACCATGGTGTGGAGGAGGATGAGGTGCTGGCACCAGAGGCTGATGCAATGACTCCCCCCTACACTCCTCAGCTGGCAATAGGATTCTGGTGAGGAACGAAAACAGGTGGAGACAAAGGGAGTGAAGAGCCAGGAGCAGCTGGACTCTTGAAAGAATCCCACAGAAAGACTGTTTCAAGATCTAAGCACTTGGACCCAGTTCAGGACACTGAACTCCAGGTCGCTGGCAGGGGACTGATTCGCAGTTGCTGCCTGTGCCTACACAGGGCAGCCAGACCCCTTTTTTGGTATCCAGAGCCCTGCTCAGTGCAGCTGTGCCCAGCTGTTTTCTCCCACCACTTCCCGCACCAGCTTCTCCTGAGCAGCCTCTAGGCCTCCATGTGCTTCAATCTGGAAGGCCCTTCTTTACTTTTCTATATTCAACTCTGACACAGTCTCGGTTCACCTCCTTTGCACAGGTCTTCTAGTCTCTGTCCTGTGCCTCTACAGCTTTCATACCTCCGCTGTGACTTTTCATCACTGTAAAGTCCCCGTCACCTACATACATGGTTGTTCCTCCACTGGGCTATTTCAGAACCTGGTTTGATTCGCCCCTGCCTTCAGCCCCAAGACTGGCAGAGTGCGGGAGTTCAATGCATGTCTCTTAAGTGGATATTGAGCCTCTGTGGCAAAAGAATTAAAAAGAGAACTTGATTGCCCCCTGTATGGCTGAGTGATTCATCTCAATAAAACCCCAAGCAGTACTGGAGTTGACCAGGCGCTATGAGATTACTAACCAAACAAGATAAAAACTAGATCTCTGATTCAGTTGTTTAAAAATAATACTTCAGTCATGGTCTTCCACATTCAATTTTTTTTTTCCTGACCCATTTTAAAAACCCTTCTCTTGAGTTAGCAGAAGGGTGCCCTCAGCTTCCAAGAAGACTAGTGTTGTATTTATCAGACTCCTCGAGAAGCAGCTGAGGGAAAAATAATCATCACAAGGAGGGATTCAGAACTCTGTTGCAAAATGAGCATGACAGCAGCTAGCTGAAGGTGGTTTTTCTTTAAGAAAAAACTCCCTAATATACTAAACAATACCATTTTCTAGAGTCTGTATCCGTTTCTTTCACCCATGGAGGAATTCCAAATCTAATTATAGGCACTGATGGGAACTGCTTTCATTTATGCCTAATTACCACGTAGTACAATGACTATTATGTACACCACTATATGTGTCAGATTAACTTTACTATTTGATTGGGTGATCACATGACCAAAGCATACGCTCAGTCCAGTCATAAGCAAGTATAGCCACTTGAAGTGGCATGGCTGGCCACTTCAACAGGACCGTCACAGACTCACATTGTAGAAAACTGACCACAGATTATAGTTACTTTTGATTCTCTTCTGTATACTTCACAATTCTTAGTCCTGTAACTGCCTTAGAAGATTTCATAAATAGCTTCAAAAATAGTTTACTTATTGAGAGAACATGGAGTTCAGTAGACAATGTGGGGACCATACAGAATACTCATACTGAAGACTTTGGAAGACTCCTCAGGACTTCTAATCTGCTAGGAAGGCACAACGTATTTTTTTAGCAATCTTTTCAATAATTATTTAAAGGAAAATATGATTTCTTTTTGTTACCTCTGCACCTTTCATATACTACAAAATAACAACCTGCCTTTATGTTTAAATCTAATGATAGGAGTAAATTTCCTCAGAAGAGGAGGCACAGGGCAGAGTTGGGCAATGGAAAAGCTGGTATGGGAGGCAGTCCTACTTTTATCTCTAACTGGGGCCTTGGAGGGTATTTCCTCTGGACACATTGCCTGTAGATGTACTTGATTAGCCTGAGGTGCCAGTTTCCTAGGAGAACAAAGATCCGTGAACACGATCATGGATGTGAATGTTGTCCTGGATACAGACTGTGGAGGTTGGATGAGTAGATGGTGCTAACGTTACATTCCTGGGCAGCCCCTTCCACAGCTATGTGTGCAGCAGGAGTTTGCTGAGGGAGCAAGATATGTGATGAGGTCCAAAAAGCCAAGGGGAAGATTCACTGACCTGAAAATCATCCCACACGTTTGCCAAGTACGTCACCTGCCCTGCCCTCCACAATCCCTTGAGATGGACCTTCTCTCTCAGAGATGTCCCATCTCAATTTGTGCTGTAAATTACTGTCCACTCAGGAAGGTTAAGGAAAACGAACTTGTAAAACCATTTCTTTGATAGACTTAAAAGATGGAAGAGGAGTAATTCAGTGTGACTAATGATTATCCAATCAGTGCTGAAATGGGACACATTCCTGAAACGCCCTGTATTGACTGCACATCACCAGCCAGATGACTTACTCTGTAGAAGTGGAGGAAGGAGGGTGGTAGCCCTGGAGACATCAGCTCAGTTCTTCCTTCAGGGAAAACACCCCAAGGAGTGCCATGAGCTGCCTGTCCAGCAAAGAGTTCAAGTGAAGGAGGCATCTCTCTTCCCAGTAACTTCCAGGCAGAGACAGTTTGGAAGAGCAACATGGGCCGGCCATTACTGCCCAACACGAGACTCTTCTAAGGGACAACTATCATTCAACCTGAGCTCCCCGTTGGACTGGCCCAGCTTTCTCAGTGCTGCTCTGTAGCTATGGCTCTTCCTGCTCCCCTCTTCCCTTCGTTGTCCTCCCTCTCCCCATTAACATTTCCCTCCTGAGCTCCCCCATTCTTCTCATGATGTCAGACCTACTTCATGGCCTGATGACTCTCCCTATCTGTTCCAGTTCCCATTCCCTTTAGCTTTCACAGCCATTTCCCCAAATCCCTCACACTTTGAAGTCTGTTTTCCTGAGGACCTGAAATGATCCCAGGTATATGCCAGAGAGAGGAGAACTTATTTTATCTCTATAAGTTTATTTCAACTCAAAATATAGGCCCACAATATTTTATTCACAATTTAAAATCCAAAAAATTCTCTGAAAATAACAAAATTTGATCTGACTTTCTGTGAGGCTATTTACAGTCCACAGTTATTCTGTATGTATGTATGCCGTGAGTCATACGTTTTATTACAGAATCATGAGGTACTTGGTTATGGGGTGCTGTCTTAAAGTCTGCTGGGTGTGTGGTAAAATATATAGCATATGCATCAGATTAGATCTCCAAAATCTAAGACAAAATCTAAATCATGAAAAACATCTGACTCCAAGAGTTTTGAGTAAGGGATGGTATATCTGTGCTATGTAAAAATTAAAATTTGAATAAAATAGTTAATCCAGAAAAGAAGCTTCTAATTAACCACACCTTCCATCCTCTCACTTCCTTGTGGTCCTTTCACCTCAAATCTGGTATTTTACAAACAACATTTGGTAAAAGTGTTGTGATGCCATTTCTGAGCCTTAGACTTAAGAAGGCCTGGAAGCTCTCACTTTAGTATTTTTAAAAAATATGATCTACTATCTTCCCTGGTGCACAGACCCCATGGAGAATCCCATGGAGTAGACAGGAAGAGGTCCAGAGATTACATAGGAGAGCACCAGCCATCCCAACATCCGATCGGAGTTTACTTCTTTGGCCATCCCACCCAGGAGCCAACTTGTCACTTAAGCCACCTCCAGCCCTGCAGTTCCTACACTCATTACAAATACCTGAGAACCCTCGGTGAGACAGTGAACTACCCAGCCAAGCCCAGTCAATTTATATTTTTGATAAATAATAAATCACTATTATTTTTGGTCACTGAATTTTATGGTGGTTGTTACATGGCAGAAAATAATTGAAATACTGCCTACAAGCATTGCCAACAATGAATGTGAAAGAGGCCATACGAAAAAAAAAAAAATAGAATTCCACCAAATTTAGAGATAACATTAACAATTTTCACTAACAAATCTCTAATGGATCTACTACTGTTTTTATATAGTCAGAACACACTTAAGACTTAATCTCCATTTTTCAGAAGTGGAATAGGCTTTGTAAAGTGGAATAGGCTCTGTAGTTTGTCAAACTCTGTAGTTTGTTCTGCTACAATGCGATAGATCTGGCATATACTTAGAGATTTCCTGAAAGATGGGCTCTGGCTACGTCCCAGCTTCTTGGGCTCAAGTAGAAATTAATCCCCTTTATGAGCAACATGTGCCATCACTACTCCTCCTCCCTCCAATCACTCAGGGACAGCACCCTCAAGCTCACGACACCCTGAGTTCACATGCTTTGCTTGGCTAGCGCTCTTGCTCACAATCTCAGCCTCTGTCTATAAGCACACCCTATTTCCCAGAATACAGTTCAGGCTTAAGCAGAGATAGTGAGATTCACTGGGGAAAACACTGCCCTCTTTCCAAAGTGGACCGGACACAAAGGCAAATGTTCCCTACACCTTTTCCTCAACCTTATCAAGGTCTCCATAAGCTTTGCTCCCCTGTCTTGATGTTTCTCTAGCACTTACCTGAGAATGTCCTTTGCCCTTGTCTAGCTTGCCTTTCCCCCACTTTCTCTTTTTCTCCAGTTGTCTCTAACTTCAGGATTCAGTTCATGTCTTCTAAAGCAGGCTGACCTAGTCCCACCCACACCCCTTACCCAGCACCTAAGTTTGGGCTTCTGCATTCTCTGTATAGACTCATGTTACATCAGCAGTCATAGGACTGTGCCCTTCTCTGGCCTGTCTGCTGCTCTTCTCTACCTTTCTGCAAACTCCTCACGGAAGGCAGCACATCCTAACCAGCTTTATACACTTCTCACCTGGCACAAAGATCCATCCATAGACAATAAGGTAAGTTAGCCAAATAGATGAATGATTGTAGAGGTAGTGTGACTTTCTTCACTTAGTGTAGTTCTCTCCATGGCAATTTAATGGCAGGATTAAACCTCATGTTCTATTTTTGGCTTTCTTAGTGCTCTAAGTTGTGGATGGTTGACATCGGCACAAGTGAGGGTCAAAATATTCTATAATTTTGGGTCAGGAGACAATAAATAGCATCTTAGAACTTACTAAACAAGGCAAGAACATTAGCATTGAAATGTTAGTTTTATTACAGTTAAAAACAATTGGAGAACATGATTTTAATTTGGTGGCTAAGTTGGGTTGTCAAATACTGTCTTTCAAAAGGAGAGTTTGGATTTGCAGAGAAAGCCATTCATTCATAATAGATGCTTCCCTTCATGGCAAAGAGAGGGAGAACCCTTGAGAGTCTGCTATGCTTTAAGGGTTTTATCTATACATTTGTGGAACTTGAGTCAATAGATGTGAATTTTTTTCAAACCCAATAGATCATACAGTTCCTCTCTTCCTATGTGGAGAAGTGAGAAGATGCCCAGAGACCAAGAGGGTCACTTAGGAGGAGCAAGGGCAGGGATGTGTATGCTTGTTACATGGAAGGACATGCAGACATCAGGACTCTGCAGCTCACAAAGTGAGCTCATATCTCGAGAAAGACAAGTGTGTTGGTTTCTTTGATGGCTAGAAGGCACAAGCAAAGAGTCCAGTGAAACTGCAACCAGGAGATGGCGGAGTGAGTGCTAGCAAACTGATTAGCCCCTAAATACCATGCACTTTACCCACTCAAGCTATAGTATTTATGGCATGTAGAATAATATGCCATAACATGCTGACCTATCCAAAGACATTTCTGCAATATGAACAATTACAGCGTTCTTTACTTTACATGGTATGTGGTAATTTCTCAGTTTTAATGGAAAATGCTAAAATGTTATATTACTATGTTCAGGCTGAAATAAATGAGTTTGTTTTACATTATTTAGAAAACTTGGAGAGAGGGTGGAATTACAACCCCGGTCATACCCTATTATGGCTTCAAATCAGTGTGTAGATGACTGCTTTTTCCCATTTCAGGCTCAACTTCGCTCTTAAGTTTTAAGAAAGTTAAAAAGAAAGAAAGTTAAGAAAGTTAAGCTGTGTATATTTGTCAATGATTCCAGAGGTCTGAATTAGTTGATGTGATCAAGTCATCTATTGCCCCAGAACTCAGGCTTCTCATTTTCACCTGTAAAATAGGGATATTAACACCTACACCCTTGAGTTGAAATAGGCATTAAATGAGACAAATGTGTATAAATCTGCAGGACCATTTCAGGCATTGAACTCAGTGCTTGATAAATCTTTTTCAAACTGTAGGGCAGGAGGAGGGAGAAGGGTCAGGACAGGAGTGGAAAGAGCATAAGGGACTGTGGAGATGGTGCACAGGTGAAAAGGGGAATTTCATGATGAAATCATACATTGTGCAAAAATTAAGGATGATGTAATAAATCTATTTAAAAAATAAAAGCAGCCAGCAGCTCCTTCCACGATGAGCGTAGTGTTGCCAGAGCCCTGGACGCTGGGGGACATGAAGATCTAGTTGAAGGTGGCTAGAGTTTTGGTCCTGGTGTGAACTTGTCCCCGCGAATCCATAAACTGCTGGTGTAGAATTATAGACACGACACACCAAGGTAGACTCTTGGAAAGAGGAGGAGAAAAAAAGAACATTTCGAAATCCTTCCTGTAAGCCTTGTGTTCAGGGTATGGGGGCTGGGAGTCTTGCAGGCGACAGGCATGAGCACACTCAGGATGTAGAGACAAGTGAATGATGGGATACTGCGGGGCAAGTTGCCCATAGCACAGATACTGGCAAGTAGCTACACAATGTGACGTTCACTCACTCCCACCTCAACACTCGGCATCTTTCACTAACTATCCAAGAGCTACCAGTGTCCTATAGGCTGACGCATGTGGCTGTACAGACCAAGGGGCACGAACACCAAGCTGACAGATATCTGAAGGAGTAGTCATTGCCCACTGGAGCCATTTGTTCACCATTTAATTTTTCCCCATTTGGAATTTTGGACAGTGAACAGAGAAAACACCTAGATAGTATAGCAGAGACACATTTCCTTAGCAAGTCACTGTGGTTCTTGTATCAAAGGACACCTGAACATGATGCAAATGTTTTGTTTCAAAAAAGATGTAACAACAAACCTATCTTCAAATTGACATTTTAATTTTTCATTTATTAATAGAAATATGCAAATATGAGACATGCAAAATTAACTTGATCATGTATATAATAAAATAGATCTAAAATTATAAGCTCCTTTAAAACTAGGAATGATATGTTTTAATCATTACATCTTCTTCAACACCTACTACAATGCTTGATATATACTGAATTACTGTAAGTAATTTTAAATATTATAGATGCCAAATTGTTTTCCTTACTTCTGATAAAAGAAAATAAGATGGGAAAACATTAGAAACAGCTTAGTTTCTTTTACTTTTTAGCGAATGCAATTTCTAAACAATAAGTACCATTCTTTACTGTTGTCTTTTGATAGTGAATTTGACACATCCAAGAGGTAGGTTAACTGATCCAGCTCACTGGAGTATCATTTTGTGTGTGGTGAGAAATCAGAATTTTCAGCACAGCCTCCAATATCGCAAGCCTGCTCTGCTTGGGAATTGCCCAGCCCTGCCTTTCTCTTGCTTTCCTAAATAAGGCAAGGACTTTACCGACCTCTGCTTTCCCTATTGTAGAGGACAATGCAGCTCATAAAAGATGATCAAAATATTACCTCAAATAAAACAATTTTAGATGGAAAAAAGAAAGCCCTGATAACTTTTCATCTTCGCCTACCCTCAAAAGTGTCAGAAAAAAAGACAGTTACTCTAACAGGAAAAAAGGCAACATGCTTCATTCTGCCAGCACAGGGTTTACTGTCTAATGTCCCAAAAGAGAATAATTACATTCTAGCACTATGTTCTTCAAGACAACTGATACCAGAGCTACACAGCTCAACTCTGGAAAACTCTGAAATGAACAGTCTGGGAAGTGGATCTCCTGGGATGAGATGTTTTACTAAAAGTTATGTATTCTTCTGTTTAATTTCCTCCAGGATTTATGAAGGCAGCGGCACCATAAAGTTTTATTTCCCAGGACATTCTGTCAAACACTCCAGGCACCAGGCTAAGGGGGCTGCCTCTAGGTTTTGTCCGTGTCAGCTTCCATTTGAATGCTCTCCTTTTGCTCTCCTTCATTGCCAGTGCCTCCCTCTTTTGTCACCAGAACCCAAAGTTGGAGATGGATAACCTGAACTTGCCTGAGCCAACATAGTCTCCTCAAAATTCATGGATTTATTAACGAAAGAAAAATGAGTGTCTTCTTTTAAGCATATGCCTTGAAGCCCCTGGATGATTTCTACATGACACAGACAATAGGAGAAAATCCAAGAAGCATGTGTGAGACAAGTAGATAGGATCAACTTAGAACAGCTAAAATGAGACTGAGAACAATACAGTGCTTTGATTGATAAGGTGATTTAAAAATTAAAAGAGGGGAGTCTATCTGTGAGCTGAATGCCAGTTACAAGAGATTGATGGATGGCATGAGTCTTCCTTTCTTTGTGGCATCTTTCAGATAAAGATGTGTTTTCCTTTAGAAAAGATCTTTATAAGACAATCGTTTGACTAGAAAGTGTGAGTGCACATCACAGCATTTTAGAATAAGACTCTACCTAGAATGCAAGACTGTGCTATAGTTTTGCAAAGTGTCTCTACTCCCATAGCTTGTGCATAGATAATGTATTTTAAAAACATTCCTCCTGGATGAGCCTTCATTTCCAATTGTGTCTATGCACCATGTGGTAGCCAGCATGATTAAGGAAAAAGTGATTGTGTGAACCTCCAAATCCATCTGTCATGTCATTGGCATTGAAGCGCCTCACTGAAAAATTAGCCTCCTCCTTCCCCCAACTTGTGTTTTCCCATAGTCAAGACAATACAGGAAACTCTTAGCTGAGAGAAAGGGAACAAAGGGGCAAGGAATTCAATAAAAATGAGATCCTAGGCAAAATGAAATATTGTTTCCCTGTCTGTATTGCTCTTTCTTGCCAGTATGTCAGAACATTAACCACTTGTCTGCTGCACTATGAAGCATGATCATTTCTAGGATTTGCTTGCAGAAACTGAAGTCTCTGAAGCATCGGGGAGTCCAGAGTGATGACTATTCTGGAATATGAGTCTAAACTGTACATAAAAATGACAACCAAACTGGGAAAAAATATTCAGATGTCCTACTTTTGGGAATTTTTCTAGTGCACTTGCTCATTTAACAAAACGAAGGCTCAAAAACTTACTGGATTTTTATGTCTTTGTACATATTTGAGGACTTTCTAAAATGTTATACAAAATTTTATTAACCAGGGTATGTGTGCATTTTTCTAAGCAAAGGATTTATAGCAACCCTCAGTTTCTTTAAAGAGTCTGTGACCCACAAAATTAAAATTTTCTACAATAAAGGTATTTGCTGTTCTGTTTAGTTTCCAATTACAAAAGGTACGTTTTTTTCATCATTGGGGATTAGGAGTCGAGAGACAAATTCTATCGATGAAATACTTGGACCAAGAACAGACCACAAAGGAAACACAAGTAAACTAGACAACAGATGCTGAATTAGAAGATGAAAGAGGCTGCAGTAAAGGATTTTTGAATTCATACTGACATGTCTTTTTCTCATTTCATAATTGCAATTCAGACTCAGTAAAAACATAAAATGCAAAGTATATGGATTTTTTGTTGTTTTTTTAGACTGTCTTTAGGAATTTTCCTTTTAATTTCTACTTATTTCAATTGTTGAGAGGAAAAGATAGAGTATTTGAACTAATGAACTCATTTAAAATGTCCTCAGTTGATATTAGATTTAAGGAAAGTTAATTAAAATAAGGAAATTGCAAAGTAGCAAACTTGTTTCAGGTTAGAGGTTTTCGATGGAAAGAATTATTAACATAGCTTTCCACGAGCAGCCTTGCTTACAACCCAGAAAATTTTTAATCTGTGTGCATTCATCTTAACCTAAATATTTTCTAAGAGTTTTAAAAATCAGAATTCATTGGTGTATTTTAGAATGGAGTATTTTAAATGCAATAAATACATCAACTCTTTAAGGACAGAGAAATACTCCCAATATTAAAATTAAAGAAGAAAATATCTCTCATCAAGAAGTGAACCCTGATACTAATTATTAATTTACTAGAGTAACCCTGTAAACTAACCTTGAAGGGACTAAAATCATCTTTCACAATCAAAACATGCAGTAAGCTAGAAATAGACAGGAACGTCCCTAAACTGATAAAAGGCAGCTATGAAAAACCAAAGCTAACCTCATACTTAATATAAAGACTAAAAGCTTTCTCTCTAAAAACAAAATAGTGATGCTCAATCTCACCAGTCTCACTCAAACATTATATTGGGGATTCTGACCAGAGCAGTTTTAACAAGAAAAAAGGCATAAAAGCACCCATATTAGAAAGGAAGTTGTAAAGATATTTCTAGTCATTTGTAATCTTATGTATAGAGAATCCTAAGTAATTCACACACACAAGTAATTAGAGCTAATAAATTATCCCAGCAAAGTTGCAGTATTATACAATCAATATATATCAATCAATTTATTACTATATATGAGTAATGAACAAACCCAAAAATGGAATTAAGAAAGCAATTCCTTTCACGACACTGTCACTGTCAAAGAGAATAAAATACTTAGGAAATAAACATAGCAGTTTATACTCTGAAAACTACCAAACATTGCTGAAAGAAAGCAGACAAATATGTGGAACTTAATCATGTATCAGAAAACAAAATACTCTTCTTTTTTCTTAAATTGAGGTAAAAGTTTTTCTAACAATGTATATCTCTTACAGGAATAGGTTTGAGCTGCAGCACACGTACCACCAAAGCGCACTTAGTCCTTTGCTATAGACACCTGGGCCCTCATCTCCCTTTGTTCCCACCCCCACTCTACCCTCACCGCTAGATCTGACAACATAATATTCTTAAGATGGAAATATTTCCTAAATGTTCTTCAAATTTAATGAATCACAATTAAGATCCCTGTTGACTTTTGGGAGTTGTCTTTGCCCACTGGAGCCATTTGTTCATCAGTTAATTTTTTCCCCATTTGGAATTTTGGACAGTGAACAGAGAAAATACCTAGATAGCATAGCAGAGACACATTTCCTTAGCAAGTCACTGTGGTTCTTGTATCAAAGTCTTTTAGGTAGCATTATTAGGACTGTAGTCAAATTATGTATCAGTAAACAAGAGGTAGCAAGTGAAGTAAAAATATTGTCTGCCCAAGTAATATTCAGAAGAAATGGAGTCTTGTTAAACAAACATCAACTGATGAGTTTCCTGTATTCTGAGAAAGGAGAGACAGATGGGCAGAGTGTGGTATTGGCCCCCAAGTGTAGACCACGGTTTGAAGCCCCCAAGTGTAGACCACGGTTTGAAGACATGTCTTCAAGAGTTGATGGCACATCACACTAAAAGCGGATAAAATGACAAATATCCACTGTTCATACTTTTCAATTTTGTCCAAGTTCTTTGTTATAAACCAGGGTTTAATCTGAATTTTTATAAACATGGGAGGAAACCAAGAAAAGAAAGTTTGATTATAAACAAGGACATTATATTAGTTATGCCTGTATCAGGCTGAGGAACAAACACTTGGATTCTATATTGCTTTCATTTACTTATGTTAAGTGTTTTGTACTAGTGAAAGTCTTGGGGTTGAGAATAGAGTTTTGGAAATGAAACCGCAATGAACTGAAGATGCCAGAAAATGTATAATCAAGGGCTCATGTGTTTATTTATGTCAACAATTCCAAAGGAAATTGCTATCATGTCTTACATTCACTTGTACCCTTCCATATCCTGGGTTAAACTATCACAATAATATCTTCCAGTCTCCCTAGTCATACAGTTGCTGCTATTTATTACATGCTTGTTACCATGTGCCAAGGACTCTGCAGGACACTTTTCAGATGTTGTATCAAGTTCTCACAGTGACTTTGAAAGACAAGTATTGTTATCACCCCCATTTTAGAGATGAGGTAGGTAACTGTGACTTAGAAAGACTGAGTGACGTCACTATCACATAGCTAGTAAGAGGGGAAGCTGGAATATGAACCCATTTCTAACTATAATCCTATTTACTGTTGGACGAACATCAGATTAGGTTAGAACTTGAGTTGTTAAAAGTGCTCTGTCCGTGAAAGTCTTGATGATGGCATAGAACAAGGACAGTTATCTTTATCTGAAAATCTACCTATCTATCTAATCAATCACAATCTGTCTAAAAGTTTCCAGAAAGTAAGTTTGATTTAGATTTTCTCTAACTTAATTCATTTTCTCTTCAGTTACTTGTGTATTCTTATGTTTCTCATGGACTTATGGCTCAGTCCAAAATGGGCTTGATTTTGAGGAAACATAGTCTAAGTAATTCCAGTTATTGCCTGTATTTCTGTGCATTATGGGGTATGAATACAAAATTCCCAACAGTCTTCTGGTAGAAATCCTTTGTCTTCTGGTATCTTCTGGCTGCCTCTTATCTTCAGCTTCAGAAACTTGCTTTCTCTCTCTCCCAACCCTCTCGCCCTCTCCCTCTCTCTGCCTCTCTTTCTCCTCTCTCTCCCTCCCCCCCTTCCAAAGTCCTCCCTCCCTCCTCCCTCTCTTCTTTTCAGCCTATCAGGCCTCGACCCTAACAATCCTAAGCTGATCTCTCCCCCTTCCCTTCTCCATACCACTGGCAGGCACTTGCTGACGTTGAACCTGCACAGTCCCAAGAGGAAGTAAGCGCCTCTTTCATTATAACAGTCTTTTGGACAACAACCTACTCTGAGACTTTAATCATTCCTAAATGTCCAAAAAAACAAAAAAAAAAAAACAAAACAAAAAACTGACCCACAATGCTCCGTAGAAAGGTAGAAAGATAGGACATAGCTAAGTGGATAACCCTAAGCTATCTGGAAAACAGTTAAAACAGTCCAGGAAAGACAAAAATTAAAAAGCTGAGATCTTCCCGATGCCCATATAAATTCTGTTTCCCCATTACATCTTGTTTTAGTTTCTTATTTCTACTGTAACAAATACCATACAATTAATGGTTTAAACAACATAAACTTATTATCTTACAGTATTGAGCTCAGAAGTGCAACATGGAGTCTCATGGGGTGAAATCAAGGTGTCAGCAGGCAGCCTCCATCTGGTGGGGGCAGGTGCCATCCAAGGGCCTTAGGGGCAGAACCCAGCAATGACACTCAAAACTGGGTGCTGAGATTTCTTGCTGACTTTGAGCTGATTGTCATTCCCAGTTTCTAAATGACACCTGCATGTCTTAGTTCATGGCTCTTTTCTTCCATCTTCAAAATCAGCAACTGGCCTGGCAAGTGTCTCTTAAGCTTCAAGTCCTTTCATCTCCCATCTCATCTCTCTAGCCCATCTAGGAAAAGTTCTCTGCTTGTAAGAACTCTCAGGATTAGTCTGGGTCAAGCCACATAACCTGGGACATTCTGTTCCATAGTCAGGGCCATCCCCTTACTCACATCAGTGAAGGCCCCTTTGTTGTCCACAGGATCCTGAGACTCAGATGTTGACACGTTGTGGGGCAGAGGGAGTGGAGAGGGAGCTCTGTCTTGCATCACTTGGTGTTACTCCAGATGAAAAGTTGATATCTTAAGGTCATTGCATTGAACTCAAAATTCCATTACCTTACAGATTAACCCGAGGTCAGGTTGGCCTAGGTAACACACTTCTCCACCTAGGCCATACCCTCAGATGGACTATCATCCTTGTGGAAAATCAAACACTCACCTTTGAAAGTCATATGATATCTATGTCTTTTGACCTGCCCCCCAAATATTTCAATAGTCATGCACTGCTTACCATTTCAGTCAACAACCAACCATGTATGACAGGGATCTGAACAATTTACATCATGCAAGTCAGGTGTGTCACACCTGTGGCATCCATTAAACTCAATGATCTTCACACAAAAACAAACTTGCCTGACAACACACTTTTCAGAACATATTCCTATTGTTAATTGACACACAGCTGTATTAGGTTGCAGATATTTAAGAATGCCTTCAAATGTAGAATTAGAAAAGATACGGTTAAAAAATGAAAGCTCTTAGGAAATAAAACAACTTAAAAATAAGTGCTGGGGGTGCAAAAAGAGAAAGACCAGTTCATATTTTTATTAGGCCACATTTCTGTAAGATTTGATATTTTTTGCTCAAAGTTCTTCCTCATAATGGTTTTTCAAGAAAGTCACGTTTTCCTAAAACATGCTTTCTAAATGTCCCAATTTGGCAGCTAAGTGGACAGCACTCAAAAGCATAAACCAGAACATCATATTTTGACTTATCTCTTCTGCAGAAGTTGGAAATATTATCAAACATGCAGCAAAGGGGAAGATGTCCAGAGGAAGCAGGAGTAGGGTCTAGGTTTATTTGATTACTGCTTCTGCGTTCTGCTCTCTAGGAAAATTAGGAGCCCAAATTAGATCAGGTAATCACAACAACATGCAGAAACCAAGCAGGATATGCACATGGATGTTGCCAGAAGCCACTATGATTCAATTATCTGTGATGAACAAGTCAAAAGGAAAAACAGAACGCGAACTGGAACACCAAAACTGAGTAAACTGCCATCACACATCAAAGGCTAATACAAATGAACGCACTTTGGGAGACGTTGCCTGAAGATGAGACAAGAGCCTTTCCATGTGGTGGGACAGTGTGGGGGGCTTTTCAAGACCCTTGTCGTCTAAAACTAGCTGTTGTCTGATAAGACTGGAGTAGATAGAGTGGATGGTGCTATGTAGGCCTTTTTGTGGGGCTTCACACATGAGAGTGCTTTGTTGTGCATTTTCATCCCACCTGCCAGAACTTTCTATTTATGCTTCCTCTTTCTTCTTCAGCAGAGAGTAGGAAAGTGGTGATGGGCAGTTGATAAAAATGTGGGACTGAATTTACATAGTTATTCAGTGACTGTCATGCACCCTGATGCTTATGGAGTACAATTAAGGGAATCTCTAATTTGAATAAAATTCTATTCTTTTAGTTTTGTGTCATATACAATATCACTACTAGCTCATCTCCATAGCCTATTATAATGCACACTTTTCTACTATTATAGCCTTCACCTAATCAGTCATCTAGGAGCTAATCAGCTCAAATACTGTCACAAGTAGCATAATGCATGCAATTATCCTTAATTCAACTTCTAAACATGGAGGTGAAAGATCAGATTTAACCAAACAGGCTTATCAGGAATTCATGAATTGATAATCATGATTAATAGGAAATCGCAGTGCAAAACCTATTTTAATTTACCTGTTCATGTATCTTGCGTTTCAGAGAACTGTGAACTTTCATCCAGAGCACACAAAGACTGTCTAGACTATCAAGTGAATTTTAACCCCAGGGTAAGAAATGTACATTCACTATTTCAAGGATAATCTTAAATGACAGAAATCGGTGTGGCTAAGTCAGGATTATAGCTTTGAAGATATCCTGACCTTGACTCACTGAAAAAGAAATAATTACTCAGAAATGGAATCTCTAGTTATCACCAATAAATGTTTGAAGGAGGGATTTACTTTGAATGAGATAAATTGAATGGCTTGTCTCTGTAGATCCTCAGATTTCTCCAGAGCTGTGCTATTTTGGAAAAGTGGTCTTTGAAGATAACTGCATCAGGGCTTGTGTTCCTCTAAATATTGACCTCTTATAAGAGACCAAGGATACTGACCTACAATTCATTTACTTATTGAAATATTTATTGAGCAAATATTATACTCTAGGACCTGTGCTAAGTATTGGAGCTAAAGGTGCAGGAAGAATATTATCCTTAAGAAAGTTGCAGCATTGTGAGAGAAGATAACAAAAGAAAATGAAGTAACTGGTACAACATGGTGAGACAGTGAGAAAAGTGCTGAGGGGCATTTTATTTTGTCACTGCTGTTTACAATGAGTTCACCATGGATAAGTAAAATGTACATGAGCCCAATGCCAGTATTATGTCTGGGAGGTTTGGCTTTCTCTCCCAAGCCTTTCACAGAGAAATAAACATCCTCCATGTTCCTAGCAAGAATGAAAGCTGTTAAGCCAATTTATGCCCATGTGGAAGAGTTGGGGTTGTTGTACTGGATTAAGTGGGGGGCTAACCCAGCCCCTAGAAGCAGCTTCCCTAAAAGTGGGAGAGGACCATGGCTTGAGGTTCTCAAGAAGGATGAGTATGTCCCCTACTTACATGCAGGACCCAAGAGGGATAGTGGAAACGAGAAATTTACAGGCTCTGTCACCAAGTCTTCAGTCTGTGGAGAGGTCTTCTCTGACCTGTTCTGGTTGCCCTGCATACAGCAGCAGTGCTCCCAGGCAGCCCCCGGCCCGCACTGGCCACAGCAGCAGTGCCAGCATTGGCCATGGTCTCTGGGAACCACTCCAGCTCAGAAATACGACTCATTCCTGGCTTTTTGGGAAGTCCATGTGTCTGAGAGTGAATCTCTGCCCTGAGAAAGCTATTAATGAGGAGCAAATTCATAGCAGGTGTTGCAAATTAGATGCCCACCGGTACTGCAGCTACCGTAAAGGGAGCTTGTGATGAGTGGGTCTGGTTTGACTAAGGTAAACTGTAAACTACATGCCTTTTAAAAAAAAAAAAA
>NW_004567103.1:26059200-26082505 GCF_000260355.1 Condylura cristata | reverse complement strand
ATCCATAAACTAGTCATTTGCAACCTTAGACTACAAGAAAGATAAAGGTCTTTTTTTTTTTTTTTTTCATCTTCAATATGGAAAGTCATGGGCAGTGGCTAGGGAAGTTAGATTTTTGAAATGGCAGTAAAGGAATGGATGGGACTCCTTGTAAGATGTGAGGTGTCTACTCCTTGACAGCCGACATCTCTCTTGGAGATTTACTCTTCCGCATCCAATAAAGTACACATACTCTGTGGAACTCTTAACTATCCAATCTGTCATTTATATCTCATTGTGGAAGTCTTTTCTGCACCCAATTTTTAGCAGCTAGTACAAGGTCATGAAGGGGGAAAAAGCAAGGAGTGTCGGGTAGACAAAACAGTGTGTCTGTTTAAAATTTTATTTTCCAACTGACGGTGACTGTAGGTTATACTTAGATTAATAGAATAGTTAGACTGAACTCTTCAAACCAACTCTAGGATTTGATCTGCATTCTGATTCACTGTCAATTAGGAGAGTTTTGAGAATGGATGTATTTTCAGTGTCTTTAAGATAATAGAATCTTGCTCACTATTTTTAAGCACAGATATTACTCATATTATAGCATTTTTCATAAAATGTGGTTCTTTGAGATCTTTTAAAAGACTCCAGCTGTATAGAAATATCTCATTAATGACAAAAACAAAGCAAGTTTTTTCTGCTTTGTTTGATCTAATAATGGAGGACTCACACAAGACCTCGCCTGCTTACAATGGATCGTGTAAGTTGGACATTATGTTACCATTCTTTAAACACTTCCTTCTTACAGGCATTTGTCCAGGTGCTCAGATTTCCCTCCAAAGTCACAAAATACAATATGGGTTGAACATCTGGCTCATAAAAGTCCTTTTGAAAGCAAAGGAGAATGCTTCTCCAGTCAGAAAAAGATAGGAGAAAGCTCTTCCAGAGGGTTCCTTCCGATATGGCTTATGGACTCACTCATTGAAAACCTGGAAGGTATTGGCCTTGTTGGAGACTTAATTGCCTGGTATTGTAATGGGGAAGCATTCACAAACCCAGCATTCAGCCAGAGATGAGAAAGACCATGCATCCTCACGCCCTAAGTACGTAGTCCAGAGATGTGGAGGAAGTATTCATACAAACTGTGCAGCTGGTTTCCTGTGAAGGTGTCACTGACACAATAACAATCTAAAAGATGAAAGTGCTTAATGGCAAAAGTATAAAGCTCACGAAACAGAATGGGAAATGCTGAAGTCTCACCCACATGGAAGAATGATGAAAACAACAATAACAAAATGTGTATCTGATAAAACCTGCATGCCTTGTTGAACTTGAGGCTATAACACAAGCTTCTGCTGTCCTCTTTATATTACAAAGAGGAGATTTTGCTTGGTTGTCCTTTATCTGAGGGTGGAAATCTTGTCTGTCTTCACAAACATTTGGCATAAGGCCTTGTTCCCTAAATAATTTACTGAATGCTTTAAAGAACCAAATTATCTAGCCCAATCATTCTATAAATTACCTACGTAGTGGTTGCCAAGACACATATTTACAATGTACGATTACTAAAATTGGAGTCCCAAATTGTTTATTAAACAGGTGTTTTTTTTTTTCCACTTGACCTTGTTCATGTTCTAATGGACATATCCAATTGACCTCACAGATCCTCTGTTCCAAAAATATATTTTCCTCTTAGGTAAGGTCTTCCAGAAGGACATATTACCTCCAGAATTATTTAGCAAATTTCTACCCTGTTGGTTTCAAATCCTGGATGTCCTAGTTAGCCAGAAAGAACAGCTATTGTCTCAATAATTAAATGAGGGAAAAAAAAAAAAACACCCTGGTTCCTATTGCCTAAAAACCTCCAAGTTGACAGAGGCACAGAGTCTAGAGAAAGCTGATAGCATCCACGACCAGAACATGCAAGTTCTAGGGAGGGGAGCAATTACCAGGTGACCTACCAGTAGCTACCTCTGTCAGTGCTTTCCAGTACCGAGGGGCCTTCTAGGCTTCAGTAGCCTGCCCCTACTTTGACTGTACCCTCTAAAGTTGTCGGAGGTTCCAGCATTCTTATTCTGCTTTAGCAACTTCACAAAGACATCATAAAGTACAAGTTTCTGGTTGGTTTCTTTTTCTCTCTTCATTCCCTTCTTCAGGCCCTCTTTCCTTTCTGTTCATTTTGATGATTCAAGGACTAAAACTACAAAGGAAGCAGTAGACATATGGAGAGAGAGAGAGACAGAAAATTTGAGGTGAGATTAATAGAGGCTATTTACGAGGGCAGCAAAAACATGTAATTATCGCAGCCCTCAGCTCCCAGGGTAACAGTCTGCGGGACTCAGCACCCTCAAACCTGAAGAAGGAGGGACAGGGTAGGCTGTGTGGAGAGGACAGGAGCTTAGTCCTCCATCTATTTTCAGTTACTCCACCAGAAGGAGTATAGGAGAGTAAATACCTGCATCCTCTAGTCTTCTTTCAGTACTTTTGACAGAAGCCAAAATGTAAAGGAATCTGTTACATGTTGAGGAGAGGCCAGACTCCTGAGGCAGCAAGCAGATCAGGAGAGGTAGATAGAAGACACCCAGCATTTCTCTCCATCCCCAGCCCACACTTAATTTCTAGTTTAATCACATAATTAAGATGTCTTTGAACCCAATTTTCCCCTTCCTCAATTGGATTTCAAGGATTCTTTACTCTTCTGCCTGCTGACTAGATGGCCTATTTTGTTTTAATTTCATAGAATTTGATTGCCTACCTTCCCAACTCCATGACTATTTAAAAGTTGCAAACCAACCTGGTATTAATACCAGACAGATGATGGGTATTCAAAGATTCACTCTTATAAATTTAAATAGTCAGGGTTTACTTTATCAAACACACACATTTTCTGACATCTGCATCCACACAGTAAAAACTACCCCCCCACCCCCAGTAAGAAGACAGACTAAAATGCTAGTTCTCATAAAGTTAACGAGATAATCAAGTCTGTATAAAAATTCACTCAACGTAGTGTATGCTCTTTATGTAAAAAGGCTAAGAAATGAAATGATACCCAGAATTCAGATTTGGAAACCATAAAGAGAATTTAACTTGCAACATTTTTATATTGGACTTCTCTCTTCCTGCTCCCAAGCCATAGCCCTAGCAGATTCTGCTCCCCTGTATGAGATCTCATCCTCATATGGACATAATAAAATTTCCCCCAGTTTGGATTTCCAGTGAGAACCATCAGCCCATGGAGTCCAGGGGGAGAAACATAAATACTGGTTTTATAATGCAAAATTACTTCAAGTTATCTACAGGTCATTTTTCAAGCATGCACAGGCTAACATGAATGGATTTTCAATCAAAACAGCAGTCCCTCAGGCTAGCTATTTTGGATACTGCATTTTCTAAGTGCAAAAGTAATTGTTATAGATTAATGACCACCTGGCCAAGTTAAAATCTCTGGGCCTCCATGTCTAGGGGAGCCTCTGCCATGGCTGAAGGCAGATGCCAGCTGATGAGTCAAGATGAGGAACATCACCACTCGGAGACCTTTGAAGAAATTAAAACAATGTAAAACTACTTAGTCCACCATAATACCAGGAGAGATGAGTTGTAACTCTTTAGTACCAGTATTTCTGGTTATCTGATCTACTACAAGCTCCCATCCCATTGTGCTTTGAGTTTAAGCTACTTTAGATACCGCTTTTATTAAAGAACACCTTTATGATAATGAGCCTCAATGTCTGCTAAAATATACTTTGTAATTTTTGAATTGTATATGTCATCTACTCTTTCATCTACTCTTGCTCTATAAATCATGCAGCAAATTTTGGTCAACACAAATCTGAATTGCTAGTGCACTAATTTAATGCACAAGGCTTTTTTTTTAAGGTCTTTTTCTATTTATTTGACAATTAATCAGATATTAAACAATCAGATAATAAGCATGTATAGGTCCCACCATGAGCAGCATGACATGAGAGAAAGCAAACAAACCTGAGGCGAGTGGCTCATAGGCACCCTTGGTCCAGAGAAGCAACAAGGTGTGGGGACCCTCCCCAGGAGGGAGCTGGTGAGATGAATATATATCCGCACTCCCCTCTCTACCTCTACTTGGCTTGAATCCCATTTTCTCCACTTATCATTTATGTGGTCTTGGGCAAATTTATTAGCTTCTCTTAACCTTGAATTTTTTTTTTTTTTGCATATTTGGGATGGTGATAAAAACCAATTCCACTGTGTTGCTGCAATGATTAAATGAAAATGTAAATCCTTTAGGATGTCACCTATAATACTTATTAAATAAACATTAGCTCTCCTCCGTCCACCCTCTCTTCCCACTTCGTTGAGCCCAGCAAAAACAGCACTTACAAACAAGCGAGGACTCAGAGAATTTTATCCTTCAAAAGGATCATAGAGGTCACATTTCCCTTCCAAGTAAGAATGCTCTCCATCTTCCAACTTTTGGTATACAAAACTCACTTTATTGTAAAGTCACTTCTTCTGCTCTTATACAACTACAATTGTTAAGAAGTTATTTCTCATCTTGAAGCAAAATCAACCTCCAGGAAACATCTATCCATTCGTTATGTCTATCTAACTCTACTACATCATGAATAGGAAATCTTTCTGGGTTCAGAGGGAGAAGTATGAGGTTTGAGACACTGGTTTTCTTTACAATCTTGAGCAAATACATTAATTGCCTCAACCTCCACTGAGGACAATCTGCCCTTGGACCTGCCCCATCTCCTGCCAAGGTCCTTTTAACCTGACAGTTCTGAAGTGTCCTCCACACTTCAACATCTCCCACAGGATAGCACCCTTACTTTGTTCAGCTGTTTTCATTTAAAAATTTTAAAGGGCAAGGGACCATTTTATAATAGGAACTATTGAAAAGCGCCTAAAAAACAGTCCTGATGGGCAAGCGTGTTCCAGAGAATGAGCAGTATGGAAAAAGTTGTGCATGTGAGGGTAGGTGCTCAAAATATACTCAGGTGGCCCTGAGATTTCACAGCCCAGGCCTAGGAGAATGTGGGGTCCCCGTGCTTAGAGAGGCAGGGCAATTGTGGGAAAGAGATGTTTGTGGAGAATTCAGTGTAAATGCAGGGTAAGAGGCACAATGAAGGGCAAGTGTGGCTGATGGGGTGCTCAGGGGATGCACAAACATTGGAGAAGAGACCCCTGACTCGGTTATTTTGCTTTCCTTGAACCATAGTATTTTTTTTAATTAAATATTTATTTATTTATTTATTCTTACAGAACTGGGGTACAGGCCAGAGGTGCATAGGTGGTGAGAGGATTCACCAGAGGCAGAGCGGGGAGCTGAACAGGCAGACTGAGGAAGTATACTGTTGAGGGGAGCAGCGGGGAGGTCAGGAGAGGTCTGCCGCGCCATGTTGGTCACCTCCGGGGCAGGGATTGAACTCATGCACAAGTGGCTTTAGCTTCTTAGTGCTGTGCTTTCACCCACTGCGCCACCAGGGAGGGCCCTGAATCATAGTACTTTTTCTGTGTCTCCATTTATTATATCCACACAGTAAGTGAGTCTCTGTGCCACTATCATTATGTAAGGACATCTTGTTCTCCCTACCAGACGGTAAGCTGTGTGAGACCAAGAATTATGTCTTGCTTTTCCTGTGTCCTCTAGTGAAAAGCATTTATACATAACAGATGCTAATTCACATTCTGAATATATAAATTAGTTAACTATGAATGTGATTCAAGCCTGAATTGGCTACATCCTTGATGAGATCTTTCACTAAAAATGCAAAAAGGTATTATAAGTTTGTGACCTGCCACTTCTATTCAAGCACATAGGAATGAGAGGTAACATGTGAAAAGGATTTTTAAAACATAACTCTAAACCAAAACATTTTTTTTTCTTGGAGAAGAAATGAAATCATAACTCACAGCAGAAACCTAGGATCTGAGATCTGGGTACACAAGCTGTCGGTTTGTGGAGGTAAACCCCTACCTTGCATGGATCTAAAAGAAGCCACACTCCACAGGGAAGGTGAGTCAGTGTGACTTTTACATATTGCAGCATAACAAGTCACCCCAAAATTAGTAGTGAAAAACTGCTACCACTTATGCTCATGGAGTCTGTGATGGGAATTTAGAAAGGGCAATGGCGAAATAGTCTTCCCTGTGTCACGGGGTCTGGACCTCAGCTGGGACAACTTATATGGTTGAGAGTGACTTGAATGACAGGTACCAGGAACAGCTGGCAAAATCTATTTCCAACATGGCTTCTTTTTTCATGTTGAAACCCAAGCTGGGATGTTAGATCAGGCTCAGCTGGGACAGTAAATCTCACAAGAGAGGAGGAAAATAGGGGAAAATATCAAATAATGTGTTAATGAGAAGTAGAAAAATGGAATGTGCCACTGGTGAAGGATAAATTAGTTTAAGCCCTTGGAATATAAGAATTTAGTAATCCTGTGCACAAATGAAAAATACACATCACAGCACAATTTCATTTCTAGGTAAAAATCTTAGAACTTTCTTTTCAGTGGCAAGCTATTTACCATCTCTTTTAGATGTTGACGGAGAAAAAACACCCACAGCATCTCAATGGCATATAAGAAGAAACAGTTACTGGTTTATTGATGGAGGTTAGCTGAGTGGAGTGGCTCTGTGGCTGCAGTCAGGGAGCTTCCTGGGCATCTGCTGCTACAGGCTGAACTCCCCAGGGAGCCCAGTTCCCACCCACAACAGTCCCCTCCTGCTACCTTAGTAGTGGTGGTCATCTAGTCAGTAGGTGGACATGTTCTTATGGCCTGGCAAGTACACCAGCACATTCACTCATGTACTTTCCAAGTCTGTGACAACACATGTCAACATTCCACTGGCCAAACATTCCACCAGCCAACCAGAGACAGAGTGACCCTAAGTCACAGGAGGTTCTGTATAATGAAGAACAGAGTCTATTGACGTAGTGTATCATGTCCACATGTCCACAGCAAAACTGTGGGCAAAAAGAACAAAAAAAGACAAAAAGAACTTAAATATTCATCCAACTAAAAAAGATGAGTAAACGGATTGTGGTGTTTTCAGCCACCAGAGCACAATATAGCAGTGAAGTTGAATCAACTAGAGCTGCGTGTATCAACATGTATAAACATCAAAAATAAAATGTCGATCGAAAAAAAGTAAGTTGCAGAATGAAATGTAAAGCATAAAACCATTTATGACAGGCCTTTAAATGCTCCAGACTACAGTATATATTGTTTTTGGAGCTACACACGGAGTTAAGTGTAAAGTGGGAATGAGAAAGCTACACCCAAGCCTCGTGATAACGATTAACTCTGGAGACAAGAGAAAGAAAATGGCCTTGTTGACAGAGACCGAGTGGGCTTCGGCAGCATTGATGGTACATTTCCTAATATAAAAGCTATGAAGCAAATATGGGAAAATAATACTATTATGGGAATACTGAATGACATTAATGCTTCCACTATTTCTGAAGACTTGGTGAGAAGGAGGTTACAAAGAGCCCAAACAAATAGGTTTTTGGTGGTGCAACAGAATGCAAAATGCCAGAAGATTCTGTCCATTTTCTCTGTCTGCCCCACTCCCTGTCTGCATTTTGAAATTGCTCCAGAGATGGATGCAAAGCAAATTAAGCCAAAGTGATTACCAAGAGCGAGCAAACTCCATTCATCTCATTCTGATCACTTGTGAGCTTCGGTTTTAAACACCAGACACACAAACTGCTGCTTGTTTTAGTGACATGTTTGGCTGCTTCCTGAGTCAGCAAATCAAGTTACTAGGACACAGAATCAAGGTGCCTTTGTGGAGAGGATAGAAGCTGGAGTTATTTCACTTACCTTTTTTTCCCCCCTGTTTAAATTAAACTTTTATCTGAACATCTTGGGTTTTTTTTTCCACCCCTAGGGAAATAAAAAGGACTGTTATGGAAAGAAAATGACACCCAAATTTTGTTAGCAAATATTAGGAAAAATTTAAATCAAGGCAAGAAAAACTGCCAAGGTGCCTGGAAGAATATAGTTGTGTCAATGTGGGTGCTGGGAACTCGGATGATGCTAAACATATGAGTGAAGCCAGAGCCAGAAAAGAGAACATGGATTTTTAAGTAATATAAGGTTTGATATTTTTTCCCCTGGCCGAGTTAAATTCACTGTCGTTTTATTTTTACTTGTGATTTCACTCTAAAGATGTTGGTTTGGAATTGAAATGTGCATGCATATATGAAAAAGCATATAAAAATTGCACAAGAGTAAAACAGCCTTTCTGGATGGTCTTTGCTGTTGATGACTTTATTAGTATGTATTAATGGTAAACAGATGACGTGACTTTGAAATAGCTGCTTAATTGAAGAAAATAGGATTGTTGGATGCAAGGCCATGAAGGGGCTAGTTGGCATATTTTCTAGAGACTCTCAGTCTGAAATGAGTATCCTTGACAATTTACAACATTAATCTGAATGGTTTTGCAATGTAAAGATTTTAGAGTTAATATTTGTGATTTTGAAGTTGCTACTGGAGATTGTTAATAAAAGAAAACTCTCCTCTTACACTTCTTTATAGTTATTTATTTTATAGTTCTCCTTACAAAATATATCTTGAATTTTTCCATCTTCATGGCCGCCACCCTCCCACCTTCATCAAGCCCCCCCTCCTCTCACTCTGGTCTCCTGCAGCCAGTCTGGCCTCCTCTTTCTGTTTCTGTAGGACAGCAAGAGGAATCTTGAACGATACAATCTAGTCCTGCAGTTCCCTCTTAGAAAAAAAAATCCTTCACTCGCTTCCCATCATCATCCTTAAAATCTCAATAAGGCCAAGAAGTCCTGCCTTCCTGCTCTGGACTTGGCTCATATTGCTCCTACCAGTGTGTACAGTTCAGTTTCAGTCCAACTTATAATATGCTCATAGAACAAAGTTTAAAATTCCAAGAAGCTCTTTATGCCCCTCTGAAGAAAACACACACACCTCCCCTTCAGCTCCCTCTCCCCACAGGCAACCACTTACAACTAGTAAACCAGTTCTTTGGGATTTTGCCCCTCCATCTCTAAATGCCAGGCTTTTAATGTGACTATCATTTTTTAAAAGATATAATTAATTATGCATACAGAACTGGGGTTCGGGCAGGAGGTGCAGGGGTGGTGAGAGGATTCACTAGAGACAGAGTGGGGAGCAGAACAGGCTGACTGACGAAGTACACTGCTGAGGGGAGCAGCTGGCGGATTAGGAGAGGTCTGCCATGCCATGAGGGTCACCTCCGGACGGGGATCGAACTCACGCGGAAGTGGCTTTAGCTTCTTAGTGTTGTGCTTTAACCCACTGTGCCACCAAAGAGGGTCTGTGACTATCATTTTGATATCAGCATATTCTACTGAGCTCTCACTATGGAAGATGAGATTCCGTTTCTTTCCACAGTTCCCTTGCCCCTCCCCCAACACCTCCCTTCGGGTTTCTTTCTCTTCCTATCATAGCTATCTGATCATTGTGATGATAGCAATATTCTGTGTTCACGTTTTAGCTATGTAAACATTTTTCCTGCTGGGCCATATAGCATCAAAGATTATTCTTACATTCCTGAATCCAGAGGAACTTTTGACTTTCCTTGAAGTTAATCACTGTCATTATTTCCCCCTGGGCTTGATATTCTCATTGCTAAGTCAACCCTAAATGCCCTCTCAGGTGAGTGAACATCTCCACGCTTTCAAACAATTGAGTACATGTCACTTTTTATCATCATAAAGACATTTCTCTTGCTCAGACTTTTACATCTGAGGCACATCTGTCACCCCGGGGTCTCCCTTTATTATCATTTTAGTGGAATTTCAGAAGAAAGCAAAGTAAGTGAAGTATCCCATTTGCCATTTTCCCACACTTCCAGGCTGCTTTCTCTTCCCTCAAACCTCTTCTGCTCTTTACCTAATCCCTCCTCAGCCCTTAGATCTGAGTTTAAAAGTTACTTCTTCAGAGGCATTCCCTGAGTTCTCAACCAACCATCCTCCTTAGGCTTTTCATAATATCTTGAACTTTTCCTGCATAGCGCTTACCATGCGTGTTAGTACTGGGCAATAACTTAAAATGTTAATTTTTTCCCTTCCACAACTTACACATGACCTTTTCCCTAATCAGGCATATCCATTTACTCAAGGACAAGTAGGATTTTTATAGAGGGAGTGACAAGAGCAAGAAACCTTTAATGCTCAATTTTTCAACGTCCAAAGACAGTCTTGTGAATATTAAAAGGGCAGGTGGTGAGGAGGGGGGGGAGCTCAGAGATGATGTTCATCGAGAGGGATGATGCTAACTTGAGGACCAGGTGGAGGGGAAGAGCAGAGTGGGCATCAGGAGACTGCCAGCTCCGTCCTGGGCTGCACGCATTTGTGGCTGAGGTTGTGGGCTTCAGCACCATCCGATCCCAACACAAGTGCCTGCTGATTGCTTTGCTCTTCTGCCTCAGGGCTCCCTCCAAAGCCTCAGGAATTCACCCAGCCTTAGGCAGGACTCCCATCCTTTGGGAAGACAGCTTTGAGTCCTGTCCACATGGTTTCTCAAAGGTTTCCTGAAGGATCAGGCCCTGGTTGCCCACAGTGAAATTCAGCACAATAATCTCCCATTGGTTGGCTTCTCAATCTTCCCTTTCTCATTCTTCCCACCCTCTCACTCCTGCTTTCTGGGATCACATTCTAAATACACTATCTGTTCTCATACCCTGAATATGCTTCTCTGCCCTACACTTGACAGACACCCAAATTAAGATACCCTGGGAATTATGCCCCTGAATAAGTCCTGGTTTTCTTTGGGAATTGAAGGATTCTTCAATGACTAGCCCGTGATGGTAATGATCATTTGTGACTGCAGATCCTGTGAGGACCTGAGGAAAGTTTCCTGTCCTGCCCCTCTCTCAGCTCACCTGTGTTTGCTGCTTTGCCGGTCTCATCACCTCTCTTGCCACCTCCCCGATTTTGCCAAGTGGACAAGCCAGAGAAGTAGCGAGGAGAAGAGAAAAAGGAGGGGATGAGATGGGAGAGGGGAACACACTAAGATGGAAGAACAACAAGGAGGGAGCAGGGGGCAGGCTCTCTTCTCTCCTCAGAGACCAGGTATGAGGAGGAGGAGGTGACAAAGAGGACTCTGACTATCACCTGCTGGGGCACATGGTGTCCTGGCTATTAAATAGGCCCCAAGCACATCTGTTTAGGAGGTGACAACCAAATGCTAAGGTGTCATGTAAAGCAAAGGTTATGAAAGTCACTGGAGGGTGCCCCCAGACAAATTCCAGTCAGTGCGACAGCCCCCAGGAGACTCTTCAACCTCTACTTAACCTGGACCATGTTTTATCTCTTGGGAAGGCTTTGGCATTTATGGCTTTGGGGTGTGTAGAGGAGCTCTGTTTCAGCTCAGCTACATGCTACTGCTACCCCCGTCAAGACATTAGAAACCGGGGTGATAGTTGTTTAAGTGTATGGTGGAAGAATCATTTCACAAAGTAGACATGTATCAGGTCATCACTATATAGAGTTTAGATATCATACACTTTTATGTGTCATTTATGCCTTAACAAAGCTGAAGTCTTTTTCAAAAGGACTGTAGAAAAGCAAATATTACAATATTACATTGCCGAATTTTTTTGTGATAAAGCGACATGTGCAGGGAGATACAGCATTTATTTAATTTTACCACCTATTACAACTACTGTTATATTATTTCCCAGCTGACACACAGAGATTTCTGTATTTCAATAACTAATGCAGTCCTATCAGAGGACCTGCAAAAGTTGAGTCTTGCCTGAAGGCTTTCATCTCCATTGCAGGATCTGCACAGGCCTGTCAATGAATCAGCAGCTTGCCCATCCCTCACATTCTCAGACACCATCCCCACATCAACATGCAGAATCCACCCTCAACCCTCCCACCATCCCTTTAGAAACAAAGTCACAGCCTTGTTTCAGTTTTTTGCTGTCATCTAAGAAATGATCCCTGAACTAATGACTTAAAACAAAAATCTATTATTACATCTAATAGTTTGGAGGATGAGCTGGTTTCTGTTCTCACCTGGGCTTCTCCTGGGGTTACAGAAGACTGAGCTCCAAAGGCTTGTGTGGGTGGTACAGACAAGATGGCTTCTTTGCCCAGGTGTCTATTGCCTGGCCTGGGGTCCTGGAAATGGTAAAGGTCATCCAGGTATTTATTCACCACCTGACTCTTCACATCACTAGCTTGCGATTTCTTACAGCATGGTAAACTCACAAGGGTAGCTGAATAACTCCGAGTAAGCCTCCTCACAGGCCCAGTGCAAAGCCTCGTTTAGAAACCATGTAGTATTTAGAATGTCTACTTAGCCTAGGAGTCACTGAGTGTCTCTTCTGCCATATCCTTTGTATTACAAACAAGGTACAAGAAGGCAGATTTAAGTGAGGGAATAGCCTCAAATGACAGGAAGCATGGGGCCATTTTTCGGAAACTACTTACCACAGACCTTGCTATCTGTGAAGTGAGCAGGAATGAGAAAAGTTTACTTCTAAAAGACACCATGATTCTTATTATAATAATAGGTGGCTATTTTTAACTTTATTAACTTGATTTTTAATTTAAGATGATTTTATCAATAGTTAGCTTTTATTATTCCTTTAAATCAAAAGACCAACACACATCAGGAATTTCATTTAACTCACCTGCTGAAGGGTAACAGCTGGTTTTTATAGCAAAGCAAAGGAGCCTATCAGCCATAAATTTCTGGAATAATCACATGGGTTAAGACTATTACACACTTTCTCCCCCCTTCTCCAAATTGTGTCCTCTTTTGGCTTTCCGTGACATGTTATCTGTGGGGCTCATGTGTCATTTATCATTTGCTGTGTTATTTAGTCAGTCCCTATACATAAATTTAGCTCTCGAGTGACAGTACATCGCACTAGCTTACTTGTCTGCCTGTCCCCAAATGCTTAATGAATTCATCAGTCTGTTGGCATCTCTGTATTTGTACTGGGGACAACCTCCACTATCACAGGTCGGTTTCTGTTATCCTACATAGATTACTACCAGAATTAAGTATATTTATCATTCAAATTGGTAGAAAACCAAAGCTCACAGATGATGGGGAGGAAAAATGCTATATTTCCTTTGCTATCTAAAAATCCTGACCCAAGAGAGGACATACCAGAAGTGAGATGCTTAAGAAAAGATATTTCATTAAGTGAAAACTTTAGTCTTTTACATGGAATTCACTCTCAAATGTTCTGTGCAATGGACACATATTCTGTTTCTATGTTCAGCAGACAACAGAAAACCCACACAGGATGCCAAAGCTTTGTGCCCTATATTTGCAAAATGTAGACAGCATTCGTGAAAATGAAATCCAAGATTCAGAAACTTTTTAGTTAAATTTCTTTGGGAGTATTATGTGTACTGGGTAATGGGGTAACAGATGTGTTCCCTTTTTTATTCTAGATATTTAAAACCATGTTAATCTGCCTATCCATTTTTTAAACAAACAAATGAAATAACTGACTGGGTGTTTTTTTTTTTTTAGCATAAAATAGCAATCTATTGAAAGTTTAACAAGTCGTATTTCTGTATCTTTAGATTTAAGATCTTAAATAAATTGATCTCTTTGCATTCTGGCTCACATTTGTTTCTTGTTAGTATGGGAGAACTAAATAAAGCAAAATAATTAGCATTGCAGTAAGTTCGTTTTCTCCTCATGCAATGCTCTGTGGTGCTTCCGTGGAAGTCAATATTTTAAAGGGAATGACACCTTCCCATGGGATTCCCTGAATGAGTCAATTTAGATCTAGCAATTAACTCCTTAAAAGTGGGTGTAGAGTTTGTTTTGATGATTGTGGTGATCAAGAGGTGGGCTGGGAAAGTAGTTCTTCCTGAGGCTGGTCCATGAGGAATATCCTTTGGATATCTACATTGTTCTGAACCATTCATTGTCCATACCCTCTGACTCTCCTCCCCAAGTGAGCAACTGAGCTTGAATCTGATATGACCGCATAGCTTTGCAGCCTGTGGTGCCAACTCACAGAGAGATTTTTATGTTCCCAAATTTCCTGGGGAAATTAACTAGATATTTCCACATTTCCAAGGCTATCACTTCTGTCTAGCATGCTTTTTTTATTATCCCTTCCCCTCTGTACTCATCCAACTTATGTGCAGAAATCTGTCTCAGAGGTCGTATCTCTAGGAAGTCTTCGTCAATTCACCAAAATTAATCATTCCTTTCTGATTGCCACCACGGCTTTCCTATCTACAGCTCTTACAAATCACATTAGTAAACAATTCTACTCCCTCTCCCAGCGGGGTGTGCCTGCATAGGACTTTCTCCCAGTGACCTCCATTTGGAATGTGACCCTAGTTTACTTAGCTTTGTATCCTCAGCACCTGGACTAGTCAGATTTACAGAATTTCAGATTAAAAGCGAGTTCGTTGTTTTGCTAAGTGACTCCTCTACTGTCGCTCCTATACCCCCAGCTCTTTCTTCTGTGCCTATAAATGGCTTTAAGAAACTACCTATAATAGGTGATTTTTAATTCTTTGAATGAATAAGAAACCATGGGACCTCCATGACATTCCCCAAATGAAATGATTTTTAATTAATCTCCAGTAATCTTAGTGTTACCAAATGCAATCACATATTTTCAGTTCTCAACTTTTCTTCCCGGCAGCATTCAACATTTGCTTTACTTTGTTTTTAGACAGTCAAGTCTTTAAGCCTCAGTGCAGTTTATGATCTCTTGCTCATCCAAATTTGTAGCTTCCCTCCCACCATTTTTACAAAAGACTCTTTTCAATCTTTAATTGAAGTAAAAGACTATTTATATATGGCTCTTTCCAAGCATGTTCTTTACTTAGATTTTTTTCATCTTTAATCATCGTTCCCCAAATTCATCTCACATTGCAACTCCTTTGAGACGTCCCCTTTGAATGTATATTAAATGTTGATGGCACTTATCCCTGTAATTCCTTCCCTTAGCACTTAGCACCATATAATTTAGCTGTTAATTTACTTATCTGTCTTCCCACTATAAATGCCTTAGGAAAGAGACACAGTTCCTGACAGACAAGGTGCCTAATGTGCAATCAATGAATAATTAATTGACAAAAGCAACATGTTGGAGCTGAAAAGAACAAAATTTTATTCTAAAGCAGAAAGTTGAGTGAAAGCATTAGTTGTTTTCCTTCTAGTAGACACATTTCATAGTTACGGCTATTTAGTACACTGGGACTTGACTACATTTGTAAAAAGCTATGTCTAACTCCTATCGTGTCAGACCACATGAGAGCACAAAAACTGCCATGCAGACTTTCTCTAACTCACACATCTTCTCAGGGTGAATGCCAGTTACTTTTTTTTCTCCTGGTACTCTAATATCCTCAGGATTTCCATTTTGTAGAGAAAATGAAATGTGCTCACTAATCTTTACTGCAACTTCAAAATGGTGCCAAAAGTATGCTTTATTCATCTGAAAAAATATTCAAATTGTTAAAGCAAAATGAAACTCTAAGAATTTCACAAGGGAAATACTGTTTTTGTTCCGATAAGGACCCATCGCAGAGTCCAACATTACAGTATCTTCTATCCACTATAAAAAAAATGGGACCTAATTTACATCTAAAACCATGAAGTCAAAGTAGAAATGACACCTTAAGCTCTTGACAGCGTTTATATCAGATGATATCTTACAGAATAACAAACTCAATCTTGTTAGTTTTTTAGTAGTAATTAAAAATCATTATCCTTTTAATTTTTTGGATGGATAAGAGGAAAGACACAGCCAGAGTGAAAACTGGCTTGAAGCCTAGTTTTATTAGGTCAGAGTTAGTATCTCTGCACTTTTGCCACCCCTGTTACCTTAAGGAAATCATGATTTCAGTTCAATGTAGTTTTGTGTGATTAGGGCTTGGGTAGTCATTCTGATGCACAATAAATTATGAAAGCACATAAAAATCTCAGTAAACTGGGAGGAAGGGAAATAGCTAAGAATTTAAGGGTTTTTCTCAAAACTCCTTTTTCATACACCCTGAACTTGAACTCAAATTTTGTGCTTGTGCAATACTCTCAACATAGAGATTTACTATTTAGTGATAGCGTGGATTTAAAATACTTGCTGATTCCAGAAAATAAAACTGCAAGTATACGAGAGCAATCTTTCTTGCTCCCCAAGAGTACAAGAAACAGAAAAGGTGACAGTTGAATCAGTGTGGAAAATTACTTGAAAACCAACTTTCAAGAAAGAGTGTAGTAAACATAGGAGAACATCTGTGTGTCTTTAAAGTAGGCAATGTTTCTTACGTAGGACATTTAGACAGTACTGAACATAAAAGAAAGATGGATAAGTTAGGCTGTATTAAAACACTGAACTTCTCTTCTGAAAGTTTGCAGGAAGTGTTAAGGGGAAGGATGTCCTAAAGGAACTCTGCAGAGTCTTATGGACTCCACCCCCTACTCCAGCTTTCTGGACCCTACCCCCTAGTCCAGTGATTGGAAACTACAACTCCCAGCAGCACCAGGAAGGGAACTGCGAGGACCCAAGGGCGGAGCTAGCAGGAATTCTGGGACATTTGGGGGATAAGTAGGGTGCGATTGCTTCTCTCACTCTCTCGCTGGGGAAACGGCAATCTGGACCACGTGACTTGGTGTGTTCAGTCAGCCTAGCCATAAGGTATTCCAGTTACTTTGTATCCTGCTCTCTTTCCCTGGGTTATTTCCTATTCCTTTTCCCTTTTGTAAATAAACCCATTATTGACCCTTTTTTGTGTACCTGCAGTATAGCCGAATTGTGAGCCCGTGGGGAGGCCCCACAGACAGGCGGCCCAGTCCACTCTGGGCTGCCCTGTAACAGTATGAAAAGAGTATACACCCTCAAGTAAAGGAAGAAAGTATCTACATTAAAGGACTTGAATCCAGAACATTAAAAAAAAAAAAGAAAGAAAAAGAAAAGAAAATTCCTACATATCAATAAGAAAGAAAGCAGAAAACTGACTTATTTATTTCACAAAGATATCTAAATCACCAGTAACCCAGAAGGTAGTGTTCTACACTTGTCATCAAAGATAACATTTTTAGTTCAATTTAAAGATAAGTGTCTGTTTCGGTGTTTTTGCACAGAAGCAAGTCTTTGAAGACGTGATAGAAACCCTTTTACCATTTCTTTTATATTGCATTTTAAATTCACATGTGTTTCAAATGGGTTCCAAGTGCTAAGTTTTTCCCTAATAAAAATAAATGAGTCCAAAGAACAGATCTCTGAAAGTTATCAACAAGCCTGCTTTCAATGAAGAGACAGAGCTTCATGTCTGGCTTCTTTTACATGCATTGGCTTCAAAATGATCACATCTCGGTCACATCACATATATTTTATTATTGTTAAAATGGAAAGCAAAAAATAAGTAAAACTAAATCTAGGAGCAAAATAAATAGATTTAAATTACTAAATTATTATTTGATCCTTCAAATAAAGTCATTTCTTGAGCTTTCACTACCATCAGACCAAGAGCCAGGGATAAAAGAAACCTAGCAGTTAGCAGTTGGTGTATTTTCAAATCATTGGCTACAATGAACACAAATACATTTTTTTCTAACTAAAGTCAGTACTGTAAAGTGATTACATTAACTTAAGCATTTCCAAATCACTTGTTTCAAGTTCCACTTCCAGAGTCTTTCCTCCCCGTCCTGTACTCCAGATCACGGGGTTCGGGGCTGCGTCCCCAACCACTGACACAGCTATAGTAGTGGGAGGGCCAAGAGCTCTGAACACCAGCCCCCTGTGTGCCTCAGTAGAATGTGACTTTCACATCTTCATTTCCCTCTATTCCTTCTATCCCTAGTTCCTCTGTTTTTATCAGATAACAGCATTTTAAATCTTGCTTTTTGAATTTCATTTGGATTGTGTCATTGAAGAGCTTTAAACTTTGAATTGAAGAGGTCGAATCTGTATTTTTAAGAGAGCACTGTAACATGGGGGGCGGGAGACAGACTTTATAGTTCACATTTTCAGATCTTCCATATGTGGAGTAAATACTTGATAATAAATGCTGCAAGTGTGAATGAATTATGTGAAGAATATGCATATTGTTTCTAGTGACAGGCATGCTTTTATAGCTTGTGCCTTCTCAACACATTCTCTCATAAAGCTCATAAAGAAGTGGTAGATAAGCTAGAAGCAACTGACAGAAATTCACATGATGATGGAGCTATGAACTGAGGAACTTAATTTTCTGATCCTTATCTTTAACTCTGAAATGTCATCAGCTCAGCTTTATAGTAAGGAGAAATTTGAGTAGTGAGAGGGAAAAGCATTATAGATCTCAGGATACCAAAACAAACTTAAATGAAATTTCTGATTCTGCTATTATTTCCTACAAATTTTGTCTTATTTTCATGGGGTATTTGCTATATGTACTATTTTATATTTGAGGGAAATTTGAACTATATTTCTCCATAAAAGTGGTATTTCTAAACACTCTATAACTCCTAAATCTAATGGCCCAACATCTCAAGATAACTCTATCAAAGGATAGTGATGAGAGTAGTAATAGCTAATGTGTGTCGAGTGGTTAATATGTGTCCAATGTTTTCACAGCGTTTATATGGATGTTGAAAATTGTATAAAAATTCTCAAAACATAAGCATTTCAATTCAAGATAATCAAAAATACATTGGGCCTAATCTGTTTTGGCTGGAATCTAGCCTAATAAAATGATTTAGAATATGGAAAATACTGTTAAAATGACTATGACATTGCTCATAATTAGCAGCAATAGGGAAATAGGTAAAATATGGCGTATCCACCTGATGGAATGAATATTCATTTTATGTGTTAAATGATCACATGAATTATGTTTTTATGTGATTATCTTTTTAGTGCCTAACTGTCCTCTTAGAATATAATCTGTAGTGTCTATTTATTCATTACTGTATTCTTGATAACTGCCTACATAGTGTTTGTACATAATTCATGCTCAGTTAGTGACTGTTAAATTATTAGATAAACTATATGGAAATAGGAAAATTTCTTGCAACCAAATAGTAAAATTTTAAAAATAAAGAAAAAAGTCACTATTGATTTCATAGTGATATAAAATGTCTATGAAAATGACTGGAGTAGAAGATTTAAGATGATACTTCCTTGTAGGGGTAAAATTATGGGATTCACTTTCTACTATTTTTATAACAGTAATTGTAATATGAGTTTAAAGGGAATTTCTCCTGTATATGAATTGAGGCCAAGAACAATAACTGTTAAACATTCATATAGTTTCATGAGGGTTCAAAATTGTCCGTGTGTGACTTCTAGCTCTCTCTGCCCTCACTGTCTATGTCAGGAAAACATAAAGACAAGGTTAGTAAAGTTTTTGGTTTGTCTGGTTGTTTGTGGATTTGTTTGTTTTTGTTGTTCTGTGTAGGGAGAGACTTGGAGGGCTTTGTTTTTTGTCACCCACATTCAAAGACAGGAGCTGTCCAGGAATACTTTCCAGGTCCTTCTCAAAGGGCCTAATGTGTGTTAATGAAGCTTGACATTCAGAGAGCCATAGCTGACTTTCACTTAGATAAGCCCAAAGCAAGGCCATGAACACAGAGAACTATGGTAGAAGTAGTTTACATCTCCAGAGTTTGTCAAAGTAAATATTCCTGGTGCTTCACCAGGAAAAGAGGGGACAAGAGGTAAACAGTATGACCTGTCCCAGGAAGACTCATCCTAGAGTACTGAGAAGTATAGGACGAGCCACTGCCGGGCACTACTGCATGAGGTGTGGTGGTGTCAAAGGTGGAGCCATGTGAAAGTAGGGAAGTGACCATCTATGAAAGGAGGGTGCAGGGTAAATGAAATTGGCCAGGCTTTTATAACCATTAACCTCTGTAGCCATCACCTGAGGCTGTGATTATGCTAATACAGGAGGCGCTTGGGAGCATGGGCTCAGGGTACCCATGCATGATGGTGGACACCTGGAGTATTATGTGGACACACGTTAAGTGGGCACACCTGAGCCTTCTGGGCACACCTGAGCCTAGAGGCTGAGCACAGAAGGCACATCACTCAGAGAATGGGCTGCAGCAGAGAATGGCTGCAAAAACCAGGAAGAGAACACCAAAGAGAACGAATAAAGATTCACTGGGGGCCGGAGGCCTGCCAGCCTCTTGGTTCCCCATCACCACCTACCTGCCTTAGAGCCTGCAGCCCTGCCACACAATTGGTGTGGAAGGAGCATGGAAGCCTGAAAAAGCTGCTGAGGACTCCAGCACTCTATTCATCTGTCCCAATCAATAGAGAACCTGGCCCCAGGCCTAGCTGGCTCTAGAAAGTGTCACCAAAGAACCCCAGAAAGTGCCCCATGAGAAGATAACAAGGAAGAAAAGCAGACCGTCTGCCTCCTTCTCTCTGCTGGTGTTCAAACACAGGTCAGGCAGAAATATTTTCAGCTGAGGTAAAGTTGAGCTTTGGCAAATTTTGATCTAGGTTAAGCTAGATTTTTTTTTATTACATGAAAATAACATTGTTAATAGATGAATGTGACTGGGGGGAAATGATAGGTCTGCCTCATACTCTTTGAGTGATGGAGAAAGGAGAGAAGCTAGAACAGTTTTAAAATACTGAGAGGTGAGAAAATAAGTGTATTTTACAATCCCACACCACAGACTCGAGGTCACTCATTAAACTGGTTCTATTGTGCCCAAGAGAATAATATGCTTTGTCTTTTCACTTTTGTGTGTCCATAGATGTATATACATTGTGAAGAAACTGTATTCCACTCACTCCGTATTTACCTGTGCCTGTGCTTTCATCCTCTTGGTTCACCCCACATCTCCTGTCAACTGTCCCTTCCCCACTCTGAGTCCCGCTAGGTTGATTTCCATGGACTGTTTCACTTGGCTCTTTGCCTTTAGGAAGGGCCATAATTAGAGGCATAATTATAGATCAATGGGCAGGGGAGCAGAGGCTAGAGCGCTGACTTCCCCCAGCCCTCTCCAGTCTGCCTCTACTACAGGCACTGGGAGGTGATCATGCACCCCTCTGTTCCTCTGCACTATGGGTCCTCAGCTCTTCTCACAAAGCTCCCCTTCAAGGATTCAGTTTGCACTGAGTTCCCTCTCTCCTTAGACTTAGTGGCTAAGTCTACTAGTGGCTAAGACTACTAGTGGCTAGTAGACATTTTCATCATCCCTGTTGGTTCATTTTTCCTTGCACACACTTACAGGGAGAGAATTTTTGTTAAGCTGCTCTTGAGTAGAGATTGTGATTCTTTCCAGGAGTCTAAATAAAATGTACCTATGACCAATCATGTCTTTAAGGGGAAGACAAGATAATCCCCTTCAAAGAATTTCCTTGCAAACAATGGCAACCAAATTTAATGATGTCCTTGGAATGATACTGGAGTTTGTGGACGGGAGGGGGTACAAGTCCCTTGTTGGTTTGATGGTGAGCTGGGAATCAGAAGACCAGTTTGGGGCTTAACTCCAACATTTACTAACTAAGTAACTACCAGTGAAAAATTATCCCTACCCTTAATGCTTCAGAGAATTGCTATAGGGAAAAATAGCTTGCATCTTTTAAGAGTTTTATAAGGATGTGGCTGCAGACCACCAGCTTCTATTGTTCCTTAGCAGAGACTAATTCTCCGTGGCTGGTACTCAATGCACAGGTGAAATAGTGGCCACAGGAAATGAACTTCTGCCTCAGACAAGTCCATAGGGGGCAAAAGGAGCAGAAGGAAGACATGTGAGCCAGCTCTGCTGAGCACCAAGGCTTGACACAGGCACCCTGCCTCCTGGACCTGCAGGGCCAGCACCCTCCTATCTAACACCAACCGGCTCACAGGTAGCTTTGCTTTGTCATCTTTCCTCCAGCCTTTGAATGATTTCTCACTTTCCCAGATTGCTACTGTTTCCAGATCTCATAGGAGCCCCACGATAGAAAATTATCTGATGTAGACGACACCTGTGTGTGTATTTTGTGGACTGTGAGAAATCACTTAGACTGGTTCAGACAGCGAGACCTTCCAGAGGAGCTGCCTGGGAGACCGCCACTGCTGTTCCAAAGCTCTTTCTCTTCTGCAGCAAAAAACAATCCCATCACTTCCCCAGCAATCAGGAATGCCAGAAACGAGATTAGGTGACATCTGTTTGCTAGCATTGCATATTTATTAATGAGACTTTTGTAACATTTACATACGTTGACACCACTTGAAAATTTTTTAATGTTTGTGCTTTCGAGGCTAGTTGGGCATATTAATTTTCCACTGTGATCAACTCAGTTGATTCTATTACTTACCTCAATATTTGAGGCTCTTGAGGATCAATACATGTCAGCAAGAAGTTTGCTAACTTTTAATTTGCCCTTTATTTTTAATCCATGTGGTTCTTAAGAAAGAAATGAAACATATTGATTTGAAATTTTAATCAATGAAAAATTAGCTTTCCCTGGGCTGCAGCTTAAAATTAATCATCAGTGAATATATTGAGTCACTACAAAAGACCTACACTTCTATTATATGGGTGGTGGCACATCGTCAAGCAGCGTCCTTCTGTAAAGTGGAGAAAAGATGTGCCTGCCAGGGAGATGAGGGAAAGGCTTCTGGAATGAAGTGAAATTTTCTGAGGGCTTGCACTAAGCAGCTGTACATAGACAATGCAAATAAATAATGAGGCCATTTTGAGGAAGGAGAATGACTGAAAAAAATTGGGCACAAGTTTTCACTCTTGTCACTGCTATCCTTTTCTTTTGACTTAATACTTATTTCTCTTTTAGGATCTGCAAGATCTCCAATTATTATATCATCAGCAGGAGTCAATAAAACTTTAGCAAGTCATTTCGATAACTTGTTCAACTCACAGGCCATTTCTTAAGCAGAAATCTATTCCTCTATTCAGCAAACATGTTCTTCAAAGTCATATTCAACCAGCTGGCCTATACAGAGAGCACCAAGTGAACCACTCACCTAGTTAGTTATATTGGGAAGATAGTCGTCCTCAGGGCCAAGCAGCAGCTAGCTGCAGCTCGCACTTGTAGACAGAAAATTGCTTCTTCAGCATATGATCATTGCTATGAAGAAAAGATATTTGGGTATTTTTATAGAAAATCTGAGAAAGTAATTTGTACTGGGTTGAATGAATCTTGCTTGCTTTTGTTAAAATATCCTACCTTAGACTGCGTCCAAGCCTGCATAGGAATTGAGGACTGAAAATGGACTATAGACTCACTTACTACAAGTTTTAACCCAAATGAAAACACCCTGGACTAACTAGAAGGTAGATAACTGCGAGGGAATCGGCAATTGGGGAGTTCCCAGAAGGGAACTCCCAGGAAAACCCAGGCCCCTGGAAGTTCCTCAGGCTGCAGGAGCCGCTTTGCCCCA
>NW_004567103.1:26043869-26052808 GCF_000260355.1 Condylura cristata | reverse complement strand
TTTGTACCTATTCTGAATATCAGCTGTTAACTCCCCTTTTCTTTCACTTGGGCTGCCCATGGTTAGAGAGATGTTTACAGATAACTACTCATGAACAACAACATGTAAGCTAAAAATTACTTTCTGAGAGGGATGCCAAGAACCACTCCCTTTCTGAAATATCAGAAATAACAAATTGTCAATAAAATATATTTTTCCAAATTTTTTCTAAACTTAGTCATTAGATTTCTTTGTCTTTTCTGGATGTAATACAGTTAAAGGGGAAAGAAAATGAGACTTTGAAGCACAACCCCAAAGACTGATTTTTTTTCCCTCCTTCTTTGCAAGCAAGATGTTCTTGTGTAATTTAATTGGCTCATTTCTCATTTTTTGTCATCTCTTTCTTGTTTTCTAGCCAAAGGGTCTAACGCTGTACTTTATACCATTGTTTTAACCTCTATCAAAGGCCTTATTATGCATATCCCATCAAAAGTAATATCAAAATCCATAATCCTACCTTCAACTGAATTAAATATAATTGGACTTAAAGCAACCAATTACGTCCTCAATTCAGTTGGTGTGTAAGGTGAAGCTTGCAGTTTCCCTGGAGGAAATCAGAGGGCCCAGACTCTGAAATATTTTTTTTTAAAGATTTATTTATTTATTCGTACAGAACTGGGGTACAGGCCAGAGATGCAGAGGGTGAGAGGACTCACCAGAGACAAAGCAGGGAGCAGAACAGGCAGATCAACGAAGTACACTGCTGAGGGGAGCAGTGGGCAGTCAGGAGAGGTCTGCCATGCCATGTGGTCGCCTCCGGGGCAGGCGGGAATTGAACTCATGCGGAAGTGGCTTCAGTTTCTTAGTGCTGTGCTTTAACCCGCTGCGCCACCAGGGAGGGCCCTGAAATATTTTTTAAAAGAATTTTATAATTGATCCTGTTCTGTTCCTTGCCAGGCCTGTCTCCCATGGACCTCCCCAGCATGGCTCCCATTCCTGTATGTTCTCACCAAACCCCAAAACCCCCACGTTCTCCCAGCAGCACTTCTTTTTTTAAAGATTTAGTTATTTATGCATACACAGTTGGGTTACCGGCCAGAAATGCAGGGGGTAAGAGGATTCACCAGAGACACAGTGGGGAGCAGAACAGGCAGACTAATGAAGTACACTGCTGAGGAAGTAATGGGTGAGACAGGAGAGGTCTGCCGCGCCATGTGGGTCACCTCCGGGGCTGGGGATCAAACTTGGTGCTGAATCGGCTGCAGCCAGCCTTGCAGTGCTGCGCTTTAACCGGCTGCGCCACCAAGGAGGGTTTCAGCAGCACATCTACTGTAGTTAATGTCTTTCTCGCCTCCCCAGAATTCTCAGCTCAAATCCTACTCACCCCTCTAGGCCCACCTCAGAAGGTACCTCCTGCTCAAACTTCCCTTTTCCCTAAAAGTACTCCTCCCCCTTTTTGGCTCCTATAATGTTAACATCTTCTCACTTGTGTTGGATTTTATGGTCTCTCCTGTCACTTTCTAAACTGCAAATTCTTCAAAGGAAAGAATTTATTTATTTATTTATTTGTTTGTTTATGTTAAAGATTTATTTACTCATACAGAACTGGGGTATAGGCCAGAGATGCGGAGGGTGAGAGGATTCACCAGACACAGAGTGGGGAGCAGAACAGGCAGATCCACGAAGTACACTGCTGAGGGGAGCAGCGGGAGGGTCAGGAGAGGTCTGCCACGCCATGTGGATCTCCTCTGGGGCAGGCGGGGATCGAACTCATGAGGAATTGGCTTAAGCTTCTTAGTGCTGTGCTTTAACCCGCTGCACCACCAGGGAGGGCCTAGACATTTATCTTTTTATCCTTCTAGCCCCTCACACGTTGCCTTTGACCTGGGAGATATTCCATCATTGATTTTAGTGAATGAATAATCCACGAGTCTACATATGACATCCATTATGGTCTTCTTGCATTCAGAATCCTAATGGTGAAGCATGTTTTTTTTCTCCTAAAAGAGAGTTAGTAACAAGGAAGTTTTTTTCTGCTCACTTTTATAAGAAAATGTAAAGTCTGGTATCGAGGAAGAGACTAATGTTGATTAATTCTTTTTTCTGTGCCTATCCCATGTCTAGAAACCACTTTGCTCTAATCACTGTGATGAACATGTAATGTGTGCTGGTAAACACCACTGTCTGATGTGAGATTTCCCTCATGGGGTCACCTCCCCAGTGGGGGTTGTCATTAAAAAGCACACCAGGCTAGGAACTGCGTTATGTGCGAGTTTCACAAGGAATTTAGTATTTTCCATCTCTTCAATTATTGTGTGTGAGGATAATTAGCATGTTTATTAGGTTGGTAATTTCTTTTAATTAATTCCAAATTCAAAAAGGAATCTCTTAGAGTATGCCCAGCCACAAGGAAGCACAGACTCCCAAATGCTATGGACATTAAGTTATTCAGTCAAAAAAAAAAAAAAAGAAGAAGAAGCTATTTGCCTCCCTAATGTTAGAAACTTCTAGCATGTGCATACACACACACAATAATTAATTTTTTAAAAGATATATTTTTGTATAGAGAACTGTGGTATAGGCCAGAGGTGCAGGGGCGGTGAGAGGATCCACCAAAGACAGAGTGGGGAGCAGAACAGGCTGACTGAGGAAGTACACTGATGCGGGGAGCAGCGGGAGGGTCAGGAGAGGTCTGCCCCGCCACATGGATCACCTCTGGGGAGGGCGGGGATCGAACTCATGCGGAAGTGGCTTTAGCCTCTTAGTGCTGTGCAAGTGTTGGGCTGACCCCCAAACCTGATTAGCTCTATACTGAAAAACATTTCTCTATGAACAAGTTGAGGAGAGAAGTCCCAATTATAAAAAACATTTTCAGGCCCTCCCTGGTGGCACAGCAGGTTAAAGCACAGCACTAAGAAGCTAAAGCCACTTTCGCCTGAGCTCGAACCCCGCCCACCCCGGAGGGGACCCACATGGTGCGGCAGAGCTCCCCTGACCCGTCCGCGGCTCCCCTCAGCAGCGTAATTTGTCGATCTGCCTATTCTGCTCCTCGCTCTGTCTCTGGTGAATCCTCTCACTGCCGCTGCACCTCTGGCATGTACCCCAGTTCTGTATGCATATATAAAAAAAAAATCTTAAAAAAAACATTTTCAGTAATCTCCAAATTTTGGCCACCTTTTTCCAGACTCTGAGTTCCCGCCCCATGCTGGTTGAGTAGGTTACCTCGGACTCTAGCTATTACATTTTCAGATGAACTCCAGATCATGTCTTCAAGAGTGAATCCAGTGACTATTTTTATTCTTCCCCAGCAAGATACACTGGAGATGAATCCCAACTTCCGGCTCCAGCTCCCTCAGTCTCTCCTTGTGACACAGTTGTCCTGTGACACCATGAAGCACTGCAGACGTCTGACGGTAAGCTTGAGACTTTACCGTGTCCAAAAATAACTAGACAGGCCAGGCGTAAATCTAGGAAACTTTTTAGCTCATAGACATATTTAATAATGGAAACACTGGTTCGAAATTTCCTACAGAGACCTCTGCTTTGGAAATGGTTTTATTTATACATAGCTACAAAAATACCATTTCTGAAATAGTTACGTGGGGCCGAGTACTTACTCTTTTCTGTGACTTCTGGAAAAGTTCTTTCAACTGGTAAAAATCAAAAGCTCTTCTGTTTTTCCTCAATAGACACCACCATAAGTGTAACCAAGACTACAAAAAAGCAAGTTAAACAGAACCTGTTCATCTTCTTATGATTTGACGCCTCGTTGATAATGACTTTTTTTCCCCTTAGAAAATTTGGGTGTATTTTGTTCTATTTTACACTGTCCTATATTTAAACATGCAAAAGTGGTAGTGGATTTTTTCATTTTATTTCATGTTTAACAATGCTATTTATGTCGTGATTATACAGCTTTTAAAACAAATGTTATGATTCCAAGGGAGTTTCAAATTTCCTTGAAAACCTCACAAAAATGTTTAAATCTCATTAACAGCCCCCAATTTTCCTCTTCATCAGTTACAGTATGTACCACTCCATTTCTCACTTACTACCTTAATGACTCAGACCTCAGAGCTGCTGTCAACATTTGTGCAAGGTGAAAAAAGCAGACATGTTCTTGCAACACGTTGTAGAGCATGAGACCACACGAGAGGCAGTGGTATGAGACCCCCACTCACCTTGAAAACCAGCAATAAACAAGATCCAGCCCTTTAGGATCTCAGAGGAGAAAAGGGTTTGGACTTTATAGTTGTGACTCTGCTATTCTAATCCAGAGATTAAATTATTTAATTGTGCAGTCTTTATTGTCTCATCTACAAAGTGGAACAATTCATTCTTGTTTTCCTACCATAAGGATTGCAGTATATTATATGCAAATATACTTTGCAAATTAGGGAGGATCTGAGAAACACAAATTATACCTTAAAAAAAAGAAATGAAATAAGCTGTTTTCCCACTAAACCTTATATAGTCTCCTTTAGATACTGGAATATGTTATCTTCTATTTTCCTAATTGATAATAAGAGGTTATCGCAGCAGAGAGAGCTTTTCTGTTTAACCTCCAGCCTTTTGACTGTTAGGCAGAGGAAGTTAATCTGCATCTAGAAAGTCTTGGTCAAAAGGGTTATCCAAAGTTAAAACTACTGAACACAGGTCCTAGCTCTCTAACAGGCAAGGTGAATCCATGGGAGCTGTAACAGTAACCACTAGCTTCAACTATTGGATGTGTCTGGGTTAGTAACACTGACTGTCTTCACGGACTCTGCATTATAGGGCTCAAGTATAACATTTTATTTCTAGTTCATTTGAAAATCAAAATAGCTGTCCTTGAGGGCCCTGCCTGGTAGCACAACAGGTTAGGCCACAGCACTGCAAGCGAGCAGCAGCCACTTCAGTGTGAGTTCGATCCCCAGCCCCAGAGGTGACCCACAGGGCTTGGCAGACTAATCTTGGCCTGCCTACAGTTTCCTTCAGCAATGTACTTCCTTAGTCGGCCTGTTCTGCTACCCACTCTGTCTGGTGAATCCTCTCACCGTCCCTGCCCCTCTGACCTGTACCCCAGTTCTTTATGCATAAATAAATAAATCTAAGAAATAAAAAAAAAGCTGTCCTTGAAATGTAAGGGTTGTTCGGCAAGCTACATTTGAAGCACCAAGCACCGTCCATCTTTTGGCTCCACCACTCTGTACAGAGTTGCCAATGTTGACGTGTTTGTCTGTATTGAGCTAGCAGAAAAGAAAGAGCATGAGAAAACACTGGCTCCTAACCACTTCAACCTGTAAGTGCTATCTGTCGTTTGGCTTGCATCCCCCTTGCAAGAACTGGGCATGTGGGTCCACCCTGCTAGAAGGTGTTCTAGGGTTTACCACCATCAGGGCACAGTCGCAGCATTGTAATATAGAAGGGGAGCAGCCATGTTGGTTGACAATCTGTTTTCAGTCTGTCCCCATATCACCTACACGAGAAGCCAAAAGAATTCAGAACTGGAGAGCATTCTGGAAGCATTTCTTAAACCTTTTTGACAGTGACTTACAGAATGAAATAAATTTCACATCATAAACCAATAGATACAACTGTGTATAACTGAAACAAAAGTTTAAAAAACTAATATTTCACAGGAGTGGGAAAAGCACAGGGGACCATGGTGATTTTTCACAGGTGGGAGATTTTCTAGGACTATGCGTGAGGGGAGAAACCAAATACTGTACAAAAATGAACAACAATGTGAGAAAATTTAAAAAAAGCAAAAAATATTTTATCCTGTACTTGGAGCACACATACTTACTTCCTATCTTTAATTCCTTCTATTTAATTTCTTTTTTTAATCATTGACTGTGGCTTATAAATGGTTTCTCGGGCTGTCACCCACAAGATCTGGCTTATCACTTTGGAATGACATGTATGACCTTACGAGGGGGCCGTGGTCTCTCTGCCATCAGAGGAAGTTGGCAGTAGCTTTGCCTGCACCTGCAAGGACTAGACTTTAGCTCAGGGATCAGTTCTGCAAACACTATACATTTTCTGGTTTAAATTGAGATACAAGCTTCTTTGCTGGAATTTTTTCAGATTTGATGTAGGCAACTGTTTGCCTGAAAATTAGTACTTAATAATATGTTATTGTCTAAATCTATATATTTTCTAAAATTTGAAGACGACCATTTATAGAAATAGCAATTGTACTTTACATATATTTAGGTAGATTAAATCTTGAGTAAGTTAAAAAATCATTTATTTTCTCTTTTATGTATCTGTCTTAATTCTGAACACGATTTTCTTTTTTTAAAACAGTTAAATTAAAAGAACTTACCTCAAAAATCCTAACTTTATTTTAAAATCTCTACTTAAAAAAAAAAAAACCTTCTAATCACAGAGGCATGCAAATTTTTAAATTATATGTGTATTTCTTCCTTTTGTCCCGATGTTATTTTCAAATTATAGAGTTGTTTGGAAAGTGGAACTAAAGAATAGACTTTGGAGACAGAATAATACCATCTCCATCAAAAACATAGTCATCTTGGTCTTGAAGCAAGAAGCAAAAACATCTCTGAAATAAATACACCCACTTTAAATTTAGTTGTATTTTTACTATTTATTCTATGCAAAGCTCATGATATTCTTACGGTCTCTCACCAGCTTTTTTGATTAACAAGATGGTGTGGAAAGAGTGCTTTTTTTGAGGACACACCACACACTTTCCTGAAAGAACTGCACTGCACAGGGTAATTAATATTATAACTAGTGAGTGTTTGTTTGTATGAGGAAGCGGCTGGATGTGGGTTCCCCCTGGCTGGATGAGTGTTTACTCAACTGAGAACTCCACAGTGTCAGCACAATGGCGTCACTGTGCTGTTTGGGTGGGAAGAAAGAGGAGCTTGGGGAAACTACTTAGTCGGAAGGAGATCCTTATTCTCTCCAAGTTGGCTTCTGATCCTGGAATTTGACTTCACTTTCCGGTAGCATTGCTGTGGTATTAAGGAGTGGGGATGTGAGGTGAAGCAGAGAGCATGAGCTTTGGGCTCAGACAGACCAGCTTTCAGAATCTGGTTCTTGCCCTGATTGTCTAGGTGACTAGGCAAATTGTTTAACCCCTCCCAAAATTCAATTTATTCTGGAAAACAGGAGCACCTACATTATAGAAACCTATGAGAATGCACATTGTTGTAGAAATATCTGGTGTATGGGAAATGAATAATAAATACTATTATTAAACTCAATTTTAGCAACCAAAAAGGAACTTCATAAGTAACAATGAGTCTTGGTTTTGTTTTGTTTTGTTTTAAAGTCATTCATAAGCAAATCCCTTTGGGTTACAGAAGCATTATTATTGTTATAAAACTGCTCATTTATTTTAAAAGGACTCTGTAGGCTGAAATTTAGTCCTTTCTAAAATTTAATGGAAAGGCCCTTTACTAGTATCACGTGGCAAAATAATACAGCAGATTAAAAATATATTTCGAGGAAAAAAGATTCATCATCAGTTGGGTATAGTTAAGTTTCTATTACTTTCCAGGGTGCCATTCACCTAAGTGAGCCTCCCTGTTCTCCATGGACTGTTTGGCTGCCCAAGGAGCCCTGATGAGAAATGCTCTTTGGGTGTTATTAGATTTCAGAACCACACGACTCAACAGATTCACAATTCCTGGTCTGGCAGTTAAAGGTAAATCTCTTTACATTGTTAAAGAATTCACAGAGGACTATACAAGACTAAATAAATTTCATGTTATGTGGCTTATCTCTCAGGTAATCTTTGAAGGCAGAACATGAAACAATTATCTATATTATCCACAAATCACACTGTGCCATCAGAAGGAAATCAGGGCTTTCCTGACCCAATTTCTATGTCCTTGTTAGGCTGATGAAATCCAGGTTCTTTTCCTCAGTCCAAGCTATTTAAATCTTAAAGATTTGGAATTTGTAAACTTCAGCAGTTATTTTCATCTATAATATACCTGTTTTAAAGCATGACCTTTTTGCTTTTTGAGGAATTTTTTCTGTTCTTTTCTTTTTTTAAAATAATTGTCAAACTCATACATGTTGTGGGAAAGAATCAGAGTGCAGGCCAGAGATGTAGAGGTGAAAGAATTCACCAGAGACAGAGTGGCGAGCAGAAAAGGTGGATTTATTGAAATAAATTGCTAAAAGGAGCCGTGGGTGAGACAGGAGAAGTCTAATGCTTGAGGAACTTTTTTACTCTAGGGACAAAATAATAACAATTCTTTGTTGATAACTTCCACTTAGAAGTTACCATTATAAGTATATTTACTCAATGGAAATATTTTATTTCAAAGACAGTTTCACAGGAAATACCAGCTTAAATTTTTTTGAGAATTATTACACGAAAGCTGTAATCATTTTGTTCACTGCTGCTGCATCTCCAAAACTTAGAACTGTGCCTGGCACATACTTGATACACAATAAATATTAGTGTAATATATAATAATATATTGTATCAATTTTGGACATAGACTTAGAACCATAGTTTTAAGAGCAAATTTCCTAGTAGATCATATGGAATCAAAATTAAAATATTGATTATTTCTCATTAAAATGGGACTACTAGAATATCTTGATGGCCACAGAATAATCAATCGTATTCCTCTACATAAACAAATTTTTGATTCGTTAAGTTCAAGGTAAAAGTCATCAAACACTACAAACTCTTTTGACCAATTGAAACTATTCCTCTGATCCAGGAACTGCTCTGATGAACAGAATTCTGTTTGCAATTTTCAGCTGGCAGATGAGAAACGCATGAAGCTCTATCCAAATGGAAAACTCAGTCATTCTTGGTAACACAGAGGGAAAAAAACTGTCAGCTCTAAGAATTTGTCCCTGGGAAGAATATTAGGGTGATGCAACTTACTTCTTTGAACAGGAACAAGCCTACACTAACTTCTAATTTGCACATTTAACTGGACTTTAATCGCCATTACCCTTCCTTATCATTCTCCAACACA
>NW_004567103.1:26024154-26043316 GCF_000260355.1 Condylura cristata | reverse complement strand
ACTGGCATGTATACATACTCTCTCACACACACACATACACTCTAGCACACTGCAGTATACTGACATGTTATACACACTCTCCCAAACACACTCTCCAGCATGCAATACACTGACATGAATACACACACACACACACACACATATACTTCACTCACATATGAGTAACTTCTAAGATGTTTTGGTGAGATTAGAAGAGCGATTCTCTCCCATGAGAGAACCCAAGATTGTGCTCAGCAAGGAGGCCTAGAGGAGAGGAGAACCCAGGATTATCCTTGTGACTCTCACTGGGTTAGCGTGCCCTGCCCCTCCCCCCAAGTCACATGGGAAAGTGTATATTGCTGATGACTGCAGAGGCCCTCCTGGGAGGAAAAGCAGTGTTTACACAATTATTTCTGAGCTGGATTCCAAACTCATTATTGTTTTACTTGTCTGTTTTAAATCAGTGAGAGACTGGTTAGGAAGTACCTTGGAAACCAACTGAGAATGAGGGTGATGTGGACGAATGCAGTCGTTCCCAGACTTCTGGGTTTTATGGACCAAGTAGAAGGTCAGAATTAACTTGGGGAAACAAGAGACAGCTGCCAGCCTTTATTTTGGCAAGAAAGAAAAGAAACCAACAATACCAAATCTGATTATCACTATCACATCTTCCTAAAAGGAGAAACTTTAATACCCAAAAAAAGCAGGAAGAAGATAATTGTGGAATAAGGACTCTTTCCCAAGAATAGATTGTTGGGGGAGGGGAGAGTAAAGAAGAGAGAGAGAAGAATGAGGAGAGGAAGGAGGGGGAGAGGGAAAAAGGACTAGAGGGGGAGAAAGAGAGCAAGAGAAGTCATCAGGTCACGGGGGGTGTGGGGGGTTCCCCCACTCCCAGTTTCTGAGCTTTGCTTCTCTTAGCTTCTACCAGTAACCTTCAGAAGATGTCCGTGGACTTCTATACTTGCCTTAGGCTCATAGGCAGAAAACCAGAAGAGCCTAGAGGTGACTGACTGAAGCCTGAGTTTTTATACATAAAAGGCCTGCCCCCTTCCTGAGTTAGGCTGGCCTCTGAGCAGCCTTCGATGTCTTGTCAGGTGGGATGGGGCTGCCCCTGAATTCATGCCCTGTTTGTCTTCCTTCCTACCCTGTCCTGCTTCCTCACTTTCTTGCCACTATCCTGACAGCCATTCTTTAATATTTCACTTGCCCATAAATTCTCATCTCAAGGTAGCTTCTGGAAACCTGACTGGAACAGATGGGTAAGCACTTTTTCCTAGTTGGGTATTGGTCTGATCATTGACAGAAACATCCAGAACTAGGCTTGGACAAGAAGGTCCAGTTCTAGTGTGAGCTCAACCCCCACAGAAAAGTTTGCTTGGCCAAGTCACCAAACCCTTGACTTTCCCTGTTCCGCTATGTTACCTGGTGACTGTGTGGAGGATATGGAATCCAGGTGAAATTTGAACAACCCCACAAATGCAGGTAAGAAAAGAAATGTAGCTTCTTAATCGCCTAGAGCTAATCCAGTCTTTCTTATCAGCCTCCATCCTACCATATAAGGACAACACGAAATTCAGCCTAATCCCCATAGTTTCATCTCAGCTAAATTAGTCTTTCTCAGACAAATGCTATTCCTTCAGGTGGCCTACTCCCCTCTAAGTTGGTGTCCGGGAGAACAGAAGGGGGATGTATTTCCTATAAGTGGCAGGAGAAAAGAGAACCTCGGAGATGCTCATGGAGGACTCAGGCCTGAATGAAAGCTGGCTCCCTAGTGACCACCTGGCTTCTGGGTACCCTGATGGTGCTGGCAGCTGAATCTGAGGCTCAGGATGGGCAGTGGCTTCTTGGTTCTATCAGAGCATTGCATTCCTCTATTGCCTATATACCCAAAAACCCCCTGTCACTAGGTCCCCTTTTGACGACCCTGAATGTGCTCTCTATCTGGCACAAGGCACTATGCCCCATCATCATGACTAATTCTGGCAGTTTTCCCAGCTATACTCTCAGTCACCCATGCTACCACAGGCCACACAGGACATTTGGTCTCCATGACACCCCAAAGCAGCAAAGCAGGACTAACATGATGCCCCTTTCTGCCCAGACACACTATGTCATCACATGCACAGAGTGCATGTTGTAAGGGGATCTCCTCCTGGCATGCCAAATAGGAGTGGGGTCAGTGTCTTTGGGCTTTCCCCTACATTCATCCAAAATGCCTCATCCTCTGGGTTTTCTGAAGTGGAGAAAAATTCAAATTCATGCTTGACACTGCTTTCATCTCTGTCTCTTTCTCCTCCCTGCTGCCTACTGGAGACCAGAAAGATAAGTGTTTTCTCCTTCTTCCAGGTTAGCCAGATTTAGCCCCAGGTTACATCAGGCATCACCACGTAGGTTGTACAGATGGAAGCCCACACGAGAATGCCCGAAGGACACATGTAAGACTAGAACCCCAGCCTGCCGTCTGCTTGCCCAGAAAGGAGCCCTGCCCTGGGCGGTGTCTCTCCTTGGAACAAGAAAATCCCTTCCTAGTTGCACAGAAGTCTTGTAAGAAGAACAGCAGCTCTGGTCATATCTGCTCTCTCCTGAGGGCATGATCTGACCTGCTCCTGTAGCTACAAGGACCGTGAGAAAACTCAACTTACAAGGACAGAGAATGACATACCCACTGGTTAATATTTTCAAAATATAACCCACATCCCAGGTGTTGAACCCCTTAGAGATGAAAGGGGTTTGGATCGTCAGTTAATCAACAGGTCTCTGTTCTGTTTTGCTGTGAATCAGCCCTGTACCAGATTAGAAGTGAGTGATGTCTCACCAAGGAAAACTGGAGCAAACTTTAGGGAGCGGGGCAAGAAAGCAAGCAAGAGAATGCCAGCTGTTCACGAGCCTAGCCTGGGGGACCTTCAGGTGGTGTGGGCCAGGGGTGAAGCCCCAGCACCCAGGGAACACGAGCCAGTGACCCTGCTCATCTCAAACACAACACAATCCAAGTTTTCATAAATCTTTACCAGTCTCGGACTTTTCTTACTTCAGCTCTGTTCAATCTATTGAAGGAGAAGAAGGAGAAGAAGGAGGGAAAGGGAAGAGAAAGTAGTGGGAGAGGGAGAAAGAGGGGGTATGAGGAAAAGAAAGTTCCCCAAGTTGGTGGCCTTCAAATATGAACCTACCACAGCAAGGTTTCCTGAGCCTTGCATGATATACCACCATAGATATCAACTTGATTTGTTTTCCCTGGTCAGAATAAAGCTCAAACATAATTATTAGCGTAAAAGCGAAAAGAAAAGGGCCCTCCCTGGTGGCACAGTGGATTAAAGCACAGCGCTAAGAAGCTAAAGCCACTGCAGCGTGACCTTGATGCCAGGCTGGGGGTGACCCACATAGCGTGGCAGACCTCTCCTGACCCGCCCGCTGCTCTCCTCAGCAGTGTGCTTCGTCGATCTGCCTGTTCTGTTCCTCACTCTTTCTCTGGTGAAGCCTCTCACTGCCCCTGCACCTCTGGCCTGTACCACAGTTCTGTATGCATATATAAATCTTAAAAAAAAAAAAAAGTGAAAAGAAGAGAAAAACACAATCCTGAAGGACTGTGGGTTTAATCCCACCACCCACCACACAGACCTCCCCTTTTGTGTGAGCCTCTCCCTATTTCATAAGACATGGGGTATCTGAGGAGATTTTATTGGGCCAATAGCCATAGTAAGGACATTTAGCTACGAGGGCAGGGTCTCCAGTTCCTCAGTTTGCCATGGGGTGGGCATTTGACTGCTCCTTTTACACACTTATTTTTTGCCCAAAGGAACTTGGTGTCAGAGATATCAGTTCACTGGAAGGTGAGCTTGTCGTCAGCATAAAGGTCCTCCAGAATCTCACAGGTCAAGGAAATGTCAGGCCATGCATTTGAAGGGTTTGCAGATTTAGAAGATACACTGAAACAGATGGACAATTTGTTGTCAGTGAACTAGGGTTCATATCTACTCTGTTTTTATAAATGAATCTTTTTATAAATGAATCTATTTATAAATCTACGTAACATTTATAAATCTTACAGGCTGTTTCTAATGGCGGGGAAGAAAGAGACAGTGAGAGAGAGAGAGGAGAGAGAGAATAAAGAATGCTTTCCTAACAAGAATGATAAAAACGTGTTTTATGGCCCTTCTCAGAAGATGTTTTTGGGTGTTTTTTCCTTCCCTGTATTTATCAAAATAGATGCACTATGGAAAAATAATGCACTACATAAATTTTAGTTATATTAGCATAAAAATGAAAAGTAATCACAGGAAATGATTACAGTATAAGTATGCTTATAAATTCAATATTTTTCTTTGTAAAAGATGCAGTGTATGATTTCTAGTGGGAAAAAAACATGCTTATTTCATATCTGAAAATGGACTTTTTTAGTATAACAAAGGGGAAAAAAACAGACCACTTAATGTGAGTTAATAGAATTACACTTAGCCTGAACAGCTCTTCCTACCGCTCTGAAGCACTCACCAACATTTAACAGAAATGTCAAGTCTGTTGGTTTATGAAATGAAAATGGTAACATTCAACTTGCCCCTACTCATCCCGCAGGGTTGTTCTGGAAGATTAAATCAGTCAGTAGTATATACAAAAGAGGCATTTTAATTTCTGATAGATCACGGTTCATCCTGAGAAACACTCAATTTCATGTGGAAAATAGAATCCTTTGCTTTCACATCATTGGGGGCACTGGTCCAGGGCCTTTCTGCTCTATCACAGCTCTCTCTGGTCAAGGTCCAGAATCATCTGTATGTAGAATGAGAAGTACAGATGTCTTGAGTGACTGAACAAATGAACGTACTCCCAAGAGAGTTTGGGTGGATCTTGACAGTCTCAGAGATGTGCCTGCTTCCTTCCAGTGGCAATCCAGGGTGGCTGAACAGGCCACTGTGGATGAAAGAAAAACACCCCAGGGTCTTGAGGCAGCAACTACCACGCTTTCCACTCCATTGACATGCCAGACTATCTCTAAGTTGACAGTGAGAGAACATACAAGGTCAGTATTTTAAGGTTTTTGTCTTGAAAAAGATCACATTTTTGGCCTTTTTTGCTTTACAAATCATCTTCCTTCTTTGTCAAACCAGTTTCTGGGTTATGTGAAGCAGAATGGGTAAGTGAAGAGGAGGAAAACAGAACTAGCAATGTGAGAGAAAGTGGAGAGAGAACTGAAGACAGGGCCCTCAGGGAAATGGTTGTAAACTGGATGTCTCATCATACAGTAAGCAGAAGATCAAAGTTCTTTCAAAAACACGATTAACCATGTGAATGTCTTCTTAATTTATTTTGGATGCTGGGCTGAGTTTCTCTGGATGATATACGAAGTAATCATGTGAAGCTGTGGTGTTTGTTCAGGAACCTTGGCCTTAATACCTTTTGATGGCATATATATTATCTGAGTGATAACACATCACTGACAAAATTCAAATGATGAATCTAGTGAGAATTTAGTAATGAAACCTATGCTTTATGCCTCAAAAATCCTTGAAACTCCTTCAGATCCCCACAATGATGTGACAAAGATTGTATTTTCCACATGAAAGTGAGTGTTTCTCAGGATGTACTATAGTCTAGCAGAAATGAATAGGTGAACTTTATCAGCTATTTCTTTACAACTAAAGACATTTTTTTCTCCTTTGGCCAAGTCATTCTCTCAGACTCTGTAATTCTCCCAGAATGGAGTAAAAGAACAAGTCAGATTATCATTTGTTGTCTGTATTATGTTTGGCAATGTGAACATTTCAACAAAGTGAGCATTATTATCACAAGGCTGGTAGATGAGTCAGGTTTCTGGCACCCCATGTCCAAGTCACTTGATACATAAAATTAACCATCATGGCTGGGTTTTAAAGATTATAAACAAACCATCATTTCACTCAGTAGCATGTAGTGTGAGGTGCATCTCTGCTTGTTTGCTGGAGCCAGCCAGAAACTGTTTGAGCCAGGCCACGCACTATGCTGAGGGATCCCTCACAGATGTTTTTCTACTTTCAGCATCTCTGCTGAAGGGCCAGGTCTTCCTAAAAGTGGGTGCAAAAGGCAGCAGCTAGGAGCAGGGTCGGCAGGGGGTCTGGAAAGAAACTCTGGCCTCAGGGAGATACCTGAGGAGGCTTCGTGCCACCAGTGCCTCAAAGAGCTTCTTTCTACCTTATGAAACTCCCCACCTCTCACCTCTACACTAGAGATTTAAAAAGTAAACAAGCATCAGGGGGACAAAGAGCTAATAGAAGAAAGAGGCTGCTCAAAGAGGAAACAAAGAATTGATTGTTGCACTCAGGTATCAGCCCCAAGAGCTGTTTTCTCTGTTTTGCTTTGTCTCTCAGAGTTCATTTTGTTTTGCAACCAGAAATACACTACAGTTTAAAGCCTTATCCAAGCTGAACCCTCCCTCTCCTGTGCACCAACTCTTCCCAAAGTTTAATCAGGCAGTGGTGTGCCTTGCATCCAGATGAGGAATCCTTGGTGAATATCATTCTGGAATAATAGCTTCTTTATAATAATGACTTACAAGTAACTCATTACCTTCTCACCAGCCAAAAATATGCGCTTCTCCAGGGCATATCTAAATGACAGTGAGTAAATATGGAAGGAAAGAATTAACCGCTTTACATGGAAATATGCACTCATTTCCTTTCATGGAAACTGGCTTAGCAAACTGACAATTCTGTCCTGATTCCACAATTGGTATGTATTCTTCTTTGCTTAATTCTCATAACAAACAAGACTCTAGTACACTAACTTGTTGCCCAGTCCTCAAGCTACAACTAATTTCTCCCTTTCCTTTCCCTTAGCATTTATCTGTACATCGCTCCAGGGTTTTAGGCCTTGTGGTATCATCATTTAGGTATACTATAGCTCATCTTTCCTGCTATATTTTAATCTTTGCATAATGTATCTTTACACCTTACAGAGCACTCATCATGGTATTTTGTTTTTGGTATGTTTGCAATAAGTACAATTATAGTGAGACTGTGTATTTTCCACGCAATAGTCAATAGTCCTTAGTAGGCAAATAGCACTACACTAGCAATATACTACATACTGGATGATCACCAACATGGAGGGCTTTATGTCATGTTGGTGAAATGAATTCCTTATACACAGAACAACCAGATGTCCATTCTGCTTCAATTAGTATCTTCTTCAACTTAGTGCAAACACAAATACTAAAAGTTGTTCAAAATAAGGAATTCAATACTATGTAATATATGGTTTCTGTAACTATTACAGCAGCATGTTGAGAAATACTGATAATAACTATAATTTAAGTAGCAAGGTAATTCTGTTTTAATAAAAGTCCTATTTACTAAAAAGGTTGGAGTTAACCTGATTTTAATATTTGCTTGTAAGTAAAACAAACAAGAATAGTAGGGAAGCCCATGTTTAAAGATTCAGTTGTACGAAAAAAAAAAAAAAGGCTAGAATATTGGGGGGAGAACCTTTTAAAAAGGACCAATTATGGGGGGGGCAGTAGTTTTACCAACTATTCAAATCTATTACTATGTTTCTATAATTAAAACTGTTGATATTGGCACAAAACAAGAAGGAAATACCAAAGAAATCAAAAACACAGAAATAGATTTACTTGCACATAGCAATAATAGAATGTATGGTAAACTTAGCTTCTCAAATCCTTGGAGAAAAATATATATTTTAGTAAGTGGTAAGGACTAATGGAAAAATATAAATAATAATATAAAGTTGGGCCCACTCCCACCAAGATAAATTTCAAATAAACAGGAATGTTTAAATGTCAATAAAAAAAATGTATCATGTAACAACCGGAAAAAAGCAATATGAGTGAATATATAATCTGAGGATAGGAAAAGTCCTTAACCAGAACTCAAATATCCAGAAATAATAGGGAAAAACTGACATTTTTGATTATTCAGACTAATCCAAAAACTTTTGTATGACAAAAATACACTATAATAATGGTGTAAAATAGTGGCAAAGTTTGAACAAGACATGTAACATCACAGGTAAAGGGTTAATATTCCTAATATATTTTATTATTTATACATATATAATCTATATATTTGATTTTTTAAATGCACAAATTTAGCAAATAGTGGCCTATTTATTTTGCATTTATGAATGCCATGGTCTACTAGCCGTCTCTGTATGTCTCTGTAGGAGACATTGTGTTGGTTGCCATGCCAATTGAGACACTCAATACCATAATTTTGCAATGATTAGGGTCCTTGTTACCAGCAAGCCTAGATCTGTGCTGGGTTCTCCTACTCCTTGGACTACAGAGGAGAGCCACTACTGAACATTTCCATGATCGTGGTGATCTCCGCTGGCCAGCAATTGCTTGACTGTTCCCATGGGACATTATCTTCCAGGGACCCTTCCTGCCTGCTTCACTAAAATTTTCCATTGCTCCCCACCAGCTGACTTGGCAGTTAGGTATCCAACTTCACGTGGACCACATCACTCTTTCCAGTCTTACAGGAATCACTCCAATAGCAAACGTGAACTGTCTCCTGAGGTCTCTGCCATGTTATTTCAAATCTTACATCTCCATATATAATTATTAACTTACTTGCTTACATATAAATAGTCCCTATCCAATCTATTGATATATTCCTATCCCCTTGATCAAATGCCCTCTGATCTCACCCATGCAAAGACTCCCTGCTCATACTAATTCATGCTGGTTGTGTCCTACAGCTCTTTTAGAGTATCGTATATCTTTCTTCTTCTACCAGTCCTTTAGTATCTCCCAGCTGCTTAATGCTATGACTTAATCTTAACATGAGCCATGCACTCAATAGGGGGGCTTAAGAGCAGACACTGAGAAAGTACATGCTACATGATGGTGGCTTCCTAAGTTATCTCAAGGAAGAGGCATGTGTTAGTTCTTTCTAAGAAGAGATGAGGCACTTCTAAAGTCTCGGAGAGTTTAGAAGCTAGTGTACTCAAAATTTAATTCACCCAGATAGCTGCTTCCCATTTTTTCCCAGATTGAGCTCAATCTTGGCATAACAGACTGTCTTGGTTGGCTGTTTAACCTTCTCCGGGGCTTGGTCACTTGATTAAGTCTTGAGCCTGGACCTGGTCCTCAAGCTTTTCCTGACTTCTGCCACAGCAGAACTCCTTTGCAAACTACCAGAAAATTCTCCTACTTTTGATACCTAGTTTTTTGCTTCCTTGTTCATCACTTACAGTGTTTCATCATCTTTCTCTAGGACATCAGGAGTACTTAGCAGTAAATACTCAGTCTCTTTGCCCTTGGAGTTACTATTGCTCACAGACCTCTCAACTGCCTGACATGTCAAACCAGACAGATACTATCAGATACTATATTACATCTACTAATATATCATTCCATTTCATTTCTGGTGAGAAGTTTAACCACTGGATTGCCACCTTGGGCCAGATACTATATATATCCTCACTGCCAGCAGGGAAATACGTGAACCAGCTCCAGAACCTCATCATATCTATCACCCATGTTCTCTAGTAACTGTTAGCATCAACTGTCTCACATCATGTTACCTCTGTAGGAGAAATAGGGGTTATATAGAGAAAGAGCAAATCAACTTATGGAGATTATACCAAATGTTACCTGGCTAAGGATTTTAAAACTATCACTGAAACAGAGTCACTCTCTCTGGTTCTTGGTCTTACCACCTGACACAGAAAGTATAAACACATGGGGTCTTATGACAAAAAAAAAGAAAGAAAGATGGGTTTATTCTAACCAACAATTTAGAAGGAGAGAAAGAACTCCCGGTGTAGAAGAGGGCAAAGCTCTGGTTATCCTCAGTAGAACTACCATTACAGGAGTGGGCCGGGTGCAGCTAGGTCTGCTGGGTCTGCAGCTGGGGCTTGTGGCACTCTGGGGTCTTACAAGTCCTGCCACCACCAGGGTGGTTGGGTGTGGCAAAGGTTTGTCATTGTGGAGCTTGAGGGCTCCCTCCCCCCAGAAGGGATCAAGGCTAATTGCTGAGCTAGTGGACAAGAAAAAAGAGAAGTGCACATGCAATGCTCCCTATTAAAGGCTCCTAAAATGGCTTCTGAGATCAACCCCCTTCCAGGAAGCCTCTTCACTCAGGGGTGCAGTTCAGACCATGGCACCACCATGGCAAGCATTGTCTGTGCTAGCCTGGACAGGATCTGGATATCAGTGGGAAGAGCTGGGTCCATCGTCCTGGCCAGCTGCCAGAGGGCCTGGGGAACTGAGGGCTCAGTCGCCATGGGCTGCTCCAGTAGTATGTTCCCATTCTTAGTTTGTTGGCCAATTAGCTATTGCTTGTTGCATTGTTTGGTAATTTTTATATACTTACAATTAATCTTTTGGGTATATCTAATGATTTTTTTAAAGATAAGAAGGCAAGAAATAAATTGTTTATTAATTGTTTATGTTGGAGAGTCTTATGCTGTCATAATTAGAAAATTATGAAAAAGCATTCCTGCGTTTAAATCTTTTGTTTTGGGATTCCAAATACTTTCCAATAGAATATATATTTTTTTGTTATTGTGGAAAGTATATATGGTACTAGAATTAATGAAGAATAGTGGTAGCTCATTATTCTCACTTTTTCTTATTAGCTTAATAATTGATTTTCAATAGGAAAATCACTCATTTGACTCTTAATCATATAGCCTATTTTAGCTTTTAAACAAGTAATGTCTGAAATCTCCATTCTGAGATGCAGAGAAAGATTTATATAGCACTAAGAAGTCATGATCTTAAGAGCTCTCTGAGCTAACTTTCAATACAACGAAAGATAGTTTCTTTTGTTAAGCTCTAATAAATAATGGGTTCTGATCTTGCTCCATTAAGTTTCATCTTTCCATAAAACTTGTTGCAACATAAATGTAATGATTCTTAATTCTTTTTTTTTTTTAAAGATTTATTTATTTAATCATACAGAACTGGCTGCAGGCCATGTAGTCACCTCCAGGGCAGGTGGGGATCGAACTCATGCTGAAGTGGCTTTAGCTTCTTAGTGCTGGGCTTTATCTCGCTGCACCACCAGGGAGGACCCTGATTCTTAATTCTTGCATGATGAAATCCTTAATTATTGATAATTCACTATAGGCCAGAATTATCAATAAAAGTATTAAGTGACTGTTTTTTCAGCAAAGTAAATAATCATATGTATTTTCCATAAAAATATATCGTGCTGTTCTGTGGGTGATGAATGGCAGAAAAGAGGGTAGGAAAGAAGGAGAGATGTCATTGATGACTCCTGCCAATGTCCAGCCAGAAAACAGGTGTTTGAATTAGATGTGACAGTACTCATGGAGAAGAATGGAATCAAGAAATCTTTTGGCTATATCCAGAGGAAGATGTTGACAATCCAGCTGATCTAGAGCCAAGGAACAAGAACTAGTCAAAGCTGACTCACATTTCCAGTCAGGCAGATTGATTAAAAATGATTAGGTTGCTGCTGCCTTCACCAAGTCAAATTCTTCTGTTAGGGTTGTATATCATTATATGGTATTTGGTAAGTAAAGATGGAGAGCAACAAGAGCTTCTTAGGAGGTAGAACTTGGTTTCATTTATCTTTGCTCCTGTTTTAACACCTGAGCAAATTATCTAGCATGTGGAGATTTTTAAATCATTGTTGAATTGAATCAAACAGGCCAACATGTTGTCTGAGGGGCTTAGAGGGACAATGAAAAGAAACTGTATCCTCTGAGTTTCTCCAGTTTCTTTTATATTAGAAATTCTTTTTTGTCCCCCTTAGCCCCCGCCTGAAGGATTCCCATAAGCTAAAGACATTGGAAGAACCCAGGCAGTTAACATAAGAGGTCGGAACACTATAATGGCTGAGGTTTTAGAGTTAGGCCTGGGTTTAAAAATGTTCAATAAGTTGGGTTACCTTGGTCAAGTTAATTAATCTCTTGAATCCTTTGTATTAGCCTCAGTGAAAGGGTAATGACATGCCCATCTTACAGGTTGATATGAGGGATCATTGACTCTGAGAAACCTGCCATGTAATCAATAAATAGATCCTTGCAATAGCAAAGGAACTGAGATAGGTACCACTAGGTCAGGGGGACCTTGGGAAGTACCTGGGGTGGTCAGGGAGGGGCTTGGGTGGGTGGGTGTGAGTGTCAAGGGCCCAGCAGACAAAATTCATTTACTAAAGACCTGCGTACAAAAATGTCTTTATACTTTTCTCCCTACAAAAACTAAAATCATTGGTGGTAAAGATATATCTGTTCATTAATTTCCTGCTCATCTTGCAGCTTTGCACAGCCTCTACAGTTAATTTTTTTTACCACCACCTGGTGGCATCATGACAAAATTGCAGGGATGGCTGTGAGAATGAATCAACAATCACCCCAAGAGTATGTGCCTGAGAGTGAATTCTAGAGGTGGGAACAGCATGGAGGGACCCACCACTCAGTGGCATTTTTATTAGGCCCAAAGTTGCATTTGTAAACTTTACTAGAAAGTGAAAATTGCAGAGAAACTGCATCGTATTAAACTTTTCTTTTATAGTTACTTGAACATAAAACGTCTCTCCAGAGTCTCAACCTCTCCCCCCTGCAATGGCTTGTGTTGAGTAAAGTTGTACTATATTTGAGGAAGTTTTACATTTCTCCCAGTGCCAATCTATTTAAAGGTCAGCTAAGCTCAACTAAAAATAAAAACCCAAAGTGGACCTCCTGCTAGTGCTTTCTACATCCCATTTATACAAAGGACTGGTTGGCTTATTACTATATATTGATATTTGGTAAGTCTATTGTTATATATTGATTGTTTCTGTGTTAGCCCAACTGAGAATTACGGATCTGTGGTTGTCAGCATTTGATAATTTTTCTTAGCATGAGCTATATGTTATTAACTTACAAAGAATTAGATTTTTCATAGCCTTCACTGAGGTTTTTTTTTTTTTTTAATGAAGTCTAAGCTATATGGAGCAAATGCAGCTCTACTTTGGGCCTCGGCTGACCAGCTTGTGGTGCTAGGGGTGGCTCAGGGCTGCTGCTAGCTTCAACTGCCTGTGGCTGTCTTTCCTTCCTTCACAAAGGTCCAGGAGATTGGGCTAGTTCCTTGTAGGGGAATAGGGAAGAAGAAGTTTTTGAAAGGATTAAAAAAAGTTCAGGGCCCTCCCTGGTGGGGCAAAAGGTTAGGACACAGCTTTGCAAGCTAGCCGCAGCCGCTTCAGCGAATTCGATCCCCGGCCCTGGCGGTGACCCACACGGCGTGTCAGACCTCTCCTGACCTGCCTGCTGCTCCCCTCAACAGTATACTTCATTGATCTGCCTGTTCTGCTCCCCACTCTATCTCTGGTAAATCCCCTCGCTGCTCTTGCACCACTGGTCTGTAGCCCAATTCTGTATGCATAAGTAAATAAATCTTAAAAAAAAATCCCCCTTTGGCAATCGTCCTGCTTAATATTCCCTGATGGCTCCATCTCTATACACCCATGAGATCTTTCATAGTCCTAGCTAAAACTTAAGTTATCCCTTCCCTTGCTAAACCTATCAATTCATTCTGAATTAAACTGTGCTGGTAGCATCATTTTTACCCAATCTGCCTGACTGGAAATGTGAGTCAGCTTTGACTAGTTCTTGTTCCTTGGCTCTAGATCAGCTGGATTGTCAACATCTTCCTCTGGATATAGCCAAAAGATTTCTTGATTCCATTCTTCTCCATGAGTACTGTCACATCTAATTCAAACACCTGTTTTCTGGCTGGACATTGGCAGGAGTCATCAATGACATCTCTCCTTCTTTCCTACCCTCTTTTCTGCCATTCATCACCCACAGAACAGCACGATATATTTTTATGGAAAATACATATGATTATTTACTTTGCTGAAAAAACAGTCACTTAATACTTTTATTGATAATTCTGGCCTATAGTGAATTATCAATAATTAAGGATTTCATCATGCAAGAATTAAGAATCAGGGTCCTCCCTGGTGGTGCAGCGAGATAAAGCCCAGCACTAAGAAGCTAAAGCCACTTCAGCATGAGTTCGATCTTAAGAGGTCTCTGAGCAAACTTTCAATACAACGAAAGATAGTTTCTTTTGTTCAGCTCTACTAAATAATGGGTTCTGATCTTGCTCCATTAAATTTCATCTTTCCATAAAACTTGTTGCAACATAAATGTAATGATTCTTAATTCTGATAGTCTGAAAAATAAGTTGGAGATTCCCAACTGTTCATTTTCTCAACTCTTTCTCTTCTGCTATTCAAGGTAGTATTAGGCCTAATTAATTTTGTACTAACTTTTCCTGATACTACCTTGAATAACATCAGAATGTATGAACTACTTATGCTGTAGTGGGCATTTTTATTATTAATCATCATCCCTTCCTTTGAGAATCTACCCCTTCCATACCTAGCAAGATCCTGATAGAGATATTAATCACATAGCCCCTCCTTCTTTACCACAGTGGTAGATATGAGACTCCTTAGATTATCTAATCCTGTCCCTCGAGACATAGTGATTGGCCCAGGGGTGTGTGTGAGCTACAAACAGAGCCCATCAGACTCCATGCTTGGGACTGATATATGAGCATCTGCAGAAGAAACTTTTTTCCCTGCTGGGATTTCTAAGCAAGAACTATGTGACCCTTGTCTACCATGTAGAGTCTACAGGCAAAAGGAAGTCAAGTAGAGACCAACAGAGGAAGAGATAGAGAGAGTCATAGAAGCCTGAGGACATCATTTGAACTCTTGAATAAGTTTCTTAGATGCCCAGTTATATGAAATAAGCACACACATAAGTAAAATAATGCGTTTTTTTTTTTTCCCTCAGTTGGTTGGTTTATATATATTTGGTGTAACTGACAGCTGAAGAAACAGAATAAGAAGTTGAGTCGCTGTTGTTTGGGAGAAAGTATCCTGATTTTTAAAAGAAAAACTATAATACCCATAAACCTTGCTGGTCACCTGTTAATAGCACTGTACCCTTAAATCTCTGAGGGTAAAGAAGCACAGAGTAGAGGTCCTGGCACAGTGCTCTGCTCTTCTTTCACTGTGCCCCCTGAGAACAGCTCTCTTGGTTATGAGTTCGCTGTGTTTCCCAGGTCTCTTCCGGAAGGATTTGGAGCAATCTCTGCCACTCTCTGTAAGTATTAAGGATGTCACTGAAAGCAGCTTCTTGGAATCCTAAGTATCTGAGGCAGACTTCTCCTCCCTATTAGCAATTTGAACAGTTTGCCATCCGGTCTTGGGACTTGACCCTTTTTCTTTGCTCTGCCTCTCTGCAAATGCTGAGTGATGAATTGAAATCACTGATCTAAGGTTTCTACCTCCACACAGGGCAATATTTTAGCCCATTCCTTTTAGTGATGAATAAATAGGCTTCCATCTGTGAATCATCTGAAAATAAGCATTTTCTGTGCTCTCACTAACCATTGTTAAATCGGTAAGTCATTCATCAATTTCAATTACCTGGCACGATGGGAGGATAAGAACTGGAAACTCTCACCGTGGCTGATACATGGTCTATGATGCCCTGGACTGGAATTCAGTTACTGAAAACACATCAAAAAGGGAGCGGGGTTTCAGCCTCACAAGCTCTGATAATTTACTGCTAAAAATAAACATGTGCTCAAGAGACAACTACTATGTAAACACTCTCAGAAAGATTCTTCAGCATCTGCATACAGAAGCTGCCATCCAATACCCAGGGAAGCTGAGGGCAGGGTACACAAAGAATGCTTTATCTTTGGGGGGAGCCTGCATCTGCTGAGCATGAAGGAAAGGCAGGACAAAGAGTTGCTTCTCTTGTTCAGGCAGGGAAATGAAACGTGATTCATTGTTCCGTCTTAAGCAGTTGCACATTTACTATTCCATAACTGTGCTAAATATTGGCGCTTGCCTTTCATTAGGAACAGAACACAATCCTTCCCATTAGTGAGGACCACGCAATACTTATTGGGAAGCAGAAACATCAACACGCCTTGTTCTCACTGAGTGCTCGGTGCTGTTCCCAACATAGTACTTGGCATTTGGTAGGTGCTTGGTAATTTGGAGTTTATTTTTTACCCATTTTCCACTAATACTGTCTTCTTCAGGCAAATACAGTTTATGCAAATCAAAACTATAAGGCAGCGAAATTAGGACCCAATAACTGTAAAATCAAAAGACTCCTTCACCTCAGGATGATTTTAACCTAAAAGTTCCCTCTCTTGGGGTGCATTTAAAATGTCACACAACTTCATATACATCTTCTCAGCTACTTATTCAGGCGTGGGTCCTGTTTTGCCTCTGCTAGGATTTGCAAGGGAAGAGCTAAAGGAAGAATTGGCCAAAAGAACAACTGTTTCATGAGGTATAAAGTTGAAAACTTAAAAGCTTTTAACTTAAAATTAGGTTTGGGGATTATCTGAGGTCTTCAAATATTCATACAAATTGTGTTCTTCATTATCAAGGGTCAGAGGAGAAAGTATGCAATGCATGAGAATTGACTGCTTGCATTGTGACAGGAAAACTTCCAGAATCATCAATTCATGCCTTTATGGGTTTTGAATATGAATTTTTGGGTGGATCACACATTCATCTTGATGGCGAGTTGTTTTGACTGAGCGGGGTGAGACCCAAAAACCCAGGATGAGTAAGGGTGGGAAACGACACATGCCTGCTACTGGGTTTTCTGCTTTCTGGGCTCATTGGGAAGTCTGAACACAGAAACCTACCCCCACCCAGAAAAGCCCAGACTTCCCCCAGAGCATCTGCCCTCACCAGCCACCCCTCCAGATCCATGCCATTCCTATCTGCACTCAGTATTGTCTGGAAATACTCACGCCATGTCTAAACTCCTGGTCTAAACATCTTTGTGGGTGTCCTTTGAAATGTGGGCAGGTAGTTGAGTTTCTTTTTCTTCTTTTGAGCTTGTTTGTGTTATCCTATATAGTTATATATTTATTAAATAACATTCTTTAAGGAGAATTGAGGTTTTTTCATGATTCCTAGCATTTACTGAATGATACCTGACATTTTTGACTATTAATTCCATCCTATTTCTGCTGCTGAATCAGAATAGATGAAAACCATCGCCTAATTCTAGTTCTCAGTAAATCTTTTATAAAGGACTAAAAGTCGAAATCCAGAACTTTAGAAAAAATTCTCTAGTTAATTCCATAGACTTAAGCAAGTCCTGGGCCAGGACCCTGGTGATGTTCAACTGTATGTTAACTTGACAATGATATATCATCCAGTATTATCCTGGATGCTTCTGTGAGCTTCATGGGCTTTGTGTAAAGCCAATGTCCACAAGGATGTAGGTGTTCCTCACCCAATGAGGTGAAGGCCTGCACAGAACAGAAAGACTGAACTCCCCTGAGCAAGAGGGAATTGTGCAACCTGTGCGCTTGAACTGCAACATTGAGTCTCCAGTTTTCTAGAACTTGCCAACCTCCATAACCACATGGTTAATTCCTTATATTGATGTGTATGTCTGCATAACTATAATACATATATATCAATGGCACACACATACATAACCACACTTCCTTTTGGTTCTATTTCTCTGGAGAACATTGACTGAAGCGAACCTCTTCCATTTTAAATTATGGAGTAAACTGGATCCATCCTGTATACATCATCATTGGTATCATGAGCTAAAGACTGAATATGTGCAAGAGATTTGAATTAAGCACTCAACAAATTGAAGATTTGCTTCAGTAAACCTTGAACTTAGGAATTTTTTTTAAAGATTTATTTATTTATGCATACAGAACTGGGGTACAGGCCAGAGGCTCAGGGGCGGCGAGAGGCTTCACCAGAGACAGAGTGGGGAGCAGAATAGGCAGATCGACAAAGTACGTTGCTTAGGGGAGCAGCAGGCGGGTCAGGAGAGGTCTGCCACGCCATGTGGTCTCCTCCGGGGCAGGCAGGAATTGAACTCATGCAGAAGTGGCTTTAGCTTCTCAGTGCTGTGCTTTTAACCCGCTGCGCCATCAGGGAGGGCCTAAACTTAGGAAATTATAGTGAAAATCAGTATACTTGAAGTGTACTTGATGGTGAGCATCACAAGTTTCTGAAAAGTCCTTGCGAGAGCTTGCTGCCCCAAGTCCACTATTGGCATTTTTTACTCTTATAGATGACAAGGTATGCATTAAGCACTTGAAGGCCAAGAGTAAACCACAGCTTGACTCTGTGTTCCCCCACCCGACCTAGCTTCTGGGTGCTGATGCCACTCTGCTCTCTGAGACGCCACACCTTGTCTGGTCATTTTTTTTTCTTTTTAATATTTTTTCTGATCATCCTTTATGTAGTGTTTGCCCCAATCCATTACCACTGACCTCCACTCACAGATATTCTCTCCAACTTACCTGATGCCCTTCCCTAACTAAAAAGACTGACAGATTTGCCAGATTATATCAATCTATGCTCTGTGGCTTCTCCTGGCCCATCGTTTCATTTCAGGCCAATTCCAAGTGCTAACATGAAACTAAACCAATTACTTTATTTTTATATAATTTATTGTATGTTATTTTCAAAAAGCTTTTTAATACTTTCTACTATATTAAGAGCTCCAATATTACCTTTCCTTTCTGCTTGGTGAGCAGTCTTTTAATTTCATCTTTTAATATCACATAATTCAGAAATGTATGCAATCTTAAGTATATAGTGCAATGAATTTTTATATCATAACATAGCTGGATATAGACAGCACCCAGATTAAAAAAAAAAAACATTGTCAGCACCCTAGAAGTATGCCTTCCAATTGTTACTTCTCCCTAAAGGACGTCCACTCTCTTGGCTTGTCTATTTTTTTTAATTTTATGCAAGTAGAACCAAATGGTTAGCAGCCATGGACATATGCCAACAGATAAATGAAGTACACTGCTGAGGGGAGCAGTGGGCAGATCAGAAGAGGTCTGCCAAGCCACATGGGTCACCTCCCTGCCTGAGATCAAACTTGCACAAAGTGGCTGTGGCCTGCTCTGCAGTGCTGTGCTTTAACCCATTGTGCCACCAAGGAGAGCCCTACCTCGGACTTTATTTCCATATTGGCATCTGCTTGCTAAACTGACATACTTATTTTAGCATCACTTCTCTCATTCAACATATAGTGAGATTCATCCTTGAGTAATCCTTTTATTTAAAAGTATGATCATATGTTGGGTCCTTTGCCTGGACAGACCTCCCCACCTCCCCCATAGAATCATATGCACACTGTTGTGTGGAAACAAAGAATGAGCCATGGGTGCTGGAACAGAAAAACAGGAGGCAGG
>NW_004567103.1:25996742-26021659 GCF_000260355.1 Condylura cristata | reverse complement strand
GTCCTTCGCTCAGACCATCTCTGCTGTCGTGCTGGCGCGGCAATCATATTACCAAAAAGGCTATTAAAACTGTGATGATAAATACGTCAAATCTTTGACTCACTACAGTCTCTCATTCTGTGATTATATCTACTCTTCCACTGCTAGCCTCCTCAAACCTCAAATTCTCTCCAAAAGTCTAACACAACCTAATGTGCACCCCTCAGAAGATCATACCCCAAAATCTCTCATAAGTTATCACATATTCATTTGACAAATATACATTAAACCTACATCATGTCCAATGCCAGGAGAGGTATCTGTTGGCAATCGAATAAATTCCAAATTCAGTACCCTGGCAGTTGTTGGTGCACCAATGTGGTTCCAATTTCTCTGGTCAGAGCTTCTTCACATCTCCTAGACTTGTCCTAGATGTATGTCCCTCATCCCAAGGATTCCTTAGGACTTCCCACTGTGCAGGCTGAAGCTAAAGGCAGATCGGGCAGGACTGGAATCTATTAAGAGCCCCAAATGCCGCCCCAGACTTTGACTTGATCCTCAGGCAGCATTTGTGGTGCTGGTAATACCGGAGAAAGGCCCTTGGATAAAATGGGGAGAACTGGCTGAGGACTAAGAAAACAAAGTTCAAGGCCCTGTACTTCACTTTGTGATATGAACCAGTCATAATCATTTCTGAGCCTCATTTAGATTGATCTGAAGTCCTTTATGTCCTATTGAAGACTCCAGCCTAAATGATTAGACAGAGATGATGAGATGGTACTGGCACTTTCGGCTGCAGAATGAGCCACACCATGTACTTTATGGTTTGGTTACTTTCTTTTGTCATTTACTTGGATATAATCTCCTGTGTTGCTTTGTCCCAAATACCGGGTAACCCTGATCTCCATCTGGTACTTATTCTGTGGGCATTTTGGGGACTTTTCATTTCCTGTATTTGAGTCTGGAATCTTCAAAAGCCTTCATTCAGTTTGGAAGGGGATAAAATTGGCACAGCATTATAAACTTAGAAAAGCTGAACATTCTATATTCCATAAACACATTCACATACAAGGACACCAAAAATCCAAACAATGTCATTAATATGTAACAGCTGTTGTTCATGTTAATAACTTTGATTTTTAACTTGTAAGTTCATACAATCGAATATATCATTTTATATTTGTGTAAAAATTTTAGTTGTAAGAAGTAAAATATTCTCAAGTCAGGACTATAAGATTAATCATTTCAATATTTTTTGTTTCATAGTTTCTACCAATGATCTAAAAATAGTTAAAGAAGTTTGCTCGCTTTTCTTTTAAATATGAATTCCTTTTGTCTTGATCATCTGTCATTTGAGACTCCTAACTTCCCTCAAAATTGAATTCCATGTGTGAATTTTTAATGCCTAAAATTAGTGGTTAAAAATGTAAGCATAACAACATATATGCAACTATAGTCAAGTTAAAATGCTAACTATTAATGCATGTGATATGCAATATTTTAAGCACTTAATAGCACTTAAAAGATTTTGTCTTCATATAGCTCTAATTTTCTCTAGAGCTTTAATTCCATTTCCAAAGCATATTTATTTGCTGCTTTAAAAATGGCCAGAGGAAGCCTAGAAAAATATGTGACCAGAAATTTAATAAGTCTCTTTAAGTTTATAAGATGACAGGAAAAGAAAGCAAAGTAAAATGTATTTTGTGTCTATGCTAACTCAGATTCTAGGTATTTTCATATATCTTCTCTCATTTAATTAAAGACAAGAAGGGGAAAAATTTAAATGAATTTTGAGAATCAGCAATTATTTGATGATTTTACTGAATTCATGAAGCTTTTCAATACCTCCTTCAAGTCCAAGTTGAATGAGTATTTATTTGAACTTCCTAAAACATTACCTCTGGCATATAATTAAAAAGAAACCTCCTGGACTCAACTTGATAAAATTGTGTTCACCATTTTGACCCTTCTATTTCTCCTATTCTGTCGTGATAATGTAGCATTAAAATTGCATTTTATTCAGACCCTCTTTGTTCATTTTATTTTCAAGGAAATCTGAGAATAGATCTGCATTAGGTGTGATATGTTTTCCATCGAGTGTTACAAAAATGGATTTTATTTGTATCTACTGGACATCATTGACAGAAAGTAAGATAATTTTGGGTTACTTCTAATTTAAGTGTTGAATTGTCAATGAATCCGTAGCAAAAATAGCAATTAAAAAATAATTGCACGTAAATAAATCATTCTGTACCTCTAAAGTATACTGAATTGTCCTAGCATATTAACGTGAAAGGGAAATTATAGGAGGGACAAAAAACAGTCATTAAACACTTTTGTAAATCCATTTTTTGTAAGAAAAGATGGATTTTCCTTCTAGGAAAAAATTGTATAATATAAGAGGATACTCTTTAATTATGCATCAATAAAACTACATGTATAAAATATGAATAAATAGACTCAAATATTAAAATCTACAATAGGAATGTCAGTGGCATTTTTATTGATTAATTAAAAGTGAGCATTTTGGGAAATTGCCACATCCTATTGCAGTTCACTAAAGTGGAAATTTAATAAATGGGACTCAAGTGACTTAAGAGTCAAGTTATTAATAACAGTTATTGACATTTGGGAGCAAAGAACCATCAAATTAGTTTTCTATTTGATTTTCACAACAGCCCAGTAAGTTCCCTATCATTATTGCCTTTCCCTTTTTACAGGTGATATTGATGTGAGCAGCATTCCTCGGGAAGAATGATCCTTAACTGATTTTGAACTCCCTGCTGGCCCATTTTCCATGAGGTCTAATTGGGGGCATCAGATGTACATGATTACTTACCTTTATGTAGCTCACCTACATTCCACTCCTGTAAGCTTAGCTAAACCCAAGAGATTGTGTAGTTATAGGCCAGGGCCTCTCCAACTTTAACCTACATAATAATTGCCCAGAGAACTTGTTAAAACACAGACACTCAGACCATTTAGTATGGCTGAGTGGGACCTGAGAACCTGCATTTTAATGATGCTTCTCCTGCAGGTCATGGCACATTCGTTGAGGAATACGCAAAGATTTTCTTTAATGCAGTACCTAACACAGTATGAATAGATTGTTAAAGTCCCAGAAAATAGTAGGTCAGCACTAATGCCGCTTATGCTAGCTGGACCTCTTGGCAGTGATATTGTGCAGCCCAACTTTCGAGAAGTGACTTACCTAGTCCACAGCCTGTGCAACTGTCTGCTGCATCCTGGAGTATGAACTGTAGGTGTCCTGGGAGGAGGAGTGAAGGGAAGAAGCTGAGAGTAGAAAGGCAGGATTGTTTCGACTACTGGATTTTAGGGTTTCCAAAGTCCAGGAAAATTATCGTAAGCTGTCTAGTCAGGCTGATTTAAGTCAGGAAATTTTTGCGTGGAAAGGATCTTAGATCTGATTTGGAAGTCAGATACTATAGATCGACTATTTGTGCTTCTCACCCCATCCCTGCACCCAAGTTCATATGTTGAAGCCTACTTCCCAGTGTGATGGTGTTTGGAGGTAAATCTTAGGGGAGTGCTTAAGTTCTGAATGTGGAATCCTTGTGAAAGGAATTCACACCCCAAAAGAAGCAGCCAGAGAGCTCCCTAGCCCCTTCTGACATGTAAGTGAAACTGGATACCACCCCCTCCCCACCTCTGGGTGCTTGTGCTAGGAACTCTGGGCACTGCATGTGGATGATGCAAGTGGCAGTGGGTGGTGGGCATTTTACTGGGGTTCAGACTATTGGTGGAGGCCAGCAGTGATGGTGAACAGCAGTGGGTTCCCAACCACACCACCCACACAGGCAGCCTCTGGTTCAGGGAGGAGCATGGGGCCTGGACTGGGGCTCGCAGGCTCCTGCATTCTTGTACTCTCTGAGACGTGCTCAGACCTATTTCCTTGGGCTGGATACTAGGTCGGGTGCTCTCGCCCGCATCCAGCAGCTGACCTTGAAGGAAGAAGAGAAACAGAAAGACTTCACAGAGAAGCCAGAGGGCTTCAGAGAGGCCAGGACTTCTATTTGCCTCTGGCCTGCCTCTGATATCACTTGAAAGGAGCTACCAGGTCTCAGGCCTGGTGTCTCAAAGAGCTGTTTGCTAACGGTGTGGGTTAACAACTCACAAGAGCTGTAACACTAGTGACCTGTAGTGGCTGGCACTACTGGCCAGTGCTGTCCAGTCCACAGCACTCCGTGTCTGGGTCACTTCTGAGAGCTGTTAATAGCCTGGCGGCATTACCACCCAGGACTGCTGCTTGTTGCTGTCTGGCTCAGTGTCTCGTGCCGTCCACCTTAGCCTTCAGGCCCTTGCTGTGGTTAGCTGCGGCGTCATCTCAGCAGCCCTGCCTATGAGCGCTTCCAGCTGTGGTGAGTTGGATCCTGGCCCGCTGCTTTTGCTGATGCCACAAGCACCACGCTTTTGTTGACAGAACAACGCCATCTTGGATGAACAGCCTTTTGTTTAGGGCTTTTAGACGCTGTGAACACTATCCGGGGTGAGATCGCCAGCTGCCTGTGGTCTTAACGATTCTTTGTTTTTCCCTGTTTGTTAAGTAAACCCCTGAGCCTGAGTGGTCTTGCAATTGTGCATGCAGGTGAAGAGCCCAGAGTGACCTGTCCAAAGGGCACTGTCCTTTGGAGGCTACAGCCCCCTACCCCATAACCTTGTTTCATTGTGGAGATGCCAAAAAGACAGTCATTGGTGAACCACCAGGTACCAAATCTGCTGTCACCTTGATCTTGGACTTGCAGCCTGCAGAATTGTAAGAAATACATCTATGTTGTAGTGTTCTGCTATAACATCCCAAATGGACTCAAATACCTGGAATCTGGGGAGTCTTGTTGTTCATGAAATACTATTTGGGGTCAAGCGGACGAAAGGTACGATGAAGTTGGGAAAACCATCTAACTCCATTAGTCCCAGGACTAATGTCAGTGACTTTGCTGGCACAGATGCTGGGAAGCGCGAGGCACCATGGCCTAGGCGGCAGGGGCAGCTCTGCCTTGCAGCTGGCAAATAGCTGCCTCCTTCACCTCGCAAAGTCAGGTTCAGGAGAACAGAGAACCGTGAGGGGCCACCTACACTCCCAATGGGAAAGAACAAGAAAAACTCAGATAGTCCAGTGGAGAATGAGGTTGAGGTCTGGGAGCAAGACAGGCAGGCATCAAAAGCTTGCTGTATTTCTAACAAGATTTGATTATTCATGCATATAAGAACTGGGATGGCCCTCCCAGGTGGCGCAGCAGGTTAAAACACAGTGCTGAGAAGCTAAAGCTACTTCCGCATGAGTTCGATTCCTGCCTGCCCCGGAGGTGACCACATGGCGTGGCAGACCTGTCCTGGCCCGCCCGTTGCTCCCCTCAGCAGTGTACTTCATTGATCTGCCTGTTCTGCTCCCTACTCTGTCTCTAGTGAAGCCTCTCGCCGCCTCTGAGTCTCTAGCCTGTACCCCAGTTCTGTATGCACAAATAAATAAATCTTGAAAAAAAAAAAAAAAGACTTTGGTAAAAAAAAAAAAAGAACTGGGATGTAGGCCAGAGGTGCAGGGTGCTGAGTGGATTGACCAGAGACAGAGAGGGGAGCAGAGTAGGCCGATGTACTGAAATATACTGCTGAGGGGAGCAGCAGGTGGGTCAGGAGAGGTCTGCTGTTATATGTGGGTCAACTCCCTGGCCAGGGGTCAAACTCAGGCAGCAGTGGCTGCCATAGCTTCATAGTGCTGTGCTTTAACCATTGTACCACCAGAGAGGGCACAACATCTTGCTGTTTATTTCTGAGAGTGGCAATCTCCTTCATGTTCAGGCTGGTGAGCTCCTAGGACATTCAAAACAAAGAAGTAAAAAATGACATCAATCATAAGAATACAGAGCGAGCATTCCTTTTGTGATAGCAAATAACTTCATGATTTTACTATTAGTCACACACCATGAGTAATTCACTTTTCTAATTGATCCCTGCTGCTTGTAAACTGCCACTTCAATTACCACTTCAGTTTGTTACCAGGTTTTGACATCTGATGCCAACTCCCGAATCTGGATTGTGAAAACATCAGATGAGCAGGTTTTGCTGAGATCAAGCTCACAGAGATTTGGAGCATCCTCTGCTCCTCCCGGAATTCCCTCACCAACCCATAGTGTCCATCTCTTTGAAGGAGGAAGGGTGTCCTCCTTCCTCTTCACTCCTGAAGGAAGGAGGAGGCTGTATGTAGCTGATAAATTTGGGGAAATTTATGAATTGTTTCTAGCTTTGTTCTTTCTGCTTATGAATGGCCAGTTCTCAGGTAAAGAAAACTCTCTCCAGGCCTCCCTGGTGGCACAACAGGTTAAAGTGCAGCACTGCAAGCTAGCCACAGCAGCTCCAGTGCAAGTTCAATCCCCCACCCCAGAGGTGACCCACATAGCACGGCAGACCTCTCCTGTCTCGCCGGCTGCTCCCCTCAGCAGTGTACTTTGTCCATCTGCCTGTTCTGTTCCCCACTCTGCCTCTGGTGAATCTTCTCACCTGAACCTCTGGCCTGTACCCCAGTTCTGTATGCATAAATGAATAAAATATTTTTTAAAAAAAGTATACTCTCCTCTTCTGTCAGGAAGAGGTCTGCCCTCCGTTAAGGAAAGTCCTAGGTGGGCAATCTAATTCAAAACCATTTAGCTGCTGTTTCAAATCACATTCTCTCATGGGGGTCCCAGCAAAAACCAGATGGCTTGCACAAATTAAGGTAATTGGGGAAAAAATATTTACAAAGGGACAGTTCACAAAAGGGGGGCAAAATGTAGGAACCATACAAAGGTCTGTGACATAGCAGAGCACCCCAGTGTGGATGGGCATCGTCCAATTTATTGAGGATTTGCCTGCATAGACAAAAAGACAAACAAGGTTAAATCTGCTCTCTACTTGTCTGCTTGAGCTCAACATTGGCCTCTTGCTCTCAGTGTTTCTGGATTTCAGACTTTCAGACCCAGACAGGAGTCAACACTATGGCTTCTCTGCTCTCAGGCCTTTGAACTCAACTGCTGTTGTCCAGTTTGCAAATAAGAGACTGCGGGACTGTCTGGAGAATCCTGACTACTACAAATATACTATGGGAGTCCTACTCACAGTGTCTTGGCATCTTTGGACTGTCCTTTGGCTTCCAACTGAAAGCACTTACAACCCTTTCCTTGATGGTTTTCTCAGGTCAATAGACTCTTACACACAGAGCAGCTACAAGTCTCAGACAGTGGATACTCGGAGCGCATTTCCACCAATAACTGATGAAGAATAACTACCTGAGCACCTTGCTCCTCAGGGAGCATGCCAAGGAATGTTCTACCCCATCTCCTGGAATTCATCAGTAGGATTGACGCCACTGTCCACAGTGGCAATGTGCTTGGTACTACATTCCTTATTAAGTTTCCTTCTCCTCGCTCTCTCATTTTCCCAGTTGTCACATGTGTGATTCTGAGAAGTGGCTCCTAAATTAACTATTTTACTAAAATTATTGTTTTAAGTTCTATTCTGGATGCACTCAAACTATACCAGTATTACAAATAGTGTGAAATAATAAAAAATAAAAATCTAAGCACATTATTTAGAAACATAAAGAGGCCCTCCCTGGTGATGCAGTAGGTTGGGACAGAGTACTGCAGACTAGCTTCAGCTGCGTCAGTGCCGGTGAGGTAACCCACATGGCAACAGCTGACCTCTCCTATCTCTCCTGCTGCTCCCCTCAGCAGTGTACTTTGTAGATCTGCCTGTTCTGCTCCCCACTCTGTGTGTGGTGAATCCTCTCATTGCCTCTGCACTTCTGGCTTGTACCCTGGTTCTGTATACATAAATAAATAAATCTTAAAAAAAAAAAAAAAGAAACAAAGAATAATGCCAGAAGAAACAGGTGAAGTAATGGAAAGTGATTGTCTCTGGGAAACAGCTGGTGGTTGTTAAAACTTTGTAATAGTTTGTGTTTGTTACACATTTATACATGTGTTTCGTGAAAATAAAAGATAATATTAAAATATGCCTTTGACTTACTTGCAGAATAGCTCCAGCAAGAGAATCAAAGAAAAAACAAAGAAATATAGGTTAAGTTGGAGGCAGAAAGAATTTCCTTGGGAGAAATGTGATCTTAATAGTCAGGTCAGGAAAAGGTGGAGAGAACAATGAAATACTGGGGCCATCCTTAATCTGCAAGTATGGGGAGGGAGATGCACCCGAGACTACCTGCTCAGAAATACAGGAGTATAAAGCAGGTGATGCTTTATTCTTTGCTAGCCCTTGAAAGGAGAATGGGGCTCAAAAGAAATGTAAAAGAGAAAGATTCAAGTTCTCAGGGAGTAAATTGGAATGACATCCCTTGGGAGAATTCAGATGCAAGGAGCTCTGAACAGCATTCTCTTGAAGTCATAAATAGGGTGCCCATAAAAATATCAACTAGGAAGTACCCCTTGGAGGAAAAAATAGCTCTATTAAGTGGTAACAGAAAACTTGGACAGTGTTGGAAAGAAATGACTGAAAAGATCAACATACAATATGCAAAGCATTATCAGGTAGGCGCATTTCGTAGTGGTCCAGTTATTGTAACATGAATCTAGAAATTGCAGGTCCTAGGAACTCTCTACAAAAATGCAGAGAACAAAGAGATTCATTGCTAGAAAATAACTGAATAAGTTCATATCACACCACAGATGATAACTATAAATTCCAAGAAAAAACATTCTAGCCCAGCAATCTGAAGGTTTAAATATTGAATTTTAAAAAGGAGGATTTGGGAAGGGTATAGATAGTTGGAAGAATAGGATGGTATAAGGCAGATTTCTTTGTGGCTTTTGACCTAGTAACCAGCCCTAGTTTGTAGCACACAAAGCAGCTAGAATTCACCTAGAAAATTCAGTCATTTTAGAGGCAGAAGATAAAGTGTGGGGGAAATACAGCTACAAGAAAATGAATTTTCCCAAAAAGTACTTGGAGAAACAGAAATTCAAATAATTCTATAGAAACCTCTGCTGGACTCCTAAAGACTAGATAAGGATAAAAGAATTGAAATGAGGTTAAAGCTGTCACCTAAGAAATAGGTTGAAGTGTGAGCATACACAAGTTAATGCCTGAAAACCAAACCCAAATGAAACAAAACAAGAAGCCAATACCTAACAGAAGAATTTAATACAATCCAGTCTGCACAACATAATAATCACAATGTCTAGGGGATAGTCCCAAATACCCCACAGACAAAAGCTAGGGAAATTATGGCCCATTCTTAAATGCAGCAATAATCAATACAGATTAAAACCCAATACAGATTAAAACCCAAATAATTTGGGTAGTAGAATTAGAAGACAAAAGTTTTAAAGCAGCTGGTCAATGAGGTAGAAGAAAATATGTTCAAGATGAATAAAAGGTTGGGAAGCATTAGCAGAAAACTGAAAACTATAAAAATCAAATGGAAATTCTAGAATCACAAAGAAAACTTCTGAAGTAAAAATTTCCCTGGGTAAAGAAAAATGGAGATGACAGAGTGAGTGAATCTGAAGATAATGCAATATAAGTTATCCAACATAAAAATAAAAAGCAAAAAGTTAAAGGATGGAAGGAAAGGAAAAAATAAATATAAGCCAGAAATTCAGGGGTCTAATGACAATATCAAATCATTAACAAATTTGTGATTGGAGAGCCTGGACAATTTAAAAGAGAGAAATGGAGTGGAGAATATTTGAAGAAATCATGATCCAAAATTCTCCAAATACTGGTGTGTAGTATGACAGGCATAAACTAAAAAGGGAATTTATTACTTCCTATTACTGAATGGTCTCAAAATTCTCAAGTGAAGTTGGATCCAACAACTCATTTGTATCACCAAGTTCTTTTTCATTATCTGTCCCTTCTGCCATCTCCACTGTTGGTTTCATTTCTAGGTGTAAATGGAAGCTCTCCTCTCACAATGGCAACACTTCCAGCCTTATACTTTTACAACTGAATGCTTGGAGTAATGGAGAAGAAACTTCCAATATTTTCTGTACAAATTTTGAGATTCATTTTCAGTGAATCAACTTAAGTGACTTTCTGATCCATGAGCAAATCTCAAAGAGCTAATAGAGCTATCTTGTTAATATTTCTCAGTAGAAGTTAGAATTGGAAGCAGTTTTTATAGAACTGCCTAGCTTCCCAAAGATATGTGGAACTATGTAGAATGGGATAGTGGAAAATGTAGACTTAAAAATACACCAGTCTACTACCTGGCTTCAATGGCTACCCCCAAATTATGCTTTTTCCATTGATTTGTTGTGCCCAGAATTCTACTTTAAAAGTTCTGTGGTTAATCCTTGGTTCTCCACTAACACGCAAGTATCCCTGTTGAGAAAGAAAAAGAAAAAACCGAATGGTTTCACTCATTGCAGAATTGTAAGGGATTAAAAAAAAAGCAATTGTAATAAATTAAAAATGATAATTCAACTAACTATAAACCAGAGACATTCTATGGGGGTGGATAGGGGAGTGGGATCAAAACTGGGGAGGGAAGAATGCACGGGACTGTGGTGATGGCACATGGGTGAGGTGGTGGGAAGCCCATGGTTATTACAACTAAGATGGAAAAGGCACAAATTGAAGAATGATGTATAATATATAGTGTGTGATATATTTTTAATACAGATTTATTTATTTATGCATACAGAACTGGGTACAGGACAGAGGTGCAGGGGCGGTGAGAGGAATCACCAAACACAGAGTGGGGAGCAGAACAGGCTGACTGACGAAGTACACTGCTGAGGGGAGCCACAGGCAGGTCAGGAGAGGTCTGCTGTGTTGTGTAGGTCACCTCTGGGGCGGGGATTGAACTCATGCTGAAGTGGCTTTAGCTTCTCAGTGCTGGACTTCAACCTATTGGGCCACCAGGGAGGACCCAATTTTTTTAAAATGTCATACATTCAAACATAATTATCAGTCAGGCAGGTTGAAATTCAAGGAAAGAAGAGAATGCTTGAACTCATGAGAGATCTGGATAGCTTATGAGAAGAAACCGCCAGAAGAGAAGAGACTTAGGTTGTTAACTCTATCTTTTAATGCCAACAGAAAGAGGAGATATTTCCCCATACCAACAATAAAATGACTCTCAGCTACCATGAACAGACCAAGAAAATCTATTTATTTATTTATTTTTAATTTTATAAGAGTTTATTTTTACATATGAAAACCTCTTTTTCTGCTCCAAAAATGATTTTAGGACATTACAGACTGCTCCAGATACTTGAGACTAAACTCGGGTAAGGTATGATGGGTTTGTCCAAGGACATCTCTCTCTACTAAACTAACATACATAAGATCTGTAACCATCCCTCCACCTCCTGCCTCCTACTAAAATACACATACTATTGAAGATGTGTGTTTTTTCATACTCGCAAGAGTCAAGTTCTGCAAGGAAAAGATGCTTCAGGCAATAACTCTGGAGGTTCCTTAATGTGCCAAGAGTTACGGCATTTGAATGAGTTATCAATTAGCTGTATTTATCCCTAGCTTGTTGCTACCTCTGCTTCCAGTTATTTTTTTTCCACCCTATAAGCCTATGAGATTTCTGAATGAAAGCAAAGGTATAGGACTCAAACTTGAAAAGCTGATAAAACAATAGGATATGGGAAACAAACAATGTTGATTTATTCCTTTATTATAGAAATTAAAGTGTTAAAGAGATACCTTGACTACAGAATAATAAAGAATATGTTTTTTTAATTATACAAATACCTAGTTTAGATTGTAAACATGTTATTCTTAATTATAAGATTTTAAAGTCTCCCCCTGACTCACAACTGATTCTATTTAAATTTTGCTTAAAATTTTGTCTCATCAAATTAAATTTGCATACACAAGACAATGAGTTTGATTCCACACATTTACTCCATTAAAACTAACTCAAAATAAATCGTTTATTTTATAATAAATACATTTTTTAAAAGTGTGTTACTCTGAGAGTGTCAAATTTCTGGAAAAAAGACAGAAAAAAATTACCTGTGAACCTTGGCTAGATAAAAATATTTTCAGTATGATAGCAACATCTACAAAAGAACAAATGGAATTTCACCAAAATCAAAAATTCCTACTCTCAAAAATACACAATTAAAAGCATATACATACAAGTCACAAATAGGGGGAAATATTTGTATACCAACTGTATCTGAAAAAGAACTTAGAATATACAAAGGACTCTCAGAATAACTATCTCATTGTAAAACAAGTGAACACTTTACCAGAAAAGATATATGAATGACAGATAAGCCCATTAAAAGATATTCAACATCATCAGTGAAGAGGAAAATACAAATTAAAACCCCAATGTGATATCACTTCAAATCTATAAGGGTAGTGAATATTAAAACTTCTGGCCATGCCAAGTATTGCTGAAGATAAGGAGGAATCAGCACTTATAAACTGCTAGTGGTAATACAAAACAGGGCAAAACTCTGGAAACCGTTCATGGTTGTTTTTTTTATAGAGTTACACATACACCTATCATGTAATCTAATTATGCTAGTTTTCCTTGCAATTTATTGTATGTCAATAAATGAAAATATGTCCACACATTGATTTTTCTACAAATACTCCTAACGGAATTATTCAAAATGGCTAAAAACTGGAAGTAACACAAAGGTCCATCAACAGATGAATAAATAAATAAATAAATAGTGGTATAACAATAGAATAGAATACTATTCAACTGTAAAAGGGAATAAACCATCGGTACACGAAGCATATTCATAACTTAAAAAAATTGTGCTGAGTATATAAAGTCATAGAATATGGATTCTAGTCTGTAATGACATGAACTGAATCAGTGGTTGCCTGGCAGTGGGCCTGGGGTGAGAAGTTGGGGGTCATGAAGGAGAGATCACACGAAAAGAAGTAACATTTGCAGGTATGACTTTGTTTTTCTTATTGGTTGTGGTGAAAATGTAACACAAATCTTAGGCTTAAAATGTGTGCAATTTATTGTATGTCAGCTCTTCCTCAGCAACATATTAAATAAGTGGATGAAATGTAAGTATAGATTTGCTGAAAATATTCAATATTGTTACCACTTGACAGTATTTGCTAAATAAAGGCATGCCCAGCTATGAAAAAATTATGATCTGTAAATCATATCATCCAAAGGTCGACAAGTTATAAATGTGGACTTGTGGGGTTCAGACTGTGTGACAGAATGACAGAGACTGAGGACAGAGTTTAGAGCTCAAGCTAGAGATACTGGCGTTAACAGTATATACAGTCCAGGTGAACTAACTTTCACGGAAGAAGTAGTTTAGGAATGAACGATAGGTTGAGGAGTCAGCTGGCTGAGGCCAGAACTAAGTAAAGGCTGGAGAAGGAAGATAAGCAGGAGGTGCTCTGAGAGCCAGGATGACCACTCAGAATGATCTCCCAGAGGCCAGGCAGTGCCAGGTGATTCAAGGAGGGCTTGGGAAATGAGAAGTGAACAGTGTCAGCTGAATTTGGCAAACAGGAGGTTGCCAGTGACTTTAGTGGGAGCACAGTGTGTGTCCTCACAGAAAGAACACCAGACATCATTGTGCTAACATCCTTGTCTTGCACCTTGGTTATTAGAAAAGAGGCAGAACAAACACCAGGAGGCATTTGGCTCACCCCTTCTCGGATAGGACATTATTGCATACCGTGGCATGGAAATGATGATGCACATGTGTCTAAACTTCCTGCTTTAACTTCTCTGTTTTCTTTTTCCAGTACAAACACACTCATATGCTCCTAATTTTTATCAGAACTCATGACACTCTTTGCTTCATTACTCTTTTTCTCCTTCATTCAAGGCTCCTTGTTTCCGTCTTTATATTTTCCCTAGATTTTTTCTTCTCTCTCTCTCTCTCTCTCTCAAGCTTCTGGAAAAGTGGTCCATGTTCACCATCTCCACTTCTTAACACTCCTGGGTCTCCTCATCTTCCAGCAGCCAGAGATCCAGTCCTAATACGATGGAGTCAGATCAGGGCAGCCTAGGAACATGATGACCAGACTGTGAGAAGGCAAATGCTGATTGAGTGTCCAGATGAGAACTGCACTAAAATGTCTCTGAAATCTTCACTGTCAATGTGTTTTCCTCTATTATAATGACCTACTGGCCTCTTACACTGAGATGGCCGGTCTCTGCTCACAGCTGCAAGCACTTGACTGCTATCTGTAGGCCATCTGCTCTCATGCCTGTGGCTTATTGACAAAAGGAAACGTTTGGGGGGAGGCTTTAGGATTTGGATTGAAGTCACTTGTTCTTTTAGAGAAGAAGGCTTCAAGCAGTGTTGCTAGTTTGCCTTTTATCTACGTCCTAGTCCAAGTGACTATGCTTCCTCCTCTTTCCCCACCTTGTACTAGACTTCTTCAAACAAAATACCCATCTCTGATTCCTATTCCTAGTACCTGGCTTGTTAGCTAGCTAATCAGATAAAAATTTCAATTGGCACCAAAATTGGGAATCACTGTTTCAAAGAAGATCAAAGATTATTTTTATCTCATGTAAAAATACATACAGAGTTACACAGTCCAGGACTACTTCGGTGGTTGTTCAGTGATGAGAGACCACTGTCTTTCTAAAACAATATCCTTAGCACTGGTTTTTATTTTCAAAGCTACCTCATGGTTCAAATTGCCTGTTGAAACAGAAGCCATCATTGTTATCTTCTAAGGAAAAAAAAACAGGAGCAACAAGGGATTTAAGGGCACAAAAACAGCTATTGGTCCTCTTTACGCAGAACTTTCCAGAAAGTTCCACCTACTAACTTCCAAATATATACTTTATTGGCTAGAAATTAGTCAGTTGGCCAAAGCTGGGTACAAGTAAAACAATGGTTCGATGTGAGAGGGAAAGACTGGCTTTGGCACTGGCAACTGCAATCTCTGAACATAATTCCTTACTAAAAACTTTGGTGATTCCCATTATATTCTTCCTCTTCCCCTGCACTATTGTCTGACCTTATCACTCTCATTTCTGCTGAAGAGGCTTCTATAAATCTGACATTCTGCTGACCATCCACCTGGGTCTCCAAATATTGTCTGCTTCCGAGTTGTTCTTGTTTAGCTATATCAATGGAACAGTTGGAATTGATTACTCTTTCTTGGCCTTTCATGTTGTTGACTCTTTGCTAAGACTTCTTGGCTGCTAATTCCTGGTGAACAATACTTTTTAGTATTGCCAGAGATGCTTGAAGGGAGAGAAAGATGAACATATTGCACTAGAGGCAAAGTGGAAGAGGGCAATGATAGAGTCATTGTGTCAGACAGAAACGTATCTGGTCTGAGGCAAGCATATCTCTTCTGCTTGAGTCGCAGCATCCCTCCCTGCCAACCCATCAGTCTTAGCCATCATCTCTGGGGTATGCCCCCTCTCTCAGTAGTTTCATTCCCAATTTAAGAACTAGATGGCTAAATTCTGAAATTTCTCCTCCTTGTGGGCCCCTTGGCTCACAAGCGTTTCTGTCTACAGGACATCTCTTTTAGACTTTATCTTAGAAATGAATTTTCTTGTCTTTTTCCTTCACTCATCCTATTAGATACCCATTCTCATTAATATCATCACTAGGTCTGCCCTGAGACTTTTGATAAACATATTGGTTTATTCCAGAGATTCATTGGTTTATTCCAGAGATTCACTGCAGCAGGTTCATACTGTTGCATTAAAGCAAAATAAAACAAAAACAAACATATAATGTGACATTGAACTAATTGTACCTTGATAATGGCTATGATAGGAGTATCTCCCATATGGAAATTGGTAAATGCTACCAACCAGAGACAGTTTTACCGAAAAATGATTAGCTAGTCTCATTCTCTCTCTGTCTCTCTCTCTCTGTCACTCTGTCACTCTGTCTCTCTGTCTCTCTCTCTGTCTCTCTCTCTCTCTCTCTCTCTCTTTCTCTCTCTCTCACACACACACACACACACACACATACACACACACTACAGTTCCAAGTTCAGATCCTCATCTCTTCAGGCTACTTTAGCTTCCAAGTACAGATAACCCTCTGACACTCACCTACATAGTTACTACATAGTTGACTCTTATCTTAAAGCATTCACTTTTAGCATTTGATAATAGAATATATATTTTGAAAATGCATCCTGGGCCCTAAAGTAGATGTATCCAAAAGTCTATTTGTGAACTGTAAATGTGGTGCATCAGTCCCTCTTCAGGGCACATGCAATCATGAAGGAATCACCAGTGGGGGCACACCTGCATACTTAAAATGACATTGCAATAGAGGGAATTCATGTATCAGCATCAGAGATGACTCATTGCAGAACATTAACTTCTATGAACTTAATATGGGAAAGAAAGGGCCAGTTAGCTCTTGCAGGTATTTGAGAAAGTCTGGTGCAGGCTGAGCAATGATAAAGCTGCAGGAGCCAAGCAAAACATCAAGCTGCTTTGCTTCTGACAAGAATGATATCAACTCAGATCATGCTGCTACCTCATATCACCAGGAGCAGCTACATATGTCTTTGATTAATGACAATGAAAAATGAATTGTCACTTATCATTGCAGCATTTTCATAAATAAAACCCGATTCAAAGCGCTGAAGGACAAACAGTAAAAAAAAGAAAGAAAAAAAGATGCTGAAAGGTGGTTCTGCTACACAATGAGTTTTTAAAGAACATGTCTTTTACTTTTTTTTTTTTTTAAGTCTTAAGTTATTTGCTATAAGCCTCCAGATGTGGCCAGTACTGAGACTAGATGTGCAGGCTCTGGATACAGACTGCTGGGGTTTACATTGGGGCTTTTCCACTCACTGGCTCTAGGGTTAGGGGTAAGCTAGTTTCTCAGTGCCTCAGTCTTCTCACCTATAAAATGGATAGGAGAGAGCACCTGTTCCCATGACTGTTATGAAACCAATATGAGATCCTTGGGATGGTGCCTGGTATGTAATAATTAATACACATTTGTTATCACGTTCCTCTTTAATGCTCTTGTTGGAGCACTGACAATGTGCCAGGAGCTGAGCTCCTGCATCCTATGAGGCATAAATTGAGCAGTTTATGAGTCCACTAACAGGCCCTTGGTGAAACAATGGAACTTTTCCAAGGCCTCATGGCCCTTTTGTAAAAGAACTTGGCTCAATATATTTTAGGTGTTTTCACATAAATGACAGAAAGAGGTAAAACCACAGCTTGTATTGGCAGCCAAAGCAACTAATTTTTTGTATTCTATTGGGAATCTTCCCTTCATCTCACGTGCTGTAGCATCATCTACTCCTGTGCTATCTTCACACACAGAAGTTCAGCAACACCTTGAAGCTTGCCTTTCTGACCTGTCCTCCCCAGGTTTTACAAAACACTCCCCAAGGATCTCCCCATGAACTCTATTTATTAACCATAGAATAATCTCCATGGAAGTATTTCCATTTTCTTTAACTGTAACTTTAAATCAGACTTGAATTCTAAAGTTCATATTAATATAAGTGGGATGCAGTATCCTTTGGCTGAACTTGCACTGTTTGTAAAGCAGCTGAATCTTAGGGTCCTGAGGCCCTGGTTTGCACATTCTTATTCCAACATCCTCACTGGCAGCACTGTCACTGCCAATGACACTGCAATATACCTAATAAATGCTTTTTTTTTTTTTTTAATTTTCAGGTTTACATATCATTTGGTTTCACAGAGATGTCGCTCTACTCACTCATATTTAGTTACATGATAAGGAAAATAAATGACCATGTGGATTGGAATTCTTTAAAAATGAATGTTGTATTGTCTATCATCTGCTCGTTCATCTTGTCTGGGCCAGGCACTGTGCTAGACACCAGGAACAATAGGCACAGTCCCTGTTCACAGGCGGTGTGTTAGTCTCATCAGGAGATAAGGGCATAGTTACTTAAGTATCAGAGAGATGGGTGCACAGGAATCAGCGGGAACACGTGGGGAAGGGGCAAGGAAGGCACCTGGAATGCAGGCAGAGTGCGACCTGATGAAGATGCCTGACTCACCAGTCAGAGACTGGGCTTTTACTATTAGCTGCAATATTATTTCATCTCTTAAGGTTGAACTGTGTTCCCACCTGTACCCCACCCTATCCCCAGAGCATACATACATGAATCCCTAAACCTCAGTACCTCAGAATGTGACTGATTTGAAGATAGGCTCTTTAAGTGAGGTCATGAGATGGGGCCCTAGTACAATATGATTAGCACCCTTATAATAGATTTAGGGGCTCTCCCTGGTGGTGCAGCAGGTTAAAGCACAACCCTAAGAAGCTAAAGCCACTTCAGCATGAGTTCGATCCCCGCCTGCCCCGGAAGTGACCATATGGTGTGGCAGACCTCTCCTGACCCGCCCACTCCTCCCCTCAGCAGTGTACTTCATGGATCTATCTGCTCTGCTCCCCACTCTGCCTCTGGTGAATCCTCTCACTGGCCCTGCACCTCTAGCCTGTACCCTAGTTCTGTATGCATAAATAAATAAATTTTTAAAAACAAAAAGCAAAGATTTAGAAATAAAATCAAACAGAGGAAAGCAAGTGAAGAGACACAGAGAGGAGTCCACTATCTGCAAGCTGAGAAGGATTCTTTCCTCGATACCTCCCAAGGGAACCAAACCTGCAGACACCTTGAGTTCAGATTCCTTTTTTTTTTCTTTCTTAAGATTCATTTATTTATGCATGCAGAACTGGGGTACAGGCCAGAGGTGCAGGGGCGGTGAGAGGATTCACCAGAGACAGAGTAGAGAGCAGAACAGGCAGATCCATGAAGTACACTCCTGAGGGGAGAAGCTGGAGGTCAGGAGAGGTCTGCTGTGCCATGTGGGTTACTCCCTGGGCCAGAAATAGAACTCACATGGCTGCAGCTAGCTGGCAGTGCTATGCTTTAACCCACTACACCACCAGAGAGGGTCTCGAGCTCAGACTTCTAACCTCCAGATCTGTTCTGACTGGGTAAGCCAGCCTCCCAGGTTGCTGGACTTTGTAATGGAGACTCTAGGAAATCACATATCCATCTCATTGTCTCAAGACATCCCTGTCTTAGGCTCCTCTCTAGGCCAATTATGGGAAGGTTTGGGCAAAAACACTCACACTGCAACCACCAGAAAAAGATCCGATTTTACTTCTGGCTTATCTATCTGCTGTGGTGCAGAGTAGTTTAGAGGTTCCTTTAAATAGTGACTTTGTGTCCAAAACAAGATCCCTTCATCCTCTTGAGTGTGGCATCCCAAAGAAACACCAGTAGGTAGTTGTTGATAAAGTAGGTAATAAACATAGGGAGATTTAGAGTACAAGTTACAGTAGACAACTTGATACATAGATGAAATTAAACTTTCTGTTCAATAACAGATCAACCAGGCACTTTTTAAAATAAGTGGTTAATATGCATAAGAGAAGAGGTTCTTTCTCACTCGAAATCAGGTTTGTGATGAAATGTGGTAAACAGAAGATACTAACACCTATCAGTGACTGGATGAATGCCCATCTTGGGTAAGATACCTGTAAGATACACTGGCGTCATGTATTTTCCTGTTGGCATAACTAAGGTTCAATGAAATTGGAAGTATCTTCCTAGAACACAAGTTGACAAGTAACCTTTAAAACCAAAATAAATAACTAACCAAATGAAACCTGGCAAGAGGTATCTATTAATTTCAGACAACATTTTCAGAGAGGAGTAGGTTATGAACAAGGAAAAAAAAAAAAAGCAGTGAAGAGATAACCTAATATTTAGATTCTGTGTAGACTCGCAAGTTCAGCCAAAGGACAGTTTCATTTTGTTATTTTTTTGTTGTTGTTGTTTCCAACGTGGTTGGCTCTCAGGCCAGCAGGTTATCCTTTTTCTTCTCACCCCAGGTTATCCTTTCCTGGAAAATTTCCAAACAGAACACTGGTTCCAGGTCCTAACAGCTCCATCCACTGCCACTGCAACACCGAGGGAGTGACTCATTCCTTGGGATTTGCCTCAGCAAGTCTTCAAAGGGTCTTTGTTCCTCAGCCAGCGAATCCCTCAGCCCCTTGGCAGTGGCCGGTGTTCACAACGAGCTTTTCATTCAATCTCTCTGACTTCTGTCCTTTTATTAAAAACAAAAAACCACAATAATAAAATGGCATACAAAGGCAAAAAAAAAAAAATGAAGTGTACAACTTTAAAAATAGAAGTTCCTCAGCGCGAGGGTTGTAAACCATGCGTATCCTTCAGGACGCATCCCTCTCCCCTTGGCCCCACGCTCCCTTTCAGAGGGCGTACAGTACATATTGTTCTGACTTGCTTTTATCACTGAAAAATATGCCACGAATACTTCCTTGTCAACACATACTTATCTCCGTTCTTTTTGGAATAACAATTTCTAATTCCGTATTCTGTAGTGTACATGTCCCCAATTTATTTAACCATTCCTCTTCTCTATAAATGTTAAAACGTGATCTGATTATTTTTTTGACCCTACAAATAAAACAACAAAGATGAATCTATGTTTTTGCACGTAGTGTTACTTGTGGAAATGCATGATCAAGGTAGGTATGCATTGTTAGTGTTTACAGATAATGCATATAGCTTCCTGAAATGTTTACCAAAGCATACTCCAATCACTTGTATATGAGAGTTATTTCTTATACATGCAAACATTTTGGGGCCCATCTGATAAAAAAAGTTAGCTTGTTTTTGTTTACACTCTGATCACTGGACATGCTATGTCTTCACTTATTAGCACATACTCCAGCTTTTGAGAGTATTAATTTTTGTATATTGTGTACTTGTGTTGCTCTCTGTTTTGTTTTGATAAGCTACCTGTTATTTTGCAAGTTAACCCTTTCCTGTCCTATTATCAATACACCTGAAATAAGATAGTATATTACTTAAACTTAACTCAACAGAAGGTTTTTTTAACTCAGGTAATATTTCAATGTGGGTGTAGAACAAGCAGATGGACACCACGGGGTTATTCAGAGACTCAGGCTTCTTCCATCCTGTGTTTTCTATTCTCTTCTGGGTTAAGGAGTCAGATAATCACCACCCACCCACAGGCCATATCACACACCCATCCCATTTGTTTTGATAAATAAAGTTTTATTGGAATACAATTATGTCTATTTCCTATAAAACAGTTCAACTGAATACTTGCAACAGGGGGTCCGTGACCCACACAGTCTAAAATTTGTACTATATGACTATTCATAGAATAACTTTGCTGGCTACTGTGCTAGAGTCTCGAAGTTCAAGTTTCCACATGGCAGATGAATAAAAGAGAATATGCAGGAGATTTTGTATCGGTGAGCACAAAATTTTCATCTACATTCTGTTCATTGGTCAGAACTCAGTCAAAAGGGAGACTGGGAAATGTGAATTAGATGTCCATAGAGGAGGAAAGGAAAAAGATTTGTGGAATTATTAGCAATTCTCTGGCACAGTTTGTTTCTTCCTTCTGGTTTTTAAATAGACTAGGCTAGATTATACTTCAGAAACAAACCCAAATCTCAGTGGCTTAGAACAACAAGGTTTATCTATCAATCATATTATATAGCCAGTAAACATCAGCAGGCTCAGTATATAGCACATTGTCTTCATTCACTCCACTCCACCAGTGACACCTTGCTGGTTACAGTGCCCAAAGGGAAAGAAAATGTGATGCCTGTACTGGTTCTCAACTGCTGCCCAAAACTGACTCTCATCACTTGCATCCACCTTGCACTGGCTGGAACAAGATAATGGAATATACTGTACTTCAGTAAAGTGGGGAAGTGTGATCCAGCCCTATGTTATGAAGGAAGAGCTGGAATGTTTGCGAATACTGTACACACACACACCACATTCATCTCCTCCAAGGAGAGCACCTAGATTCTACACAGTCGCTGCCCGTAGTCAAAATCAACGATCTCTAGAGAGACTTTTGGGCAGGTCTGCAGCCCAAACTTAACCTAAGGGGTGAGATGTTGGGAATTTGGCATTAAGTTGCAATCAGTTCTGCAGGGGAAAATTCAGCCTTATTGTCATCTGTGAAATTTTCTATATGCTTTCAACTAAACACATTAGATAATGGATGTAGGTGACAATAGGATGGAAAGCAGTGGATATATTTAAAATAATGATATGGAAATATGAGAATATATAACTGATATTCTTTGCCCACCCCTCAGAAAATGTTTACTCCTGTGAAAATGGTTTGTTAAGAAAAGACCTTTACTCTTCTATTTAGTTTAAAAAATAGTAAAATGAGATTTATAAACAGAGAATCATTTTGGACAACAGAGTCATATTAGTAAAATTTATAATGATGTATTTTCAAATAAATGTTCAATGTCTAGTTCGAATACACACACACACACACACACACACACATACCTGAGATGTATATTCCATTTCTTTGGATTTCTATACCTCCATGTAGTTATAGGAATGCGACTCATGTTTAAGTCATCTGGTTAACTCATCAAAATATTTTTTTGTTAGTTATTTGATGTGCCAGAAGTTTTTACATACCTTTCAAAAGACATTGTAAAACTCTCTCCCAGAAACAGAAACCTTCACTTTCCAGAGTAAATTAATTTGAACAGAAAAAGTTAAGTTTGATTAGAAACTCACCATCTATAAAACTATTTAAAAGCTGCTTTCTTTTGCTCTTCTTCCTTAGCTAACACTTGAAAAGGGGTACTTACTTTTTTTTACTTTATAGCTGTTCATGGGCTATGCCTCCATTCCCAATACAGAATTAGCTTTAGTCTATTTTGCGGTAGAGTGGCGACTAGTAGTTCTATTCTCCATTTTTTTCTGGTATTTTTGTTCTCAAAACACATATCAGTTATCCCATGCTACTACTTCCTTACCAAGAAGCAGCCCTCAAGTATAAAAGACCATGTATGGGCTCCTGGAAACCCTTTCCTCCCTCTGGTCATCTCTAATTATTGAGAGCATTTTTTCTTTCAGACAGACTTGGAATCCTGGGAAGAAACTGAAGTGGCTGAAGAAAGGAGTAAAGTAGATGCCAGAGACATTTTACAGGGGTGGAATGGGAATGGGATCAAAACTGGGGTGGGAAAGGTGCACGGGACTATGGTGATGGCACATGGGTGAATTGGTGGTGGGAAGTCCACAGGGATTGCAACTGAGATGGAAAAAGGCACAAAATGAAGAATGATGTAAAAATAAATTAAAATAAATAAATAAAAATGAAATGTATGTGAATTTAAAAAAAAGGGTAAAGATGGAATTTAATTTAATTTCCTCAGCCTTCCTAGGAAACAATAATTTATTATTCATTTTGGAATTCTAATGATAGGGAGAAACCCCCTCTCCCTATAAATTCTCTTGTCAAGTATCTAAATTCTCTTGTCAAAGTACCTAAAAAATGCATCAAATTGTAAGTCAAATTATTATGGTACCACTTCTATCTCAAGTCAACAATAGCACAACAATATTGTGCTATCCTTTATATTTCTCTAAATAAGGCTTCCAGAGGCAAGTTTTCTTATCTGTAGCACAGGCGGAATCAGACTGTTAAGTTCAAATAGTCTCACTACCATTAGCTAACTACTGAAGCAAGTTTATGTGCTTCAGTTTAACTGTAAAAAAAAAAAAAAGAAGTAAAAAATATTTCGACTTGATAGGATTGGTTGAAAGACCAAGTGAGTTAATACTGACTTATAAGTGTTTGCTAAATTAATATATGATCTTGCATTCACCCAGTACTAGCACGGCTATAAGTCACATTCAAAAACGAGTTGCTTTACTTTTAACTCCTCTGTTTCTTATTATGGCCTTGTCAGCATTATGCTAGCTGACTTGAACTTTATCAGAAAGGTACTAGTATTTTATTCAAGTTATGAATTCCTGAACATCGGATAATATATATAAGGCTGCGGTACACTCAGAGGCTTTTTAGCATTTGCAGCATGAGAGGCATAGCCAGCTCTGAGCTGATATTTGCAAGGATCTTTTACATCCAACCGGCGAAGGACAGTTACTAGCATTGAGCAAAAAAAGGAGACTAAGAAGTCACCCTTAAAAAAAAAAAATAAACCTAAACTGAATTGGAGAACTGCCTGCATTTCACTCTACTGCCTCTGAAAGAGGTGTGTTATCTAAAGTGCTTCCATCATGAATAATGATTGAGAAACTGCCTGTACTCTCCTGACTACTGTACTCCCAGGCAGAAGTCCATGGACGGATGCCCACGGCGTCTGTCTGGAACTTGGTTAGCACACACGTTTGCAGCCAGCCATCCTGCAGGAGTCCAGCGTGAACGCGCGGCGCAAGGGAGGGACCGAGCACTCCAGGTTAGCGGGGTGTCTAAGGTCAGAACAGAGCCCGGGTACTTTCTCCGCGCCTAGTTTTCCAGGTCATTTCAGCGTTGGCTGTTTACATCTTGAGCTTGGCTCGGCACCAGAGAGCATTACTACCTTCTAAAAGGGGAAGCATCTTGTGTTTGCAGACAGCGTTGGGGGAGGAGGGGCAAGTTCTTTCTCCAGTGCACGGGAGGTGGACTTTCCTGCAACACGTGCGGGCTGTGACAAAATTCTTGAATAACAGGGTGGTTTAAGTGAGGCGGAGGCTCGGGGAAAGGCGAGGAGGTTGGTGTGGGGCAAGGCAGCGAAGTGCGGAAGCTGTACGGGGATTCTTCTAGAAAGTGGGGTGGGAAAGGAGCTAGGGAGGGCGTGTGGAGGGAAGGGATCTGTGTCAGAACGTGCGTGTGAGCGGATACAAAACCCGAGAGAGGCGTGAGCAGCGCTGTGTGTGCGAGCGGGAGCGAGGGGCGCCGGCTCGGGGTGTGAGCGCCCGGGTGAGTGACACCGAGGGGCGGGCTGGCCGGCCGGCCGGCGGGCGGGAGCCGCCAGCGAGGGGCGGGAGCGTCCCTGCGGGGAGTGGGTCGACCCGGAGTTGTGTCAGTGAAGGAATCCAGTCCCGGGGCCGATCAGGCTGCGTCCTCCGCCGCCAGCTCCGGCTGAGCGGAGCGAGCTCCGGACGGCGCGCGGCCCAGGCAGCGGCTCCGGCTCGGCCCG
>NW_004567103.1:25975396-25995581 GCF_000260355.1 Condylura cristata | reverse complement strand
CAATTCCCAACAGTTCTGGCTTTGGTAGGTGTCAAGGTTTTGGATATCTGACACTAAAGGTTCTTTATATATACATAATGTACAGCATTTTTCTTTGAGTATATTACAGAGTCAGTGTAAAAGCTTTGAAGTTCAAACACAGCCGCTTTCTTTGCATAAAATGTTAATTTGCAATGTTTCTCATGTGTTTATTTAAATATTTAAAAATGTTATATCAAAACTTTTACCAGTTCCCTCACAAGATAATAAAAAAAACCTTAAGTTTAAATTTATAGACCCTATGCAGAGGTGGAGATTTTTGCGTTAGTATTTGAAAGAGTGAGGGTTTGTGATCCTTATGCTATCTATCCCTTTAGTTTGTCTTAAAGGGATACTCATTGCCACTCTGAGTGATTGTATTTTCCAGCGATTAAGCAGATGTGCAGTACGGCTGGGCAAAGAAGGGACAGGAAGTCTGAAATCGCTTCTTTCTGATAAAGTAAAAAAGAATATTCAAGTAACAAACTAATTATTTTGAAAGGTTCTCTGAAAATAAAGACTAAAGTCACAGACGTATAAAATTGTGTCAGTTAACCAGAAAGTGGCGGATTGTGTGGATGGGGACAGTTTTATTCAGTAATGAAGTGTTTAAAATATCTGTGTGTGATAGTTGCTGGGTCTTTAACTGGGAAAAAATTAACCTTGGGGATGATTATCTATTTGGACAAGGCAAATACTGCTGCAGTTTCTAATTAGAGTTTTGGATTATACTCAAGCTTTGTTTAAACCTATTTTTTGAAGCAGCAGAACAAAAAATATGTCAGGTTCTATATCTGTGTGGCTTTAAACACACACACACACACATTAGATTAACTCCAAAGGATAATTTGCATTAAAAAAATACAACTGCTTGAATGCAGAGAATATTTTAGAGGATAGTGAACACTCAACATCTGGGAAAGGAATGTATTAATTAGCAACATTCTTTCTTTAATCCCTGCTTCTGAAAATATTAAGTGATTTTCTAGGAACCAACTTAGTTTAATGTTATGATTTTGACAGGAAAAGTTTTGTATTCATTTTGTTTCAGGGAGCCCTGATTGAAAGTTTTCAATTGATCATTTCTGTGCTCATGCTAATTTTCAAGTGGCCATTGTAGAGATGGGTACCTGTGGGTTTGTGAAGTTCCTGGCCACCTCAGGAGAAAATGCACATGCCACACACCATTACTGTCTTTGAGGTTCTGCCGGGAAAGCAGCTTATAGATCTACTTAAACATGCACATCGAAATATTGTCCACCAAAAATGAAGCTTCAGAAAGGTCTCATTTTAGGTTCTGAGTTTTATCAGCTTCTCAGTCTTATCCTAGAATTGTGCTGCTGTCAGTAGCCATGACTGTTCATTTGTGACTTTTATGTTGAAAGTGCCTAGGTGGTCTTTGTGCTGTTACCTTTACACAGGTTTAACCAGCATCTTCTGAAAAAGAGCCAAAGACAGCAACTTTTGGTTATAGTTTTGATAAAATGAAAGAAGTTGCGCTTACTTGTGGAAAGCTCTAAGCTGCCACCACCTGTCTGTCCATATGGTTAGAGTAGAGTGGGTTTTGTCTGCATTAGATAGATACTGCTTACTCACGGCTCATACTCCTCTCCAGTCCTCTTCTGGAGACATTTGACTGGTTTTGACTGTGATAACTGAGTTAAAATTATAACTTCTGTACATAGAACAGTAGCTTTTACAAGTATGACACAGGACTTAGAGCAGCTATAATAATATGGACAGACTTAAGTGATGGATTTTATTTATTGATCTCTGAATGATTGTGCATAATTCAGCTAATGCTTTCCATCACTGGTCTGCTTTAGAATGTAATCACACAATTAGAACATGAATTTCATGATACAAACAGTTAAAAATACAGTAAACGTAATTATAGACGAAAAACAAATCTTTTTTCTTTCCTTTTTTGAAGTAGTCTGCAATGAAGGTGTTATTTCCTTGACACATCAAAATGGCTATTTGGAGTTGTGATGCTTGTTATGTAAATAGACCATATGTTGAATTTCTGTAGTTTATTCCTTCCTTCAGTTTTATAATGGATAGGATCCCCCAAATACTGCAGCCAAGAAAAGTAGTCTGTGAAGATGTACTTCTCCCTATGTATATCATGTCCATTGTTTTTGTTAATAGCTAGTATTTTTATTTTGAATAAAATATTCTGTAATGTGAGGCTGTTATCTGTTTTTTACATCACACTAGTCTTTGTCTCTGGTGCTGACACAAACTCCTTTTCCATGTATGCCCCTGTTTAATAGACTTTTCATGGCCGGTATCCTACTGTCAGACTAAATGCTACATGCTTCATAACAAGCTTTTCATATTCTCTGCCTTTCACAGTGAAGCATCTTCCCTTGTGATGGTACTCAACATCAACATCCTTTCATCTCCCAGACTTGGGACCTAGGAACCACGTTTGATTCTTTCTCTTTCATTACTTCAGTAAAATTGCCCCCAAGTCCTAGTAAGCTTCCTTCATCACAGTTGCTCTAACCAGGTCCCCACTTTTCCTTGTCACTGCTCCTGCCCTCAACTAGCCTGGGTGCTCAAGCCACCTCTGTGTTCTAGACCCATCAGTCTCCTACTTCCTGGTTTCTTTCTTTGAGTGTTCTCCATTCCGCATTCTTCTATCACATCAGCCTTCCCCAAACTCTTCTTTGGACTTCTCTGCAAGGATTATCTCACAGGAAGGGTGTGTTGAAGTCGGGCTTATCTGGTGCTAAGTAATGCTCTTTGTTTGGGTTCTTGCCTGTCCTCCCATCTCATTACCCCTGTCAAGGACCTAGGGTATAAAGTCCAATCTCTCATCCTGGTTTTAATATACTTCATAGTCTTGCCCAAGTTGAACTTACTAGCTTTATTTTCTACTTCTTTCAACATGAACCTTCTGTTCCTGCCAATTAGATGTCACTGTCTTAAAATGACTGTATACTGTTTTGTCCAGGTTCTGCCTTTTAGAATGCTTTTTCCCTTTTTTCTTGATCTCTACCCATCATCTCCAAGCTGACCTGCCCTATCATGATTCTCTCATTGGTTTCTTCCTCTTCTGCTCTGTTGTTAGCATCCTTCCCCTAGACTGTCAGATACTAGATCAAACTATTGTGTGCTTACCTCTTGCTTTCTCAACTGGCCTGCAAGTTCCTTGAGGGAATCAGTGTACCCTGTATGCTATCTTTGCATCTTCTACAGACGCTTGGGTTTGGCAGGCCCTTGGCAAATAGACCTGTAGAATCATTAAACTAGAAGTGTGAGGGGTTTTTGGTATTGTTTTGTTTTAATGATGGGCCTGGACAGTGGAGGTGTCCAGCTCCCCACTGGGTCACCAGAGCCTAGCCCGCAACTTGACACCTGTGACCTCAGTAAATATTTGGAACAAAGAAATTAACATTGACTTTGGATAAAAGAAGCAGGCATTTGAAGGAGGCATCTGTCAAGGAGGGTTTTTTCCCCCATTTTTCTTCAGTGGTTCTAATCACCCTCCCCATTCATCTGCTGTGAGGATTCTGAGGCCTTGGCATTTTCCAGAGTTGAGATAATGATGGAGGCTGGCAGTAGTGATTTGGAACCAAGGAGACTGTCGTTATTTTAAGGTAGAGTGATGAGTCCCAATGGTGAGTAAAAATAAAAGCATTCAGGCTTTATGCCAGTATTTTCAACATAAAACAATTAGGCTAGAGTTATGAGTTACCTAAAAGTTCCGCTACTCAGCCTTCAAATCCCAGATTGTATTGCAGGGCTGCCCAACCATTTCATTTAAAAGCTTCCTTGTTAAGTTAAAGAAAAAAATCTGGGAATGAACAGTGAGGTGGGCAGGAGATTGCTATAACCCATCATAATTGTGCTCAGTACAAAATGTAATTCTTTAAACTTTTGGTAAGACTCACTTTGTATAAGGGACTGTTTCTCCTGAGATTACAGTCTAGTAGGAGAAATAATAGAGGCATCCGAGACAAAGGTCCAAGGCAGCTCAGAAGGGGAACTTTTCTTCTGCTTGGGCGTGACACTGTTTGAGATGAATATTGAGAAGGTGTCAATAACGCTTCAATAGCTGTGGTTGGAAATACAGAGTTGGGGAATAGTGGTGAGGTGTGTGTGTGTGTTGTGGGGGGGTATCGAGGGTTTGTTAGCCCTAACATCAGTGCTCTGTTACCAACGCCACAGCTCCTACCCTGAATCTGCACTGGGGCCCTCCTGGGCATTGCTGGTCTACAGTGCTCAATAATGAAACTTAAAGGGCATACAGACACCTGCAATAATTACGTTTGGTGCCAAGTGCTGAACTGACCGTGACAGAGAGTGTAAAATAAATCTTGTAAGCAATATACCCAGTGTGTTTCTGGGTAGCATCCAACTTGCTTAGAATGCCTGGAAAGGCCTCCTGCGTTAAGGAAACATTGCTGATGGTTGAAACTGTCACAGAAATATAATTAGAAAGAGGGCTGCCCTCAGATTGTGGGCCCAAGTAGCCAGCCATCTGTGGGACCATGCCCAGCGCAGCTAGCAGAACTCAATAAATGAGTCAATACACTGTTACTATAGAACCCTAGTTCTGATTCTGAAGCACTAGGCGCCCTCCGCACCCCAACCAGCCTTCTGTAAAACTGGGACCATTTCATTTCAGAGAGACAGAATTGGCATCAGGGAAAGGATAGAGGTGGTCCTTTCATGGCTGGTGCTGTTTCATGAGGTGGTAAGCCCCCCACCATGAAGTTCATAGTCTTCTTAGCCCCATTTTGCTGGAGAGCAAACTGAAAGCCTAGAAAGATTGGTTGGCACATATGTTGGAGAGCAAATGGCAAACCCAGGCAGTTTGAGTGCAGAGACTGAATTTGTACTTTGGTAAAGGACAAATGCAAACTTCAGGTGGCTGTTAAGGTCTTTAAGGACCCTCCCTCACATTAGGATTGATTTGTTAATTTTTTTTAAGGGCCCAAGATAACACTTGTAAAACTCCCACTAAAGTAGCAGCAGCACATAATTCCTTGAAATTCAGAATGAAGGGAATACAGTCATCAGCAGCATCACTGGCCATCTTGAATTAAATCTCAAAGCCATCTTGTAAGGTACAGGCTAAGTACCCTAGAACAGGGGACTCCAAAGTCTAGGGGATCACATAACTTGAGTCATTCTTCAGAACTGGTAAGTGGCTGTGAATCTATTCTGATTCCTTAAGTCCCGGCTTTCTTCTTACATCACCCTGTGAGATACTGAAAGTGTTTACCTATCAGTTCAGCATAGTCACCCCCTTATCAGAGAAGCCACTAGCTATAAGCCGGGTTTCTCTCCAGGAGATACATATCCCCAAGTAATGTTTAGGTGAAATCCAAAGACTGAAAGGCATGGTCATATATGGAGGCTGCAGATCTGGCATCCCACAAAGCTAGTGACTCCTTTCCATGTTCAGCATTTCTCTGGTTCTGCACATGACACATAGTGCTGTTAAAGGAAAAGATCCTTCACATTAGTCGTTGTATACATTAGTTGTTGTAAATAAGAAAAATTAGTTTTGCAGTTAAGCAATTTTCTGTCTTCTAAATGGCAGGATCGTCTTCCCTGCTCCTTCCCTCTCCTCTCTTACAGTCTGAAACTAATCTTTCTGGATGGCCTCCAAGCCTACCTCCTGAGGGAGCTTGTTCCCCTTTCTTCTTTGAGGTCTTGACCAACCCCCTTTATAAGTGCACACACATGCATAAGTCTAATCTTTTATAAAAACAGAAGATAAGACAAAATTCCCTGGGCCCTTTGCCTCAGTCTGGCTATGTGCCAGCTATGTGCCAAATCCTAGAAGGCAGCTCCTTGGCGCGAGGGCCCCCTCAGCGCTGTGCCTCCCCACCCCTCTGTAGTCTGTCCCGCAGATCACCAGGTCCATGGTCTAGGAGTCTCTTCTGATTCTTCATATGTGTGGCATTTGCTGTTAGTACCCTCTCTCAGCTCCTGGAGACTTTGCCCACCTGTTTTCCGATTCACCCCTTTATGATTTTTTCTCCCGTTCAATTGCTGCTCTCTACAGTCATCTTCACGGGGCCCTTCCTGCTCCCCCTACCTCAGCACCCTGTACAATCCACCCTTCAATCCTCTGTTCACTCTTCAAACTTGCTTTGGTCCCAGATAATTTCTTCTGCGGCCACCTAGATGCCCTGGATTCAGCAACTTGAGCCTTGAACTTGTCACTTGTATCTGCTCCAGGTGTCTTAAGGTCCACTTCTGCAATAAGCACATTCCTCTGTGTTCTCTACCTTTAGTTAGGAAAGCCGCTTCACCAAGTTTAAATCTTGAAGTTCTAGAGTCCCTTCTCTTCTCCACCCCTATGTTTCGTGATCACTGAGCTCTGTAGAAAATATGTCTCTTGAATCTGGCCTTTCCATACTGCCTCGGTTGACTCGGGCCCTCACCAATTCTCTGGAGGATTATTGCAGCAGCCTCATAACTGCCCTGTCTTCCTTCTGCCTGGCCTGCCTCCAGCCGTTCCCTACACCGCTGCCTTTCTAAAGGCAAATTTGATCACGACTCTCTGCTGCTTGATAGCCTTCATCAGAGTCACTGCTTCTCCAGGATAAAAATCTAAGCTTGCTAACATGTCACAAAAGCTCCTTTGTGGCCTGGGCTCTCCCTTTGGGTGAAATTCAAAGTCTCCTCTAGTGATTCTGGTCCCCACCGTCTACCCTTGCCCAGAGTATCTCTACCAAAGGAAATGAGCTGTTAGGAAGAAAAAAAGGAAAGAGATGAGAGGAGGGAGAAACAGGAAAGAGATTATAGAACTATGCTGTCCAGTGCTGTAGCCAGTAATTGCACTGAGCCTAGGCTATTGAGCACTTGCCACGTGGCTGGTCCAAATTGAGATGTGCTACAAAAATAGAATGCATGAGTGGTCCGATGGTTTTATATGAAAATAGGAATGTAAACTAGCTCATTAATAGATTTGAATACCGATTGCATGTTGAAACAGTAATATCTTGATAAAGCGAATTAATTTCACGTGTTTTTATTTTTCTCTTTTTAACATGGCTGCTAGAACATTTTAAATTGCCTATGTAGCTCACATCTTGGTTGTGTTGGACAGCATTGTTATAGAATGTCTCCTCATTCCCAGGAGATGAATCCTTTATGGGTGACATCCATGAGCTTTTTTGAATGATTAAGTCAGCTCTGCAGGAATAGAAAAGAAGCAATTGCTCAGTTTCTTAAATCCAGGGGTATAAAGTGCTTTAGATAAGATTGAGAGTTAGAGAGACAGCTTGTGAAAAGTACAGCCAGGAGGCATCCATACAATGTGCACAGCACAGAAAGCACCATTGAAGCACTCGTGTCTCCCCAGACTACCCCCGTCACTGTCAGGAGTGGAAGGAGGTGGACTGGTGTGGTACAGGGAGGGTCTGACACACAGCTGGAGGGGGAGCTGGAGGCACCTGCCTGGGAAGCCTCGGACTGGTGAGGCACCAGGCACCCTGAGAACCACACCCAGGCCCATGAGATCCCGCGGGGGCTGAGCCCAGCTGCCACTGCCCATCCCTAGGGTCCTGAGCAAGTAGAATCAGTCAATGGAGCTTTAAGAATATGTGCATGGTCTAGTCTCTGTGCACTGCACAGAATACATGGCAGGTAATCAGTTATGCCTTGAGATATATTGCAGGTTACGTGGCCTAAAAGGCTTTGAGGAAAGGGTATATGGACGGTCAGAAAGCCCTAGAAGCTCTGAATTGTATCATAAGAGACATGCAAAGCTTTATGTTTTCCTACTGAAAAAAGCTAGCCTCTAGAGGAAATCAAGCTTACCTGCTGGAACAACCTAGAGGCGAGGGAGGGAACCTTGACAATCTAGAGAAAAACCCAGTACGTGCAGATTCTGTAGTCTTATAGCAGCAAAACTCGGGGCCTTCTTTCCTGGCAGTTTGCATGCTGAGTTCAGTTGAGCCCTTGGGTTCTGATAAAAATCCCCCCCCCCCCTGCAGTCATTTATATTTGCTTTACACATTAGGTATTTGCATATGAGTCTGTTAAGGGGGAAGGTTCTTGTGCTAAAAATCAGCATTTCAAAGTCATACCCAGAAAATGGGGTGAGAGGAGTGGTCACCACCTGCGGTGATTGTTTCTCCACCCTTTGTACCATCAGGGATGGGTGTGGGCCCTTTCTGAGGGTACAGTTCCCTTGTGACGGTGACTGAGTGAGTGGCCATCAAATGAACTGCTCCCCTTGCCTTCCCCTTCCCCACAAAGCCGCAACAGCTTCATCCTTGGGTAGCCAAGTCTCCACTTGGTGCTGCCCTAGGTTCTACTGTGTCCCCCACATTCCCAGGCCCCTGCTTTGAGTTCCTGTGTGGGAATCCCAGATTGCCCTGAGTGAGGGTCCATCACAGGTCTCAAACCTTGTTGGGACAGTAGACCTGCCTCTTGGCCACGTCTTAGAGTTAGTCCTTGCTGGTCCCTTCTAGGCTTCTTCAGTATCACCTGCCAGTACTGAGCAGGAAACTCAGTTAATTTAATAGGCGTGTATGGAATTGAGCCACTTACCTGGGTACAGCTGTTCGCCGTTTCAGACCTTAGGTGCCTGACACTCTTTCACTGGTCTCTGGGTCCCCCCTTTGTACCATGTGTGATTTGGTGGGAGGAGGAGATGGCAAGTACAGAACTGATTTCCTAAGTCATGAGGCATCCCATTCTTGGTCTTTCACGTGGACGAGAAAGATGGCTGCCTTTGTAGTATGATTTCAGAGTCCACACTATTCATGGGATGCTTCAAGTATCAACAGTTTCTCCTTCCTGCTCTCCATTGTGTGAAAGCCCACATTATAAGAGCCTTATTCTCTTTTCTAAGACCATATGGTGTGGAAGAAACAGAGGACCAGCTGTGGTGCTTGGAAAACTTAGTTTTGACTTATGTTGTTGACTGATTAATGAACTTGAGTAAATTACAGAATATTCCTGGACCAGTTTTCTTATATATGAAGTGAAATTAATACCTACTTGTTTCATTGTGATTTTGTTATGATGAAATAAGAAATAAAGTGTTTAACCCCAGGGCCTAAAATACAAATGCCATAGAAGTAGTAACTTAAATTTATTAGAAATGTCTCCTAAGATTGAATGATTTTATAGACCCTTCCTTGAGGAAGAAGTCAAGGTCAAGGGGCCCAGATTAGATTTCACCCAGCCAGGGATGAAAAAGGACCAGGAGGAAGTAGCCCTCACATTTTACTGAAGGCCAGACCCTGCTTAATGGTTTGCATTCATGAAAATACTCAGCTGGGATTATGAGCAAGTACAGCATGAAGCCATGAAAAAAAGGCATGTTTACATCCTCTGCCAGGCGAATAGAAGAATAAACAAAGCAAGTTTTTGCATCTCCAAATGTCAGGTGCACTGCCATCAAAATACTTTTATTTCTATTCTTTGTTGATAAGTTACAAATAAAGGAACCACTAAAATACTCTGTAAAGGAAAATTCATAAACAAATTAGACTCCAGAGACAGATTTCACACTTACTTTGTTGAAGCCATTCTGTCCTGAACTGTGGGTGATGGGAAGCTATTTTGTTGCAGCCTTTGTTGCTTACAAGAAGAGGGGAGACTTCAGTGTACTAGGAAAGAATGGTTTTGATTGGAAGCAATATTGTTCCCAGTGTGGGCTGACTTTCATATATTATAGTGATTGCTAATACATAACCAAGAAAACCCATTTATTGAAGTGCCATAAACTGCAGTGAGATAGTGTGATCTGACATATTGCCACTTCTGATCGACGAGCGTTTATTATAGGGATGTGGTCTATCCTATAATTTTTAGAAAGTGGAAGATGTTATGCTGGCTACTGTGACTGCTAATGTCCTGATCTAGAAGGTCTTTGTCCTTCTCCATTTATTTCCCCAGTGAAATCTAAATGGTTGACTGGATTCAGTATATGCGTGGAGCTGCTAGAGACTTCTGGACTCTTTATGCAATTGATCTCCCCTTTACAAAATCATCCCCTTATGTTAATATTAACATTGTGAACACTCAAGGAGAAAATGTAAATATACTGCCTCAAAAATTAAAAATAAAAGCATTAAAAATGTTATTTAGTGCTGGCTGTGGCATTGAATATATAAACTCATTTATTGTTCTTGTAGTCCCAGAGCAAGAACTGCTTCAGCTGCAATGGATGGTATCAACTAAGGTTGCCATGACAACATTAATTTATAATTTCCAAACTTTGGTAGAATTTCACCTTCTGAACTCCCTGGATTGCATTTAAATTTATAATTATTTCTCTTTTATTAAAGCGTAGCATATTTAGATATTGCTTACATAGATGCACTAGGTATGTCTCCATGAAAGTTACTGACATGAAATGAGAAGCCCAGAATGTGGGCATTGGAAAGGGGTAGCGGTTACTGTCAACTAACATCCCCCCAAATGCAGGAATCGTTTCCACAGTCTCTCAGCCAGCTGGCTACCTTCTGAACCCCTGCTAGGAATGAGGGGTGAGTTTATGGTGCTGAGCATCATCTGCGTCGCTCCTAGATCTTATGCCCCTTTAGATCAGGGCCTTGTCTTATTTCTAGTTGAACCCAGAACTCATTCTCATTGTTTCGACTACTGCAGGTCTCCTCATGGGGTTCTTCCCATGTGACATCCTAGCCGTTACTGCTCCACTGGGCCCTACCATTCTGCTGGGGCCATTTTAAGGGCAGCATCTTGAACTCCCCATCCTACTCCTGAGTCTCTGAGCAGTTTTCTGCTACTATTAATTTTCTTGTTCGGGGCACCCAGACTAGGTTTTACTTATCTTTGTTAAACTTTGCATAACTATTTTCCCTCTCAATCAAGGCATTTTGAAATGTAGTTTTTAAAGTTCAGACTGCTTGTGGTACTACGATCAATTATTTATCAATTGCCCATTTAACAATGGGACTTTCTGTGTTGTTGATAAAATGTCAGTTGAGACGGATCAAAGATCAAACCCTGTGATTTTCTACAAGAGAATTCTTGACATCCATATTTAAAAAAAAAAAAAAAACACATTAAACTAGTTGATGCTCTCTTACTTGTGTTTACATTCTTGTGCCCAGACTAAGAGGATACAGCCAGAAAAGATTATTCAAATGCCTTAGTAATGCTCTTGTGCTTGACCCACTTACTGCCAGTCATATAGCTTCTGTTATGAAGTGGAACTAGATTAACCTGACTAGCTTTTAGATACCATCACTTTGTCTTTGGAAAAATTGACTAAAATGTATACCTAAATAAGCACATTTTTAAATTATTTTGAAAGACAATCATCATTTTATAAAATGGTTGTATTTTTCAGTTGTAATTGCAACTCACATGAACTTGTTTAGTTCAGAGGAATTGCTTTTTAGGACATGATTCAGTTCCCTTTATGAAATCCTTGCTCTGGGCCAAGGGGGAGAGGGGAGAGTGACAGGAAATCACTCTTAGATGTCACTCCAGCACATCATTACATTCACAGCTCCTGGGGCCGACAGTAATCAGGCTGAGGCATGTCCAAATAGTGTGTGGTGTTCACGTAAATGGCACATGACAGTATCACTAATATGTCCATGACAGAGAATGTGCTGATGGCCTCATGTCACTAATGGAGGTGTTTGCTCTAAGTGGGAGATGCTGTGTTTTTTGAAAAGAGTATTCTCCCCCCACACAAACTCTACTCTGACTTTTTATATTAATATGAAATATCTATCAAATACATATATGGCGCTTTCTGTATTATAATTTGTTGTATTCATGGACAGTGTGGTTTTTTACATGCTCTTTATCTGGGACTAGATGAAAAGAAAAAAATAGTAAAAGGACTCAGATCTATAAGTCAGGAAATAAACTATCACTTTATAAAAAATACTAGTATGTGTGGTATACTTTGTTTTACAAATACTCTCACACATTTTCTTTTTTGAAGATTTTTTTTTTCTCATGTAAAAATAGTCCATACTCATTGCACTGGGATAGATGTCGAAATAGATAAAAGATAATTAAAAATCAGCTAATATTTCACCACCCAGAGAGCGTGACTGTTAGCATCTGCTGGGTTCCTTGTACGTGTGTGTGTTGAGTGTGTTCAAACCAGCATTGTGGTGCACCTAGGGACTTTGCCCTAGAAAGCCAGTGTGACATAGTAAAGTGGACCTTGGAATCAGGCCCTTCCACATAACTGTCCTGGTCATGTTATTTATCAGTTGCTTAAGCTGCCCAGACTTTAGTGTCTACTTTCATAATACAGGGATGGGATGATAATAGTATGCATCTAGTAGGTCTATTTTACGAGTCAATAGGATAATGCTTGTGGGACATGTAGCAAGGTTCACTGTAAATGCTCAGTGAGCTATTGTTATAATAAAGATTTTCTTTTCTGCTTCCTTCCCTTCAAAATCTAGGGTAACAATTCCCCTCATCGTAAAATAGTATTTGAAAAACATTAAAATGGCTGCATACATTTCAGTACATAAATATACCTTAATGTAAGCATTTCCTTCAGCTTAGACCATTCTTAATTTTTCGCTGTCATAAAAAGCTCTGCAGTTAATATCTTTTACATTATTTTTTTGTGCACAACAGATTCAAAATGAGTTACTAATGACAGAGAGAAGTGAGAATGAGCTAGCCATTCGTTAGTTCTACTAATGTGTCAGGTTACATGCTGGGTTTTATTTTAAACAGCAAAATTCTTATTTAACTTTTGCACAACATCTTTGAGGTAAATCTGTTATCCTCACTTTTCAGGTGAAAAAGCTCTGAGGGGAGATAAGTAATTTCCCAAGGTCACAGAGATAGTGGGGGTAGAGATGGTATTTGAAGCCAGCTGTATGATTTCAAAGCTTAAGCTTTTCCATTCTGGCATGCAGTTCATGCCTATCTTTTTGAGGCTGGTAGAATGAATAGTTACCATTGTGCTTTTTACAAAATGTCAGTTAGTGCCACGTAAAAGATAGGACACTTGGCTGGAACTTTCGGCTTACCCAGCATAGTACCTCTTGTGTGCGTATGTTCTTATATGTCTTGGAATCAAGTGTCATTAAAAGAAGGTGTTAGCTGAAGGAAGTAAAACATTGATACGAGTCTTTGATGAAAGAAAACCTCAGGGAAGAGAACATTTCATCAGCAATACAAGAGTCTTCTTTGTTTTAGTTGTATGGACTAGACCAGAGTTATTTAACTATGAGTCAAGTATTTCACAAAAATCAATATAGAAATTAAACAATAATAACAGCCAAAGGAAATCAGTGCTGCCAAAAGGAACTGTAAGTTTCATTACTTGTATTTTAGGGGTTGAAAGGAAAAAAAAATTTAGCCTTATCTATAAGATGATACATCAGCAGAGGGCTGGCATAATTGATGTAGGTCTAAGTAAAGATATAAGGAAGGCGTAAGGTGTAAATGGGGTAAGCCCCCAAAGAATTTGGTGAACTGACAGGTTGTCTTTAAAAAGTCAGCCATTTGGAACATTTATCTTGGCAGCTCTCAAATCTGACGTACAGTGTGTAGTTTGGCAGTCAATTTTGTAGGAAAAATGCATAATTAATATGAAGCTCAAGGTATAGGCCTATTGCCAGTCAGTACCAAAGACACAATTTCTTAGAACAAAAGAATAATTGATGTCGTCTTTTTTTTTTTTTTTTAAAGATTTATTTATTTGTACATACAGAACTGGGGTACAGGCCAGAAGCTCAGGGGCGGCGAGAGGCTTCACCAGAGACAGAGTGGGGAACAGAACAGGCAGATCGACGAAGTACACTGCTGAGGGGAGCAGCGGGCGGGTCAGGAGAGGTCTGCCACGCCATGTGGTCACCTCCAGGGCAGGCGGGAATCGAACTCATGCGGAAGCGGTTTTAGATTCTCAGTGCTGTGCTTTAACCCGCTGCGCCACCAGGGAGGGCCTGATGTCGTCTTTTAATAGGATAATCCTGATTTGTCATTTTGTAGATTTTGGTTCGTAGTGAAAGAAGCAAATAAAACAATCTGCCCCCTCCCCCCAAAAAAACCCTAGTGGTATTATCTCATATTTAAGAGGTACTTTGTTTCAGAATTTTTAACCAACAATTGTCCATTCAACAAAGCTATCTTTGGATTTTGAGTTCTTGAATTTTTATATTCCTTGATCTTACAGTCTTGCTTTAGACTTCTTCCAGTTTTCTTCCTGTCATTGTCGTCTTTGCAAGGGAGAAATAGCATCATAATTGCAGAGATTTTGGGTGTTGGTAGAACAAGACCCCTGACATGGCCTATTGAGAGCATGTCCCTCAGGCTGGTGTTGCAGGAGGAGGCCCAGCAAGTGACATTCGGACCCTGTGTTCAGCTGCTACGAGCCTGGCACCTGAACAGAGAACTGGATTCCAGATATGACTCTGTTCCTAACCCGGGGTAAAGCACGCTGCTGTTTCTGAGCCCCACTGTCACCCGGAGCAATGACTACTGCATAGTCAGAGGTCATTTGGAGCAAACTACTTGGTTAACTCAAAAGTGCTTTTTATGATTCATGTCTAAACTATGAATGAATAGCCATAAGTCATTCCTTTCAGGGAAGAGCTAGTTGACCATTCAAAACATTTTCAAGTGAATAAGAGGAGTATTTGTAACTCTCTCTCTCTCTCTCTCTCTATATATATATACACACACACATACATATATATATTGACATATATTTACAAGTATATGTAAATATATTTACATATACAAATATATATATAGATGCACCATTCCTGGGGCAACCTTCCTCACCAGTCTCCACTGTATGTATCCTTTATCTAGCAATAGTGGGACAGGCCTTTTCCTGCCCTGGAACCCCCTGATGTCTAGCTTGGAGTCTCTCAAAGTTGGACTCAGACTCCTCTGATGAGGGAAGCGGGCCCTTGGCATTATTAGGAGGCTCCTTTGAACACCATAAAGACTTTCATAAAAACAGGCATTTAGAGCTATGATGCTAGGCCAAGATAAAAGCAATACTTGTATCTTTGATGCATTATTTTAGCTTTCAATAAAAATGGCTCAAAGAAAAAGACTACCAGGTAGAAAAACATATTCCAACAAGGTTGCATTATACACACTTATAGGAAATTCTTTGATGGTTAAAGGAATCAGGGTGCTGGAGGGGAGGAGGAAAGAGAACAAGGAAGTTGGGGGTTTTGACACTGGCTAATATCTGTGCATGCTCTCCCCAAGTGTTTCTGGGCCCTCCACCCTGGTTATGTCGATAAGGGCTCTCAAAGGGTTTCCTAGTCTGACTGCATGACAGTTGCCCCAGCTCTGGGACCACACTCATTCCCTTCCGTTGGGGCCTTGGGGCTAAGCTGGCTTTTTCTGCCTCCCAGATAGGCATGATGGGCCTGCCTCACAGTCCTTCAGGAGGACAGGATTTGGTCCTCAGTTCTCCTAACCTGGACTGTTAGGATCCTTACAAAGGTGTTTCAGGCAAGAAACAACTGAAAGGTCTCTGTGGCATCCCCACAGGTGGGGGTGGTCAGCCATTTGCTGGACATTTTGGACAAACCTCCATGAGCACTTAGGAAGTCTGTAGTGGAAGGTCCAAAGATCCCCAGGCTCCTTGATTGTGCTTCCTGTCTATGGCTACATCTGCTTGCTGTACTCATTTTCAGTCAATTTCTAAATTTATCCTTCCACACAGGAAATAATTCTGAATTTTACCCATTTGCCTTGGTATGGCATGACATTTCATTCAGCTCATTTCCTCATCAGCTGTTTCTCTAAACATCTGCTCTGTACTAGGCACTGCGAGGGGAACAAAGAGTAATCAGAGCTGACAAAGGTGGAACATTATATACCTTTGCCAGAAAGCAAAATATATGCCTTCAGAATTGAGAGAAGGAGGGAGGCTAAATTTGTAATGATTTTTTTTTTTTTTGCTGTAGTCTCTAAAATAAATTGTACAACATAAAAATCTGTACCAATAATCATTTATGTAGCAAATCCCCTTATAATGAAAATTCCTGTTTTCTTGGCTTGGGCAAGCATCATTAAAACACAATTTCAATACAGCAGAAGATTTTGGACACTTCTTGAAGTGCACTGAAATGGGATTTGACCTATATATCAAGCTTTTCATGGTTTTGATATTTTTCATTTCCACGTGTCAACAAATACCTGACTTGATATTAAAGCCAGTTAAATCAATATTTCTTCCTGTAGTCAAACCACAGCAACATATATCCACAGGCAGCATTTCCCCCATAGCAGTATTTTGTTGACTACATATCTTTCATCATAAACCTAACTGATGGAACTACCGTCACATGAATAAGATGGAAATATCAACATACTAACATAATAAGAAAAAAGTCAGAGAAACTATCATCTTTTCCTTCACCCCTCATTTTTAAAATTTTTATTTAATAATAGTTTATTTTTACATCATTTTGTGCCTTTTTCCATCTCAGCTGTAATCGCTGTGGGCTTCCCACCACCATATCAACCGTGCGCTATCACCATAGGCCAGTGCACTTCCCTCCCCTCACCATTGTTGATCCCATTACCCACTCCACTCCCGTAAAATGTCTCTGGTATATAGTTGTGCGTTATTATTATTATTATTTTCTCCCCTGGTCCTTTAAATTCCTGCTATGAGTGAAACCATCCAGTATTTTTCCTTTTCTTTCTGGCTTATTTCACTAAACATGATCTTTTCCAGCTCCATCCATGTTGCTGCAAAAAGCATGCATTTATTTTATTTTTTGGTTGCTGAATAATATTCCATTGTGTATTTGTACCACATCTTTTTAATCCAGTTGTCCACTTTTGGGCATTTGGGTGGTTTCCATGTCTTTCTAATTGTAAGTAAAGCAGCAGTAAACATGGGGCCTTCACCCCTCATTTAAGCAATTCCATAATCTATTTTGCTCGCTTTAATCACCAGCGGTGACAGTGTGGGAAAGATGTTGAAGAGGGTAGTTGTGGTTTCTTTCTCCATAGTTAAAGCATCTCCAGTGGGTCTATTTTTACCCTTCTAACTTCTTTCCCAGCCAGAGCATTAGTGAGCACAGAAGTTTTAGATTTCTGAAAGTTACCTGTTGAAAACTCAGGAGTTGTAGACAAATGGCTTGAAGCTTCAATTTGTGAACGCCAACAGATGTATTTACTTATATCAGAACAACCTAACTTGTCTTCCCAGTGTACAATAAATAGAAGAGTGTGATTGTCATGTATTGGGCTCCTATTCTCTGCTAAGCACCTGTAGTATCTCACCTGTAATCGGTAAAATAATGTTTCAAGGCATGTGTTTCTTCCATTTTATGTGTAGCTTGGGCTAAGTAACTTTCTAGGTGGTAACCTAGAAAAGGTACAAACTAGGATTTGAACCCAAATTAAATTAATTCCAAAGCCTTTCACTTCTTACATTAGGTTACTTTCCATAATATATCATGAGGTTGAAAGAGCAGGGGTTTGTTTTTTAATTGTTAGAGTTAGCACACATTTATTGTAGGAAGCCTAGAAAGCAGAGAAAGTTCTAAAAACGAAGGAGAAAAAAATCACCCATAATTCTTCACTCCAGAAAAATTTCATTAGAAAAATCATTAGAAAAATTTTAATTTTTTTTTCCAGGCTTAAGAAAACTGCAATTTACATATCCAAGAGAGTATCGTTCTGACTCTTGTCATCTTCAGAGAAATCAAATTCTTTATAGACTCCCGGTCAAACACAGGTTTCTCTGGTGGAGACATAGCAAAGACTCTATAGATTGCCTCAATATCAAAATAGCACATTTTTATATGTGCTACCACTTTGTGCCATCTAAAATTCTATGTTGCATATATTTAACTCTGTCCTGAGTTAGTCTCACGACCCTCTCTCAGGGCCATACCATTTTACGCTGGCTTCTGTTCTAGTAGAAAATGGAATTCATCTGAATGTTACTTCTCCCATGTCAAAGGTGATGGCTATTTGGGGGTGGATTTTAAAGTCTTTACTAAAATTTAAATTTATTGATGTTTAGTATCTCATTTGCCCTCTCATGTTATTACATTGTCAACAAAACAGTGTTTATACTCATAAAGAAAATCTGAGAATTGCTTCTGTCCAAAGATTGAAAAGCCTATTTTTTGGAGGGGTGTTGAATCTTTTTAACTTTTTAAATATATTTATTACATCATTCTTCATTTTTGTACAATATATGATTTCCCCGTGAAATTCCCACCACCAAACAGGAAAACATTTTAAAATCAGTTTCTTTGTAATGGAAGTATTGTACTCACTGCATTCTTCCCCGCTAAGTTTTTGTGAAGGCATACATGTAGGTGTGATTATCTGATTTTTAAATAAAGTTACTAGCATTTGTGTCCAAGGGAATGTTTCTTGAAGAAGCAAGCACATGGCACTAATACACACTAATACACACATTCTTCAAAGAGAAGATCGCTGTCCAAGTGGCCACTGGTATATTTCATCACAGCCGAGAAAGTCAAGTCATCAGGTGCCAACTGAGTCTTCATCTCTTTGTCTACTGCATATAACACTACACTTTCAGAAAACAAACCTCACCCTCAACACACTGCTCGCTGTCGCTGCTTTCTGTCCTATTTTTCACAGATAGTCTTATCTGCCTTATCATCATTTTAGTACGGCCCTATCTCCCCCAGACGTCAGAGCACCTTGGATTGGTGCAAAACTCTTTGGGGCCACACCACAGGGTTTCAAATGAGGCCAACTGGGTGAGTGTGCTGGTGTGTCTGTGCCTGTGTGTGTGTGCACACTGCACTCTTCTCGTCTGCCAGTCGCCTAGATTTTGTAAGATGAGACTTCTTGCTCATGGAGCCACTTATAAAGCGCAGGTTGAATTTTGTGTTGGTATACTAGGCATCGTCCGCAGCGTCTGAAAACATTGTGTTCAGTCAAAGTGTGTCAGATTAGTGAAGGGTTTTAAGTTATTCTCTGAAAATGGGCTGTTGGGAGAAAAGTTAGTCTGGTCGAAAGTCAGAATAAAATAGTAGATAAGAACCTCAGGGCTTAAGAGCCTTTAGGTCAGCCTTATGTACAGGTGAAGCCCCCGGAGCCACTGACCCAGAGGAATCACCCAGAGAGCTGTCGGCATGGCAGAGACAGCGTCCAGTGTCCTGAGTCCCGATGGCCCCTCCCGGTGCCCCTCTGTGTTCCTGGTTGTTTCGTGGAGGTTTTTCTGCTCTGTAGGTTCAGGGACAAGAACATTTGAAGCCCCACACTGCTGAACAGAGCATGGGATATGTGGGGGCTCCCAAGAAACACTTGAAGTGGTTGTTGATGTAGTGAATAATAGGTTGGTTGACTTAAGGCCCAGGCACCCATCTCTCTGCCTAAGTGGTTACTAGCTGGATGGTGAGTTCCCTGATGGCGTGTGGATATTTATAGGCTATCTCGTGGACAGGAGAATATTATAACATCAATGTTAAACATTTGTTTGTAATATATTAGGCAGGATACCATTGTGGCTTAGAGCCTAGGCTCTGGGGTCGTCTTAGAATCTCAGCAACCTCACTTACCCATCTGTTTTCATGGACAAGTAATAAGACCTTCTGGTGTTTCATTTCTTCATCTGCAAAATGTCAATGGTAAATAATGCTTATTGCTGAGTACTGAATAATTAGCTTGTTTAAAGCCCCAGAATAATTCAGGATAGTTTCTAAGCAAGCAAAAAATGTTAGGTATGTTGTTATTAAAGTATGCTGAATTCATTATATATTATCCATTCTTCTCAATAACTCTATGAGGATGGTGTTGCTATTCGCCCTAATTTTATACTAAGTAAACTGACTTCAGAGCGGTCGCCCCACCTACACAGTGATTAAGTCACGGGAAAGCCCCGGTCTGTATCTCCCTGACTCCAGACCCCATGCTTGGATGTGGGCGTGATGAAGTGTGAGATCTGACCTCCCACATTTCCTTTTTTTCCTAGAGCACTCAGGAACCCACACTGCTTGCAGGAATATCTCTGTGGATGCCCAGGTAAGCCGAGATGGCCCTCCCCTTCTCCACAGCCTCCTCCTGCCCACATGACCAGCTGTCCCTGTACCTGCAGCTGGGTCCCGGTAACCTTGTCACAGCCCTTGCCAGCCTCTCCCGTCTCCCCAGCAGAGCTCGTGTTGATGTTGTATAAGCCCAGGTCATCTGATGGTGCGGAGCAGGGAGAGCTGTGGCCGGTCTCCTCCCCCTCTCCACCACTCCACTGCCATTTCTT
>NW_004567103.1:25835443-25975296 GCF_000260355.1 Condylura cristata | reverse complement strand
ATTAAATATCACTACAAAGTGTACATTAAGTTCCAAAGCTTTGAATATTATCTTAATACCAAGCACTTTACAAAGATTTATATAATTTTTTTATTGAGGTAACATTTATTTATAACACTGTGTATAATTTAGGGGCATAGGAGTGTGGTGTGCATGCATGTTTGTGTGTGTATACACACTATATGTTACCACACCATACCAACCACCAAAGCGCCTTTAATCCTTCCCCACAATCCATTCTAGACTGACATTTCTTTGGATTTCTTTAGAGTAATTTCATGTATAGAGTAGTTTCAAGGTATCAAAAAAGATATCTTTTCTCCTTGTGATGTGGGAAGGAACTACGGCGAGGAGTGGCGCTAGCCTGCTTGGCTTGCCCTCCCAGTGATAACCGTACTTGCTGTGTTGCGGATGTTGAAGAACTTGCTCCAGTGAACCTGTAAGTCTGACTTGCAGTCTTCAGTGGTCATGCGGTGTGGAGTGGGAGAATCCGGCTTTGTGCCAGGCGGCTGGCGTGGGGTCCTGCTCTGCCTCCTGATGATTGTGTGGTCCTTGCATGTCCCCTGCTTCTCTGAACATCAGGGCCCTCCTAATGTGGGGATACTTATATTCACCTTGCAGAATGCGTGGGGTATTTCCTGCTCTTGCATATAAAGTGAAGTGTACAAAGTTGACATTCAGTTAAATGGTAACTATGATCATTATCAGTTATTGGCATTTGAATGAGTTTGTTTGTTGTACAGAAAGCTTGTGGTTTTGGGTTCACACCACTTTCTTCACAATATTTTTGTCTCTCCAGCCCCCATTGCCACCCCATCAGGCTTGCTTGTTTAAAATAATTTGCATAGCAAGTCATAGATTTGTTGTGAAAAAAAATCATCTCTGCTCTGGATCCCCTCAAATGATCCTAAATTCCAAATGGAGGTAGCCTAAGTTAATGAGGTCTTATTGCACCTCTATATTGCCACGAGTGTTTAATGTAAACCTGATTATTTTTCCATAACCTGAAGCTTCAGTAGTTAGATGATGTAACTTTTTAAAAAGAACCATTAACATAAGTGGGGATTGGTTATTTTCTGTGAATTTATTTTCTCATATCTAAAATCCGAATTCCTGTGAAATCACTTTGTTTGCATCTGAAGAGAATTGTATTGGAAATTTCTGGTAGATTCTCTTTTGGATAGGCAACTGAAGGGTTACTGTGTGGATCCTGGCAGCCTTCTGCCCATTAGACAACAAGGGCACAATCAATTCCTGTTTTCTTGGAACATACCAAATAATCAGAAACTTTGATTATTCTGCTGGAAGGCAACAAACAGCTTGATGGAAAGAGGTACCAATTGAAAACAATTGTGATCATATTTTTGTGAGAAGAATGAGATGCCTCCAGCTGTCTGTCACTAATCACATTAGAGGTAGAAAGCAAGAATGTTTGGGCCTGCAAAGATTAATCCCATGTTAGGACACTGCTTATTCTGGTTGCTTACCCGGGAAAAGTGACACTGGGTGTCCATTCTGTATAACTCTTTGCCAATTGATAGTAGTCTCCAATATGTCCCTTAAAGAATTTTCTAACTACAGTTCAAAGGATTTACTTTTATCTTTTTATGCTCATTCTGCAGACATCACTGATTGAAATGATTTCTCCCTCAGCATAACCCAAATGCTAGCAGATATAAAAGAGGAGAGAGATGGCAAATGAAGCCCACGATAACTGAAGAGGTGTCGAGATTCAGTTAGGAAGAGGCCTTTCCCATGTGGACACATGAGCCAAAAAAGCCCATTTTAATTATGAGCTGTGGTACTTCCCTGGTCATGTTTATGTTGGATGCAAGTGCCGGAGCTGGATTTAGACCAGAGCTCCAAGTCTTGGAGTCCTAATGACTAATTTGGGTATCCATAGAATCCCTTAATTCACTTCTTAATTAGTTCGCCCAGATTTCAAGAGTTGCTTGGTTATAATCATTTTCATAAAATTTTCATAAATCCACACAAACATGCACATACTTTTCTCCCACATTGTAGTTCCCACGTGGTGGCCTAGTCCTAAGAATTGTTCTTGTTACTAACAAAGCAATAACAATGACAGTAACAACAAGTGTAACTTGCTGCCATCTCGTGTGGCAGAAAGTGGATTGAGGCACTGGGAAGCAGTTCAGTCGCTTACCTTAGACTTAGCAAGTTACTGTCCTCCTTTGTGCCTTAGTTTCCTTTCATAGTGTGAGAGGAATAATAACAAGTTAGGGTTGTTTAAGGGATTAAAAAGCATTGCATCTATGAATTGAGATGCAGAAAGTGTCCTACACAAAAATAATGGTAGTTATGGTGTTTACTTCAATAAAACAATGATGCTGGTCCCACAATATTGTCATCTAAATATGTCCCATTAGTGTAGTCCACTTGGAGGCTACTTGTGATGGTAATGGAACATTAGAGACTCCAAAATTAGAATGGATTACTATTATTTGTACTTGTACTCCTTGCTAGCTGCAGGATTAGCATTTTTGGCATTTCATGCTTGAGCAATATGAGTGTTAAAATGAAACTTTGGTGCAAGATTGCTTTAAAATTTGAATGAACATTTTGTTCTCCTAGTAGACACAATATTGGCCCTCATTAAAAGGAAACATGTGATTACATTATGTAAAAATGTGTGTTGTGTGTGTGAGCAAGAGACAGACTGGGAGAAGAGAGAGTTGATATTTAGGAGCATTGCTTCAATAAATCCATTGAAAATTTCAAAACTATTTTTAACAGTTAAATGCATATAAAATCATGGTCCACATTTATGAATGTGCAGGAGTGAAAGTCTGGGAAAAGAGAGATTTGTACTTTAATGAGCTTTCCTGATGGCTATCTCAGAATTAATGAATATTAAAGTTGACTACCAAGAGATACACAGGAATTACCTTCCCTTGAGGTTTTTTCTTTAAAACTAAGATAGGATCCAGTTTCCCTCATGGGTGTGCTTGTGTAACCTGGAGAGACACACTCATGCTTTTGGAGACGCCTGCAGGAAGGTCGTCATGGCATCGTTGAGATGACTCAAATTAGAAACATCCAAGCTATCACTAAGTAGTAGATCAGATGAATAATTATTGATATTGCCATAAAATGGACTGCAATCAGCAATGAAAACAGAGTAAACTAGAGCTACACACAGTGAGAATAAACTAGAGTTGCACAAGATAGGGATGTATCTTATAGAGAGGCTGAAAGAAGAGATACGAAAGAATGCATGGCCTTTTATAAAAAGGTGTGGGAACCCCAAATAGGAAACTCTATGCCTGAGGGGTGTGTACATAGTGGCTAAAACTAGAGAAGAGCAAGAAATATATTGCCTCATCCATCAGGATGATGTTACCTGTAAAGGAGGGCACATGGGAAGAAGAAAGTACCTGGAGGAATTCTGGGGGTGCTAGCAGGGGACTGCTTTTTGACTGGGCTGGCAGTTACCTGGGTCATACACGGTATATTCTGTTCTGTTGTGTGTGCCTTTTCTGGTTGTGGGTTAGAGTTCATCATTTTAAAAGTTGTTTTTTTTTGCTTGGGTTGGTTTGTCCTTCTCCTGAATAGTTGTAGGCTTCAAGAACCCTGTGATTGTAACTGGCTCCAGAGAGAGACCGCTGTTTTGCCGCACAGACAAAGTGCCTCCAAAGTTGAATATGTGCCTCAGGGGTGCTTGAGAAGATGCTTGTGGATGGAAAAGACATTGATTAAAACTTGCACTTGTGTTTGTTTTAGTATTGTGGTAACTGATGCTGACTGTACAGCACTGGTACCACCCCAGCTTCATGTCCGGCGGCTCATGTCCCGGGAAGGAGCGCGGGAGGGCCTCTCCTTCTCAGACCTTCCCCACTGGTTCTCTGATTTGGTTATTTTGTGAACTGTGTTGTGCCTGGTTAACTGGATCTACTAATTCTATTTTTTAGTTTTAACAAACCCTGAAAAACTAACAGAATCTTTAAAAAGGTCCTACAGAGAATGTCTGTGATTGAGCATAATTTTGATATTGCAGACAACAAGAAAATGGCATAGGTTGGCAAATACTCTTGTTAGCCATGTTGTCAGTAACATGACAACATGTCATGTAACAGTAACCAGAATCAGAGCAGGCAAGAAGCTGGCCACCAATTCTTAATTTTCTGGATCTTTCAATATATCCATCGTGGTTAATTATAATGAACCTCCTTCTGTATGTATGTGCTTTGAAGAGTCAGGATTAACAAAACATTCCTCAGTTCTGCCATTCTTTCCTACTTTGTTCATGTTTAATAAGGTATACAAAAGTTCATACAATAATACATGTTTATAATAATTATAAACAGGCAGCCAGACATTTTGGGGAAAATGTGTTCAAAACAAGTTAGATGAAAATATCTTAGACCCTTTGGCACATAGTTCAAAGGCTGCTGCCTTATAATTGTTAAAATGTGTAGAAGATGGTAAGCTTGCTAGCCATATCAAAAGGAAGTTGCCTCCTGGCCCTTATTTCTTTTTATTAACAAATATCAACATTAAGGCAGTAGTTTATACACTCTACTTTATTAAAAATTTTTGATTAGAGTTGGGGAAGGAAAGAACACACACAGAGAAAAGCTCTTCTGGTTTGTGCATATTTCCTTTAGCTAAGGACTTTATATGTAGGAAATGTTGAAGAGTGCTAGGTGGCCCTTCCCAGGCAGGAACAATAGAAAGTACTCGATGACACATGCATCGAGGAAGAACAGGGCACCAGCAGTCACAGACCTGATCCTAGCCCATCTCTGCCGCCGCTGCTCTGCCAGCAGCCAGGCCTCAGCACAAGCTGATACCTTCTCTGAGCCGCCCCTGCCTTTTCTTTCTTAGGAGGCTGCTAATAGCAGCCCTTTCCCAACTCTTACAGAATCACATGTGAGAGCATCTATAAAATCTACATGCACAAGGAATTTAGACATGTCCCTTCTACATCTCCTTGAACAGAATGTAACTTTATTAAAGTGCCGATGTCCTTAACCTTCAGAGTTCATTTGAATGGAGGCTACAGAATGCACTAGATAGCCTAAACCAAAAGAGCTATTAAACACTATTTTTTCTTTTTCTTTTTTTTTTTTTTTACTGGAAGGATCCCAGGGCAGAGCTCTTGGAATTGAAGAAAGGGGGACCATCCAACAGCACAAAGAGCCACAACCAAGGGCCCTCCCACCATCTCAGAATTGGGGTTTGTGGCCCTCTTTTCCAAGTAGCTGATTTAGTGTCGTCAGGCACTGGTGACTTCCACCCTCCGGGTTCAGTTTTCCGAGCTTGAGGCCATTAGAAGAGAGACTCTAAAACAGTCACAGTTTAGGTTGACCGGCCACCTTTTGATCAGTCTGCCTCAGGGGAGGGGACAAAGTCATGTGGCATAGAGGAGTCTGGGGAGCTCCTTGTCTCAACTTCAGGAAAATAAGGGATTCTGTGAACTTCTGCCTACCACTGATATTGCTTTAATAGTTGCTAGTGACTCAATTTTCCTTTTCATTAGAAGAATCAAAGGAACAGAGGCACAGAAGTGTGCATGTTTTTGTCCATCACTGTCAGCACACCCCTCTGAGCCTGGACCTTCTTCTTTAGGTGGACACTGGGCTTGCAATCACTTCATTAAATACTGAAAATCTGTGGTCCGAAGGGTCTTCCTTTTCGTCAACGTTGCTCTAAGTCATGGCTCATTCCTATCTTGAGCTACCACTTGCCTCTTGCTAGAAAGAAGATACTAGGCCATGGTTAGCGTGCCCATAGTGTGCTTCACTGGGAGCCTGACTAGCACTACAATTTTATGTCAGGGTGGAAAGAAGGTAAGAGAGGAGCACAGTGTTGGCATGCCTTAGGCAACGCCATGTCATTAAGGGATCTTGGGTTTTTGCTCTGGTGAACCTTTAAAGTATATTTGAAAATACCACAGTCACTCCTAACCAGACTATGGGTGCAGCTTTTCCTCACACCAACCACATTTGATATATGGTGTTTGTTTTATCAGGGCTTGAGCAATTAATTGTAGTATTTCCAGTATGAAAATATTTATATGTCTGAAATAACAATGTCTATCTCCCCCCAAAACTTGAGTATTGCTTTTAAATATTGCCCTGACAAGTCTTAAACAGAGTAGGATCATTCACTATAAAACTAGAAAATGCCAGTTTTTTTTCAAGCACATGTACCTATGAAATTGCCAAGTTTTATATTGTTAATGCACAGTGAGATTTCCTTTGTCTTTAAAGACCTTCCTTAGAAAAAGCATACCACTGAAGAAAATGATGTACTATTAACAATCGTTATTTTCATTAGCCTCCATTTTCCAAAGTACTGAGTTATAACATAATCCATAGCTCGTTCTTTTTAACCAGCTCGCAATACATTACCAATCTAGTGTCTCTGGTATAAGGGTGATTTATTACCAGACTTTAAGTGCTGACCCATGATATGTTAAACTGGTATCGGCAGCTGTTGTCTGAAGGTTTGCAGGTGTCCTGACTAATGCTTTGAAAGATCAGCTTTACAATAAATCACAGCATACGTAATTTCTCAATAAAGTAATGGAAAGGATTTTGCACTCTGAGTCCTATGAGCTTTGGAATTTGGAAGTTACTTGCATGGCAGATTAACATAAAGGGGTAGAATGTTCTCAGGCTTTAGCCCTTGACCTCTGGGGTAGCCATAGTCAATAGCAAAAGCGTCTTGGTAGCTTTGTTCTCCTAACCATGAGATTTCTTGGCTCTGAGAACTGACAAAGTGCCAAGTATAGGCCTAATTGCATTCCTTGTCACTGAGAAAAAAACTCAAAGGAATTTTCCTTTTCTTTCAAAGGGATACCTTAGGCATTACAATTTTTTTTTTTTTTTTTTTTTTTTTGCCATAGCAGTTGTTTATAAGACTTTTGCAAAGCTTTCTGAAAAGGGAGCTTGAAGGGGGCTGTCTGTGCCAAATAGAGGTCTGTGTTTCTTACCTATATCTACAAAGAGTCTGGGTGATGAAATCCAAGATGTGGCTTTGTGTTTTGTGCTTTCAGCTTGCTCTCTGATTAATGATCCTGTGTCCCTTCTTTCCCTGTGTTCTGCTCAATGGTTTAGCAAGATAGTACATGAGGTTTTCAGCCAGCCTCATAAAAGACCTCCTACTGCCTGTCACCTCTGTCCACTAGTTCCCAGCGCTGTGCCCATTGCTCAATATATATGAGAAATTCAGTTAGTATTTGTTGAAATCAGGAATCATTTAGCAGGTCTATGTGTGTTTTATATATTGTTAAGTTATATATTGGACTAGATATGCCCTGGGCCAGATTAGCTCTGATCAAGTAACAGTATCCAGGGTTAGTAGATTGGGATCTTCCAGGACATGAAGTTGATATTCTAAGGGGGAGGCCAGTGGATCCAGGCAATGAAGAGGCAGGTAACCAGGTAAATAAGCATAAGAATTGCAGTGGGCAGTAAGGGCTACAGAAGATCCAGACAGGGTAAGTGCCATGATACAGACCAAGGGCTTGTGGAAACAAAAACTGGAACAAGCTGAAAGCTAGGAATTGATACAATCTTCCAGAAGACTTCATTCACTCTAGAAATTAGCATGTCCGATGAGGTTCCACTTATTGTAGCTTTAATTCATGCAAATAGGTTTGGGGTATTCTTACTATATCAGCAGTATCAATTTCACTTTATAATATTTTACTTTTTACACATCACTTGCTTAGTACCTAGAGCCAAGGCCAAAGGTTAGCTCTTTGCTTCACTTCCCTCTCCAAGCTGCAGCTTCGCCTCAATGCCGGGCAGCTGTGTTCAGATGTACGCTGACAGTCACATGAGAAACCATATGACCAAAAGAGGACAGATCAGCACAAATTTACCATCAAAGTGAAAGAAAGACCCTGAAGGAGAATTCTCTACTGACTGAGCAGGTCAGAAGTGTTATCTCGTATCTCAAGGACAGAAAGTTTATTAAAGATTTGGGTACAGAGTACTTATCACCCTCCAGGCATGCTGAACCATGTCAACCAGAAAACCATTCCTTAGGGTTTACATTTTCCCTTTTTTCCTAAATTAAAAAATGCTAATGTGAACTCTTGACTCTCAGCAACACATGTTATTATTGTATATGGGGCAGAGAGTAAATAAGACACTTGCCTAATGACCTAACAGTTCATTTTAACTCAGCAAGCTGGAAGTAATTTTAGCTTGTTTTCTTTCTTTCTTTCTTTCTTTTTTTTTTTGTGCTTCTTTATGGAAACAGGCCACAAACGTTTTTATTTCACCATTCTTCATAACCTTATAGAATGCCTCCTGTTTATGCTCTAAGAGCTGTTTTTAAGACCCTTGAGGGATATCCTTTAATACACTCTTTTTAAAAATAATTACTCATCTCTACTCCCCCACCCCCGCCCTCACCCCCTCCCTTAGATAAAGGTTTGGAAATAGAGAAAACTTCTTAATGAGATATGCTTAATAGTCTATGCAGAGTACTGCAATGTTTACACCTAGTTCAGTTAATGTAAATTATATTTAATTAGTCATCCTGGAAGAGCAGTAGATATTTTAGAAAAGGTTCAGTACCTTAAGCCTACTGTTTGGCTTTTATGTATAGTATTTATGAATAATTTTCTACGAGTAGTAGTTGTAGATTTTTTTTTGTAAAAAATCTATTGTAACATAAAGTTGGCTGTTAAAGATTTTTATACTAATATGAAGAATGTATCTTTTGAGGGTTTGAAAAATATCCATGTGGGACAGATCACTTTTAGAAAAATTCATTATAAATTTTAAAGTGCTACATAAATGGAATCATATTATTTATTTTTCCACTTGTGACTCCTTCCTAACCATGTGTTAATGGTGTGTTCCTGTTTGGAGTGAGATTTGGAGTGACGCCGGCTACCCTGCGTCAGCGATGCCTCAGTTCCTGAGCTGTGCTCCTCCACACGGTGCTTGACCTTCGCAACCTCAGCCTGCACTGTGCTCCTCGACTTTAGGAGGGAACCTCCACTCACGCCCCATCTTCAAGCATCTCCCAGCCCCTCCTGGATGTAGGAAGGACTGAGCAGTGACCTGTTCCTGGCCTCCTGGGCCTCTGGTATGGTCCTCTGGCATAGCTCTGCCACAGCACACACGCTGCTGCTGAGGGGTTTTCTGCAGACTGGTCCTTTTAAGGGGGAGAGTGAAAAGGTTGTATTTCAGCTACCCCCTTGTCTTGGTTGGCCTCTGTTCCGCCCTGTCCTCCCAACACCACATTCCCCACACTTCCACATTCTCCCTGCCACCCTAATTGCTGCAAGAATCTAGAAACAAGTTTTGTCCCTGGCCAGGGAGGTGGCAGACCTCTCCTGACCCGCCCGCTGCTCCCTCAGCAGTGTATTTCAGTAGATCTGCCTGCTATGCTCCCCACTCTGTCTCTAGTGAATTTTCTTGCCTCCAGCACCTCTGGCCTGTACCCCAGTTCTTGTCTGCATAAGTAAATACATCTTAAAAAAAAAGTAGGAACAAGAAAATGTGTCCTGGTAATTCTGCTCTGTTGATTTCCCATTCCTATCCTGAGTGAAATTGCTCTTTCCACACCACTCCAGAGTTACCAGCTGCCCCTTTGTTCTCCTTTTTTCACAAAAAGCCCTTGCAGCAGTGGGAGGAGGGTGGGCTGGGGCAACACAGCCCTTTGCTTCGGCGCTTGTCCTGAAAAGTGCTTGGCAGCAAGGACCAGGTCATGGGAGGCAGGTTCCCAGGGGTCACCACAGCCTACATAAACACCACTTCCACTTAGCTTGACCTTTCATTGTGCTCTAAAATGACTGAAAATACCTAAACCCTGTACAGCACTTTTCTGGAAACAAACATAAGTGCAGTTCTTTTGAGAGGCCACACTTGAACTTGAACTCCTTTTTACCTGTGTGAATCATTACATCTAATTCAAGCTTACCTTCTTTCTTGTATTTTCCCTTGGTGAGAAGTAACTCATTTCTGTACTGATAAAATTATGAAGCAAGTAAAGATACCTCATCTAGCCCTAAAACACTTAGCTCTGGGAGAAGTATGTGTCCAGCAGACTAACTTCTGATTCTGTAACTGCTTTAATGTATTACCTCGAGCAGCCCTGTGAGGTCTCGTAGTATTGTCTTTTTGTGTTTTACAATGTAGACGCTGAGGCATAGTAACATTAAATAAGTTGCCAAAGGTTTATCGGACAGGATGAGGGGTACCTCAGGACCCCCACACCTGCCCATTCCCAAATGGGTTCTGCCATCCACTTCATCAAGACAAAACACACTCTAGTGGGCAAGACACTGTCATGGAAAAGGAACTTTAATACAATTAGTGTGCAGTAAAGACAACCTTATTAAGTATAACACTTAACATACCAAGTAAGTTCAGTGACGCCTTCTCTTAGCCCCATGAACGTGGCACTTCACGCCCTTTTGCCTTTTGTTTCCAAACGTGATTTTCTTCCAGGTCTTTGTTCACCACGTACCATGGGCTTACCATGAGCTATTACTCTTCAGTTTATAATACCAGAGAGACCTTGTTTCTCAATGCCAGGATGGGGCCCTGAGACAAAAGAGGTCAGGCAAATTTTTGGAGGCTGGGAGGGTGGAAATCCAAAGATAAGGATTTAGGAAAAAAAGTCTTTCAAACAGTGGGATAGGAGACTAGAACTAGGCCCCAGAGAGGTGTGATGACATGCTGCACGAGTAGGAGCCTGGGAAGGATAGGAACGGAGACTGTGAAGGACAAACCTGAGCAGGAGATGGACGCTTCCTCGCAGCTGGTCTGTGGGTGGCTGAAGCGCCCCTTCTCCCACAGATGCTTTGGGCACCTCTCATTTGCAGGTCTCACAATGCACCTTGTAAGTCAGAGTGTTGGAGATCTCACTTCTTGCAGTCTCGTGGGGAAAATGTGTACCCCAGAGCTCTGAATGTTTGTGGTTCTTTGGAGATCTTATGCATTCTAGAACTGAGTTTTTTCCTGATCTTTTTTATGTAACTGGTGTTGCATAGCCACAGTCACTCTGTCTGGAGGGTCTTCCAGGCAAGATCTGTGATCGTAATGAGTTATTTTTACCTCTTTTCTTGGACAAGAACAATATCCTTACCATTCAGTCTCCAAAGATAGCAAACAGTTAGATAGAAGAATATCCTTATGTTAGGAAAGAAGTTGGCAGTCTTGATGATGTGAAAATGTCCAATTTAGAAAACACATTTAAAAAGAAAAGCTGCTATAAGTCCTTGAACCAGGTGGAATAAAAATGAAAGAATAAATTAAAAATTTAGAAGAATATGCGTGGTCTGACAGCACATTCCACTTCATCTCTTTAGTCTTGCAGATACTTGTTGATTTTTGCCTGAACTTCAGGTGTGTTTCTATCATTCCATTAAAATGTCAGACTGCACACTGGCTGTGGCCTCTAATTGGAAGTATAACTCAGATGATAGATTTTCTAGCTGATGCATCTGGTCAGAGCTCTACTAGAAGTTGCTGTGGACTAACCATCGAGAGTTTCTCTAAGAATATTCTTAAGTATATAAAAAGGCACCTAATATAGGCATGAGAAAAATGGCATCAGATCCCAAAGAATATCAAAGTCAATCACGACTGGAGGTATACAAATCGGGCATTGATAGTGTAGACTCATCTAATTGATTAAAGTGCCTGTGTCTAACACTCACTAAAGTTATAGCTCTAAGTACATCTGTCCCACTTGACCAGCCCGTGGTGTTACATAGTATTTTCATGAACTGATCAAAGGGTAAAAGTATGTAATTCAAGTAAATGAAACAATATGACTCTTTGTAGATGACAGTTTGATAGCGTGTATTTTTTTAAACATTTAAAATATGTCATTATTTTGTTGCAGGAATGTTGTTTATAAAAATTTATGCCAAGGAAATAATTAGGTAAATATGCAGAGATTTTAATCCCAAAGATGTTCATCACATCATTCTCTAACAAGATTATGGGGAATTGCTAAAATGTAGAAAATAGTGGATTAAGTATATTATGTATAATCATATAATGAGATGTTATTCAGCCACTGTAGACAACATTGTAAGTAAATATTAATAATTGAAAGTTGTTCATTTTATATTATTAAGGTAGGGTAAAACCATGGTCCAAAAAAACAAATAAGCAAGTGAGAGCACAATTTTGTTAACATATGGATATATTCTCATAAAATGACTTAGAAATTTATTTAAGAATTTTTTAAGTGTTTTTTGGGGGTGGTAAGATAATGAGCATTAAAAAATGTTCTGAGTTATCTGTGTCTTTAATTTCTCCACTCTGAACATCTGCCATCCTAATGATATAGAACTGACAAAGTTTATTTATTTATTTTTTTAAAGATTTATTTATTTATTCATACAGAACTGGGGTACAAGCCAGAGATGCGGAGGGTGAGAGGATTCACCAGAGACAGAGTGGGGAGCAGAACAGGCAGATGTACTGAAACATACACTGCTGAGGGGAGCAGCGGGCGGGTCAGGAGAGGTCTGCCACGCCATGTGGTCTCCTCGGGGCAGGCGGGAATCGAACTCATGCGGAAGTGGCTTTAGCTTCTCAGTGCTGTGCTTTAACCCGCTATGCTACCAGGGAGGGCCGACAAAGTTTATTTTTAATCAAAAAAAGGAAAGCACATGAGTCAAACCCTATGAAAATGTTTCTGGATAACTGAAAGACCTCGTGTTATGTTTCTCAGCTGAATATATTTGTATGCTTATGTCAGCTGAACATGGTAACAGTCATTGCTCTATGTTACACCACATTTATCAGGAATTATTGTCTTCCTCACCTCTGCTAAATGAAGGAACTCAGCTTATTAGACCATCTTGAGATTTCTTCCTACTCCCACATCCCAGGTATGCACATCTAAGTTTATGCGGAGAAACTGCTCAGTCATGAACTCTCTACTTTTTCTCATATTTACCAGTTGCCAAGTGGTGAAAATACGTTAAGAATTCATCTTATTTGTAGTACACTCAGACTCACTCACTCACTTGCAAGGTTATACTTGATGTCTGTCTTCTACTACTTTAAAGAGAGGCCTTCAAAAGATGTAGGTTTCCCATCACTTTTTGATTAACCTTGTTTTGAGCTTTCTTGGAGAATTTGTGATGAGAGTCACAAAACTGAGGACTGCTCCGTGTTTGAGGTGAGCTTCAGCAGGCAGTAATAAAGATGCCACTCCCGTGTGCTGTGCAGCTCTCAGCCTCTTCCTTTGTATCACAAACACTGTCCACACCTCCTGGATTTAGGTAACTTTAGTGAGACAAGAGGTCTTACTTTTTTTCTTACTAATTGCTTCTGGTAGATGCTTATTATTACAGTTAATTCTCTCCTACCTTTATAATTTCAAAGCGAGTTCATAATAACCATAGCGGTAAATTATAGCACACAATTCTTAATTCTATAACTTCTAAAGTTAGTGGGAAAAGTGTTGCTTCACGAGATAGGAAACCTGTATTTTGATCCAGGCTCTGCCATGAACTTGTAGAACATTAGGGAGGTGACCTGTCTTTTTCAGTCTTTTTCTTTTTCTCCTCTATAAAGTGAGAGGGTAATTCAGTGTTTTGGTTTTTTCCCCCAAGTCTCCTTTAAGCTCTGAAATTGTATGAATATATGGCCTGCAAAGGTCATTTATTGTTGCCCATATAACTCATGACTAAAGGCAGAACATCTACTGACAATCCCTGCTATTCCCCTGCCTCTTATCTATCCCAGGCCAATAAACCTCTGTTTTTATGTTTATCTTTCTTTTCTTATGCCACACTAAATAATTTCAGGAAAATCTCACTTTGGCTGTATCCTCTGTGATGTGTCTTTGTGACTAGTGTAAAAAGTTCTTAAGAATAGCTACTTCCATTATTCTCCAGTTTTTAAAGCCCGAGAACTAAATCTCAGTTCAAAGATTCCGACCTTTATTATCATTTCTGCCCTAACCTTTACAAGCCTAAGGCCTAATTTGAAACAGAAAAATTCCTATCTTGGGACACTGAATTCATAAATAGTATGATTTATCACTACAGTTTAAGAAGAAATTAGGATATTTAACATTTTTAGCAACATTTGTGCCTATGTTGAATATGCAAAATTGAGTTGCTGTGCTTGCTTGCAGATGCCACACTTTTAATTGTGGATACCTTACTTAAAAATTGAGTAATAATTCAAATGAATCTACTATAAAAGAGAAATCAGGTTACTCTAGTGAAACATTTTACAAATGAAATACACATGAATTTCAACTTGATCTCTAATTTATAGGCTCTGAAATGTATAGTAGCTCCTTTATATATACATGTTATCTATTTCTGCAGTAGATGCTGGAAACCCAATCCAAACAGGCCACCAAGGAGACTACTAACTGGCATCCAATACCCATTCTTTCTTTCTCCCTTAGTGACACTCCTGATTTTATTCAAGGGGGCAACGTGCCCAGCCAAAAACTTAATTTCCCACCACCGTTGCAGTTGGGGTAGTCAACACAGATATTGTTAGATAAAGCTTTCTGGAAACCACTTCAATAGGAATGGATTAAACTGTTATTTCTTGCTTCATCCTCTGTATTCCATTATGCTGGCTCCTTCCTGAGATCCGCATGTTTACAAGATGACTGAGGCAACTTAAGTCCCATTATTCTTTCTATTTAGACCTAGCAAAGTGAAAATCTAATTTCCTAATAGCTCAAACAAAGCCCTAGGTTTGTTTCTCCCTGGACTGATTGCCTGTTTGGTACTGAGCAGACCCATAAGATACATGGAATGAGGTGCAGAAGGGATTCATCCTCAGTCCAGTACCCCAAGCCCAGGTCCACCATGGAGGAAGTGACTCCCCAGGGTCCTCTGAAACAAATAGAGCTTTCCTGGCCAGGGGAAGTGGGAGTGAATAGAGATACCTAAGGGACCACATCACACATAACCACCTCACCAAGTTTCCCCATTTGCTTCCTGACTTGTTTTAGTATTGGGTAGTGATACAGATTCATCATTTGGGTTGTAAAGTTATACCAAACAGTTATTTGGCCATTGAATTCATTTACAGTAAGTAGAGTTGAAGTCTCAAGGCGATATATATATCAAAATATGTATCTTTTAGTTCAAAATATCTTTTAAATCAAAATATATATCTTTCTGTTTGCCAGATTAATGTTTTGCAATAAAACATCCTGCCCATTCTCATTGGCATCCCTTCTAGTCCTCTAATGGGTAAAATCCAGGTTTGCCAAAAACATTTTTAAAACTCAAGAAAACTGTATCTTTCAACATAGCTATTGCTGCAGGAGAGGAATTATTTCTAAGCAAAATGTTATATAGCAATTAGAGCTAAATCAAATTTAAAAGGACTCATGATAAAGCTTTCAAAAGTGCTACTTTAAAATAGTAATGTCAGCAAACTGCATTATTAATACCAGTGCTCTGAGTTGAGATGGAGCAGTGACACAAAAAATATTGTGGTCTTCTTTTTAGTATTAGTGATGATGTAGAGTGATTTTGAAGTGATTTACTGAAGTTGCATGTTGGAACATGGTAAACAAGAAGACAGATGATTATGGTCACCATTCTGGAAATGTTCAGATGGCTTTCAATTAGCTTTGGGCAAGCTTGCTTCCTGCAGAAGCCAGTATTGATTTTTCAGAATGCCTCCTAGCTCTTCAGCAAAAGGGCCAGTCATGTCAATCCTTGAAGTCATAGAATGTCATTAGAGAGGGGACTGCAGAACGCTGGGGCCTGGCTATGTAGGCCGAAGATAGCAAGAATGGGGTGAGGCAAGGTGATGTAATGCAATGATGGAAATTGTGTTCTCCGTTTAGAGTGGGACCTAGGTCTGGCCCTGAGCCTTCCATATATACCAGCAGGTCACCGAAGCTCTCAGAGCCCTACTTGCATATTTGCAATATTGGGGGGCTTGGGGATGGGTATCAATGAGAAATAGTTTCTAACCCAGTGTCTCTGACTAACCCTGAGTGTTCAGTGGATATTAGCTGTTATTCTGTTTTCAGAGTTGGTCCTTAAAAAGAGGGTATCATGTTGGATTTTCACTCTTCTTAGTTTTATTAAAGCAAAGCAAAAATCAAAGCAAAATAGCAGGAGAGTGAAGTTGAGTGTGGGTTGACTCCACCTGACAGTGCTTTTACTTTGTTGTGTGAAGAAATGAAGCGTTGCTATTGGCATATTGTGAGTCCCTTAGATTCCATCCTGAGTTTCAGATGCAATTTGTTGACAAGAGTCTTTTACTTGGAACACTGGTGTTACTGCCTCACTTGGAAGATTGGCAACCACCTGCTGTGGGAGCAACAAGGATCCCGAAAAGTCAGAGACTTGTCCTCCTTGTCAGAGACCCCTGACATCCCACCTGCTTGTCATTCTAGACCTTCTGGGAAGGGTGTCTGAGCATCTCAGTTAGCAGAATCCTGGGTCCTACTCCTTCATTTTAAAAACGAGGAACTGACAGAGAAAGGAAAAGTGACCCAAAGAGTCAATGAAAAAGGAAGGAAAAAGGAAGGATCTAAACCAAAGCTTCCTGATGTCTATGCCAAGCACATCCTGACTAACCACACTATCCTCTGCTGACCACCCTCAAATTCTCTCCTCCTCCAGCTGCTCAAGAGAAGGAACTCATTCCTTTCAGCAAATTCAGTTTGTTAGAAGACATCCACCCTGCTCCCCAAATGTCAGCATCTACAGATCTTCGTTTTTTTGTTTTGACACTCAGCTTCCCAGGAGCAGAATGCGCATCTACCTGGGGGGGCGGGGATGGGGGGGTGGGAGAGGTGGGGGGTTCAGGGTGGAGGCGCAGAGTAGCCCATGTAAGGTGGAAAATGGGAGGAGTGGAGCTCCTGGCGCCTCGCACTGTCCTACATGATGCTTGAAGTCTCCAGGCTCTTGGTTTCAGGGTTTTGAAGAATCAGCCACCCATACCCCAGGACAAGTGGCAGCTTCTCTGGGTCCTCAGCTGTGTCAAGTTTCAGTTGCTTCTGCTTGGAGGGTTAGGCTTCCCTTTTGGCTTTCTGTCTTCGAATTGTTGTGATGTGCCTTATTCGCTCTGTCTCCTCTCCCATTTGTTGTCCTTCGGGTTTATACCATTTTTATTTATTTCTCACTGTCTTAGCAGGATTTGGAAGGATATAGATCAGCATATCTGTTAATCACCTCCATACCCCTAGAATGGTAATAACCATGGTGGGGCAGATGTTGGGGGACAGGTAGGGTCCAGAATTTCATCTGTTGATACAAGGTTCTAAAGTGGACTTAAAGTTGGATGGATAATGACTGATGGGGGCTGGATGCAATTATTATTATTATTATTTTAATTGAAGACCTTGACTTGGCAGTACAGAGAATTGGGCTAGGGTGGCTGAGGATTTACCACACCATGTGTTCAATCACTGCCAAGAACCTTCCCCAAAAGTCTAGGTTTTGTGTCATCACCAAAAATTAACCTTATAGTATGGTTCACAAGTATCTGTATGGAAGTGTTCTGAAAATGAAATGTGCTTCTATGAAATCAGTGGATGGAAATCAGAGAGAGAAGAGGCGGATTTGTATATTCCTTTTGTAACTCCACACTGGCTGGGAGGAAGCGCAAAACATCTCTCTCAGTGTTTGTGTTTTCAGATGAATCAACCAGCAGTAGAAAGCTTTCCTGCAAGTGTGTACATACCAGAGATGAGAGGATAAATGTTTGTTATATGAATACATTTAATGGATGGTAGAGGATTTGGGGACTATGGCAACATGTTTGTGGTAAAAACATTTGAAGGCCAGACACTTTTCAAAATCCTGCGAAATTAACATGAAATGAATGGCACATATTTTATTTTGTCAAGGACTAAAAATTTCCATTAAAAAAATACATAAGCCTGTCAGTAACTTTTCTCTAATACCTGATGTATTTTAGTTAATGCTACATTTTTCCTGGTGTTCTGACAAACATAATTGTCTCCAAAGGGACTCACTAATATTATATTCAGAACTGATGACTGATTTCATAGCCTTAAACTGAAGGATGAAGCATTAACATTTTTGTATCCACCCCTCCATTCTCTCCAGTGAGGGATTATAAATTGAGTTTTCATTTTGATACAACTGTGTTCGACCTTGGGAAAATGTATTTCACAGGAACATAGACATTAGTGTAAGGTGGTTTGTGGATTTCAGGCAGAAAGCGTTGGATTCTGAGATAGAGGAGGCGCGTGCCCTTTAGTGCCCCACCCCTTAACATAGTTTGTAGGAAGGTCCATTTAGTTGAGTGTTGTTCAAGGACTGGCTGCTTTTTGTTGCCTCTTACTGGGTTCTAAGGACTGGCTGCTTTTTGTTGCCTCTTACTGGGTTCTAAGAATGCAGTTTCTCTTCTTCAGTCTATCTGACGACCTTTCTGGTTTAGGCAGTTTCCTAGCTCAGTGAACGTCTCAGTTTTATGTTTATGTGCTTAAAGAAAGAGCCAGGGACTTACGCGATTCCGTGTCTCAGCCCCTGCTTTTCCGTAACGCCTAGACCCTATGACAGCTCCTCATGGTTCACAGTCTAAAGAGTGGCACATTGCATTTGCATTCTGAGTTTGTTTTCCTGTGTGAGCAAAACTGATGATTTAAGGATGAGAGAAAAGGGCACACACTTAACAACATATAATGAGTTTTGCAAGTTCTATAGAAAATGCCAAACATTGGGAAGCCACTATGTAACCAGAAGTTAAAAAGAAAACAGGCACACAAGCACCCACAAGCTGGCTGAGCTATCAATAGCTTCCCCCACTGCATGGGCCAGTTGCTCTGGCTTTTTGGAGATGCAGCCATAGATGCTCTTGTGAGTCTGCTGCTTTAAAATCCGACACCCTCTCCGCCCCCCAATAGCAGGATTTAATGGCAGGGGGCCCCAGCCTCTGTTCTGAAGTCTCTCCCCCTCCCACTTCCTCGGAGAGGGAAGCATAATTAATTTCTCCTCTTCCTTTTTGATTATAGGAAAACTCTGGTGCCAGTGCACCTGAATTCAGAGGGCAACCCCCCAACAATTATTCCCTTGTTCTTGAGCCTCATGGGTCTGGGGAACAGGGAGGGAGAAAGGGGCATGAATTTCTCTAGGTGGTGATAAGAGCTACATTCCGAGAGGATTAGCAGCACAAAAACCTGCTTCTAGGAGGAAAAAAGAACAAAGTGAGGGCTCTGGGGGGCACACCTACTTTGACACAGCCCCAGAAGGAGCTGCACAGCATGCACTCCAGCCACATTCCAGTTTGAAAGCTGTCAAAAGGGAGTGACTTTAGCATGTTGTCCATAGAATGGACACAGTTGGTATAAGGTTGGGAGCTGTCTTGGGCAGAGGAGGGGGACTGTTTGGTCCTATCTTCTGCTTCACTGTAAGAATTACATGTGGCCTCTATCAAGTACCAAACATCCTGGTCAAGACAAGGAAACATTTTCCAAATGCTTGATTTCAGACTTTCCCACTTCAAGCAGCAAAGAAGAGGCGATGAAAAAAACCCTGTAATTTGTTAATCGCATCCGAGAATGGGTCTGAACAAATGGAGGTGTAGCCCCATTTAAACCTTCCTAAAACAGCACCATGTCTGCGTTGAAATTGGGGGTCTTGATCGTGCAACTCAAGGGAGGTTCCTTGTATGTTTTTCAGCAGATATATTTGGTGAGACGTAAAGGCAGTATCATTCCTTCCTGCTAATCAAGGGCCAGAACCGGCCCACACACATCTGCCTCGCTGTTCCTCACTGCCTGTTATGAAAATAAACTCATTTTTCAAAAGAAATTACTCCCCTGAAAGCAGGAAAAGGAGCACATAGATGTAGTCCCCAAACCTTCTCGCCGACTTCTGTCCCTTCACTCCACCCCCAATAGTCACAATACCCCAGCTTTTCAGATTTTAAATCGAAACTTCCTTCGTCTTGCCATAGTTTGTCACCAAGAAATCTGATAGAGGCTAGCTAACCCCTAAAAAAATAATTCTGTAGGAATTTGCCACTCATACACAAGGCTCTTGAGAAATAAATACATAAGCAACTCTCTGCGATGCAGTGACTTTTACAGGTACCACACTGTAACCTACGTCAGAAATATGCCACAGTGTTGTAGGTAACTGCAGCCTTTACAGTTTCTTCCTTGAACTCTGGTCCTCTCTTTAATGAGAAGAGAACACTCAAATATCACACAAATATCAAAGTGGGCCTTCGGTGAAGATGCCCTATCGACAGTTTGCATGACTGAGTCCACTAGAAATGTACCTCTTGATGTCAGTGTAGCAGGTTTAATGAAGTTAAACATTTGCCAAGTGAGTTTGTTTTTCAGAGGAGTCACTTCAGGGAGGCGTGTGGGAGCAAACTGAGCTTGGCTAACCATGAGTAATTATTTGCCTGTGTCCATAATTTTAACAATGTGAATCATTAGCTCAGACCCGCTCTTCTGTCCCAGAAAGGTAAAGAGGCATTCGTCACAACCACGGGTGTCAGTAGCGGACACTGGCATGCCTCCCCTTTGCACGATGAGATGATTAACTTTATCGCTGTGGCCCTGGAAATGTCATGGGTTTGGTGCAACCCATGACATGGTCCTGGTCAAGAGTGACCCGCTGCTTACCTGCTCTGGAGTCCTCACCAACGTGGACGACTCGTTACTGCCAGAGATTCTTGTTAGTATTCTTTCGTCCTATTTGGGGGGTATCGTTTGTAGAAAATACACATCCATTTTAATTTTTATTTAAAGATTTTATTTATGCATACAGAAATGGGGTACAGGACAGAGGTGCAGGGGCGGTGAGAGGATTCACCAGAAACAGAGTGGGGAGCAGAACAGGCAGATCCACGAAGTACACTGCTGAGGGAGCAGCAGGCGGGTCAGGAGAAGTCTGCCGTGCCATGTGGGTCACCTCCGGGGTGGGGATCAATTCACACTGAAGCAGCCACAGGTTGGCTTAGCTTCGCAGTGCAGTGCTCCAACCCATTGCACCACCAGGGAGGGCCCCATTTTAATTTTTAAAATGCTTTCTGGGATACACGAGAAAATGCCTTTCCATTTAAGAAGAACTAGCCGTGCGTTTGTTAGGTATTTGCTGTGACTGAACAAACCAGACTTGAGCAACAAAGGCAGTGTCTTTGACGTCTTGCCAGGATTGTATTTCGTAGCTAAACATGACATTTAGGAAATGTCAACTGTGAATGACTTTTTTTAAAAAAGCTATAGTAAAGTATGGTTGGATATACGTACAAACTCGGACTTACAAGAACTTGACAAACAAGTTTCCGATAGACATAAAAGGCCACCCCACCTCCACGCTCTTTTCAGGATCCCTTCACTTCACCCTTTTACCCTGCTAGCTCTCTCCTGCTGTCCCCTCCAACACCAGAGTCTCTCAACACTGCTATGGAAACTGCCTGTGGAGAAACTTGGCTCTTTGGAAAAACTCTGTGTGTCCTCTCAAATGCAGGAAGGAGCTGTGTGCAAATAGGCTCAGTTGGGCCTGACCCAAAAATAGCTGTTGGACAGAGCCTGGGAGCTCCCCAGTATTTTCTCCAGTGTGGTGTGAGTCTTTGTAACTTCCTTTACTTTTATTTTATAGACTCATGGGTATCCTTTTTAAAGATCAGGATGTCTGAGAGAGACACGAGAATGAGTCACGCAAGTGACCACTTACACACTCAGCCCTTGCACGTGGCCCCTGCCTTATAGTGCTCAGTGACCAGCGTCCACCCAGATACTGGCCCTCACAGCAGACATTGCTCTGAAATTGGACAGACTGAAACTGAGGGAACTCCAAATATTTGAGCTGCTGGAAGCAGGACTAGAAGTTGCAAACTAAATTCTGAATCAAGTCATTTCATTAGATATTCCTTTGTGTGTGGATATTTTATCCACACATGTGTGTTTGTATATACACATACATGTTCACATCTCTGCCATTTTAAATAGTGCAATAATAAATAATAAAACTCAGAACACTCAAATCATCCCTGACCTCAATATTCTGCTGTTTAAAATATCCTTGTACCTGGAAGGTGAAAATGACATGACTGGGTCTTATTGCATAAGCGGTAGATCTTAAGAGTACTGTGTGTGCCTCTATAAAAAAAAAAAAAAACAGACTTAGGGCCCTCCCTGGTGGCGCAGTGGGTTAAAGCACAGCACTAAGAAGCTCAAGCCACTTCAGCATGAATTCGATCCCCACCCCAGAAGTGATCCAGATGGCAGTGCAGTCCTCGCCTGACCTGCCCGCTGCTCCCCTCAGCAGTGTACTTTGTCGATCTGCCTGTTCTGTTCCTCACTCTCTCTGGTGGATCCTCTCACTGCCCCTGCACCTCTGGCCTTTACCTAGCTCTGTATGTATAAATAAATAAATCTTAAAACACACACACACACATTTAAAAACTTGAATGTTAATACCTTACAACTTGATTTTGAAATATCTTTGCAATCATAGTTAATGGAATGCATAAGTTGTATTTCTGTTTACTGTCTTAATCCCAGCACTACTGTTATGTTTACATCTGAGGTTCTGAATACTTTATACTTACTCTTGGTGAATGGAGCATTTATTTGTATCTGCAAAGTGTATTTGAACTCTCTACCAGAAAGCCAGTTTCATTAGATATTTCCATGTGATCACCTTTGTGATCAAGGCCTAATAGCATAAATCTAAAATAGAAAATGATGAGCACACATAAATAACAAGATGACGATAATGACTCTCAACAGATTGTCTCATTGACAGTGAACATACAAGGGGGGACATCACAGGAGATCGGCTAGTGCCATTTTCTGTGACAGAAAATACTCACATTTACATAAAGCCAGAAATAAAAATGACTCCAAGAAAAAACATGTGTTAAGAATTATGAGTGGTAAGCTTAGAAAGAGGAGGGAAATTAGGTTATCACAAACATTGCTGTTTTCCTTCCAAAGTATAGGCATACTTTCCACTCTGACTCTGACATCACATGCTGGTTAAGAAATGTGAAGAAAACAGAATCAGGCAAATGAACGACAAATTTGTTATCAATCAGATTTAATAGGAGCTGAAAATCTGAAAGCAGTGTGGTAAATAGCCAGCAAAGCCTTAAGGAGCACAAAGTATTGTCTAGCACTTTATTTATGATTAAAATATTTAAAGTTCTACCCAAATTATTTTCACTGAAACGGTAGCATCATCTTTAATAAAAGAAATCACTTTTATCCCATGGCCAGTTTGTTCGTTCTGTTTCTTTTTTTGCCATATGTTTGTCCTTCTGACCTGCCTCGCCAGGGTAGATCATTGCTACTATTCCTGATAGGCGTTTTGATGGCGGCCACTGAGAAAGACACTCTGGGCCCTGCTGCGGTCCTCAGCATTCCTGGCCAAATGAGGCCACAGAGACTGAAGCCAAATGGTGTGTCACAACGACTTCTCCCTCTCTGAATCTGGCTGAAGTTTGCTGGCTTTAGGGCTCAGCTCAACCTGTCACTTTCTTTGGAGACAAGTAGGTAATTACAGAGACCGGCAATTTCTGTCTTTTAAAAAACCAGGAAATGGGAGAGACCAATGCTGTAACCAATAGAATTCCTTTATTAAGTGCCTCTTTTCTTCGTTTAAACAAGATTTGAAAAGCCAACCCAGACCAAATTACTTTTTTCCTTACTTTAATACATTTCAGCTAAGTTTTAAAGCACAGGCTATATTTTCTATGAGAATAGGGAAACTTTATTTCCATTTCACATGAAATGACAAGTACAGTTACTTGGTTTAGATCCATTTAGATCTAAGTAGACCATCATACTGTTAGCCTTGAACTAGGACTGGGTCTTAAAGTCTTTGTAGTTAATTTTAGAGCATCAATATATGTATAGGAACAGAACCTGTCTCATTGTGGGCATTATCTTTGAGAGATGACAGGGATAATCAGTTTGACTTCATAGCTGAAGGCACACAGAACCCTAGGAGAGCCTTGCCTAACCACTGAAACAAGGAAGCTGCCCTCATGTCAAGCAGCTAATGTTCTGTCACTTGCCAAACATTCTTGCTCCAGATTCATGTTCTGAAGTTTCATGAACCAACTGAGTGAACAAACTGTGTGGTCTAGATTAAATGATATCTGCCTGAAAGGAGAGAAGTGAAGTTAGCCAAAAGTCCAGATGGCAACTGTATTTTCTGCAGAACTCTATTTGGAAAGTGAGCTTTATGTAATTTTTGGTCACTTCTTACTATCTTAGGAGACCATTTTCAGAAATAGTCATTGAGGGATACCGCAAATGTTTCAAAAAATGAACTTCACCGAGGCAGGCGTGTCATGTAATCTGTCCACAGAATCCTCACTCCTTTAGGATATTTTTTCTTTTAGCATTGTCAGGACCCTCTCCTGTCACATCTCTTTATTATACAGCTGGTTACATTACCTAGAACATTGGTTCCATAACTGAGAAATTTCAGCTACTTATGATGTGGCTGAAAAGGTACAGGGACTTATCACTGACCTTAATCTTGTGCTGGACTAGGTTGCTAACTTGCCTGCAGGAAGCCAGCAGTTGTCAGCTGTGTCCACATAAATGTGATGCTTCCTTCTTCCTCAAGGCAGAATGCCATTTCTAAATTGCATCTTCTAGCAAAGTTGGTAATACCTTCGATTTACTCCATCTTCCATGTTAAGGAGTTTATTTGGAGGTTATAGAGTGAGCCCCAAAGTTTCAGTAGGAGTTGAGAACTATCAGCTCTCATTTGGGTTCATTACCTAGCAAATCAAGTTAGAGGAACATTTTGAAAAATCGATTAAGGCTGTTTACTTACCAAGTGGCGGGGCCATCTCTAGCCAGACTGGGTTTCTTCTTCCTTCTTGTCTTACCAGTTACCGAGACTTGATCATAGTTCTTCTAATTAACTTCAGATTCATACTTTCCTCTCCACTGTCACCTTCATGGCCTCACTCCAATCTTTATTGATTGGTTCTAGTGTAATCCAGATACCTTTATATCCAACTTACATCCCAGTACTAGCTTAATCTTTATAAAGCATTGATATGATGATGATGTTAAAATTAGTCATGGCTTCATATTTTGACCCACAGCCACTTAATTCTGAAAATCACTGTCTTTATTTCATGGCCCAGGGTAACCTGCAGCCTTTTCCTCTTGCATCTCTCCCCCTCAATGACCAACTTTGTTTCCAGCTGCTCTACAGTATGTTGGCACTCAAGTCAGTATCTAATGAAAAAACCAACCTCTACCCATTCCTGTGAGATCTGTTCTTGGAATAAAGTATTCCATGATAAGTCTCACCTGGAAAACCCCTCCCATTCTCCTTCCAGCTCTGCAGATAGCCTCTTATCAGTCCTCAACGTCTACTCCTGCTTCACTTAAGCATACACTTCCTGAGCACCTGCCATTAAGTTGAAAGTCCCAACGGTGTGTGGAGAGGAGTGTGAGACTGTACAAACATGTTCCTACTGCCCTGTCTGAGTGTGGCTGGCTACTCCAGCCTCGAGATCCACCTCTTCTGAACTTTGACAGGACTTGAAGTGTCGACCACGAGCAGGGGTTCAGGAAAATTCTATTGGAACTGATAGTTCCCTTTTCCCCCTCACATCTTTTCATATTTCTATTTTAGAGTACTTGAATAAAGCATATAATATTTTGATTAAAAAGTACACATTTAATGATCCATGTGCAGGTGCTTTTACTAATGGAGTGAATGATTAAAAAGGCGAAATCCTAATAATATTTAAGACAATTTCATTGAAGTTTTAGAAGGTAATAAACTAGTCCATCAAAGTCCATTCATCTCTCATGAGGCAGTCATTCCCTAATCCCCTGTAGTGTGCCTGGTGGTACTGAGAGAGAGCAAGTCAGGCAGGAAGAAATCAAAATGTCAGTTTTATTTCTGATAAAGCTCACTGGAAATGTTGGCTCTAGATCAGGGCCAGCGTGGTTTACTAATACTTCATTCCTGTGTTAAGTAGACCCCGCACAGAAATTATTGTTACTTTCTACTTCTTCCTCCCCAGCGCTAGCGAACTCTGCACCCAAAGATTACTCCGGGACCAAGATGTGCTGAGATGCACCCTCTGTTAGGCAGGCAGAAGGGTCCTAAGCCAGGGAGCTGCAGTGGTGTGCTCACCTGATACCTTCAGCAGCACCTGTGAGATAAGCCATTTCTTCTTGGGGGAGGGGAAAGCAGGTAAATAGATGTTCAGTAATCAGAAACCATTTTATTCCAAAAATATAATTATTAGAAATTTCTAGGTTGGTGAAGAAACTTTGTTAGTTGGGATACTGATTTGTTTGCTGTGACAAAAACCAAATAACAGTTGCTTAAAAATATAAGTCTCTTGACCCTCCCTGGTGGCGCAGCGGGTTAAAGCACTGCACTGAGAAGCTAAAGCCACTTCCGCATGAGTTCGATTCCCGCCTGCCCCGGAGGTGACCATATGGCGTGGCAGACCTCTCCTGACCCACCCGCTGCTCCCCTCAGCAGTGTACTTCGTTGATCTGCCTGTTCTGTTCCCCACTCTGTCTTTGGTGAAGCCTCCCCCTCAGCAGTGTACTTCGTTGATCTGCCTGTTCTGTTCCCCACTCTGTCTTTGGTGAAGCCTCCCCCTCAGCAGTGTACTTCGTTGATCTGCCTGTTCTGTTCCCCACTCTGTCTTTGGTGAAGCCTCCCCCTCAGCAGTGTACTTCGTTGATCTGCCTGTTCTGTTCCCCACTCTGTCTCGGGGGAATCCGCTTACCGCCCCTGAGCCTCTGGCCTGTACCCCAGTTCTGTATGTACAAATAAAAAATAAATCTTTAAAAAAAAATATATATAAGTCTCTCAGGTGGCGCAGCCAGTCAAAGCACAGCACTAAGAAGCTAAAGCCACTTCAGCTTGAGTTCGATCACCACCCCGGAGGTGACCCACGTGGTGCAGGAGACCTCTCTTGACCCGCCCGCTGCTTTCTCAGCAGTGTATTTCAGTCATTCTGCCTGTTCTTCTCCCCATTCTCACCGTACCTCAGTTCTGTATGCATAAATAAATAAATCTTTAAAAAAATTTTTTTTTAATGTAAAAGTCACTATCTTCTCTCTGAACAATGTAAGCATTGATGTGGAAACTCACAGTGATGGGGACCATCACTTATCTTGTTGCTCAGCCATACTTTCTTTAATATCTTCCATTGCAAGAGCTTGTCATACTTCAGCAGGAAGTGGACAGAGACCATGAAAACACACCCGTCCTTAAGGTTACAACAAGGAATTGTATATATCACTTCCATCCACATCCCATTAACCAGCACATCCTGAGGTGCAAAAGAAGCTGGGAACTTTAGCTCCTGTAAGGTGATCATGTGCCTTGGTAGAACTTCAGTATTCTACTACTAAAGGTGGCTGAGTTAGATGTTGGTTAACAATGGGTAACGCTGTCTTTGGCTTGACAAAGCCAGTCTGAGAGACTTGTTTTGGCACATTATGGATTGGAAGACAGGTCATGAATTTGCAGATAAGGAACTTGTAAGCAGTGTAGAAAATGGTGAGGCCAGAAAGGGGGGAATCTTGCTCTGCGGTAGGAGCCCAGATTCTTCTATAAACTTGGTGTTGCAACCTTACCGATCTCAGGCCTCACCTTCAATAATATGCTACACCTCTTCTGCTACTGGGAAAGGAGTTGAAGCCTAACTTCTAGAATATCTTTAGCTGCTGGAAAATTGAGTAACAGTAGATTTTCTAAGTGAAGTTTCCAGACTAAATGGATTCAGTCTAAAGCCAGGATAACCACTTTGCTCAGTGACCCCCATCAGGCTTCAAATCACGACATCCTACCACCTCCCACTCTAGAGTGTAGCTATAATTCTCTGAAAGGATAGTAATATGTACTTGAGGCTTATAATGATTAAAGAAAAATAAAATAAGGCTTCTTAGGTGCTAGTAATGCTATGTGAAATCGTAAGTTAAATTGTAGTACTGTTGAACCTCTACTGTAAGGTCTGAATGACTTTAGAACTATTCTAGGAAAATAACCATCCAAAGACACTGTGTTGCTTACAGCGCTGTACATGCCCCACCTGGGACTTGCGCATCACATTTGTTTACTTCATTAACCAGGCGCTTTCTTGTGTTAGTGTCCACATCCATCTTTCTCATATGTAACCCTGGTTTGCATCTCAACCTGACAAGACCAACCTGAATTTTGACAGTCCCGCTGATTTTTATCTACTTAACCTGCTAGAAGCAAAATCTGATTTTGTTCCCAGCTTTTGTTATTGAAAAAAGTAATAAAAGCCAAAGCAGAATTAGATCAGGGACATCCATTATTTTAACCAGGAACAAAAAACAAATATAGATCTCTCCCTAAGTATTGCATTAATTTAAATATACAGGGGATGTTAAAAATTGCATTTAAAATGTATTTCTCAATCGATCATTATTTGATAGACACATTTCTTTTGTCTACCATAGAAATAAAAATATAGTAGTGGTAGTAGAAGTAATAGTAATGATAATAATAATAAAGTCTATGATTTGTTGAGTGCTCATTGTGAACAAATTTCACATTCATATCCAAGGTCAGTGCTTAAGTCTTTAAATCAGCCCCACCTAAACTCCATGGCTGCTGTGTAGTCAAGGAAGGTTATATTTCCTCCAAGGGAGTGCAAATTGGTTCTTGGAGAAGGAAAAAATCAGACATTATAGCCAAGGCCAGAGAGGGAGATGTGACCATGATGGTGGTTCATATTGCTGAATCAGATGGAGGGAATGGGACAGAGCTGAGGATTGCGGACAGATGTCAGCACCTGAAAAAGGCAAGAAGCTTCAAAAAAGGAATGCAAGCCTTGCCAACACCTTGGTTCTCACACAGTGAGATCCATTTGGGCTTATTGTACTGACATATTTTAAGATCCCTATTGTTTGAAGTCTCTTGTGTTGCACTAATTTGTTTCAGCAGCAATAGAAACCCAATACCCCTGTTTCCTCTTGTGTTCAATGAGAAGAATAGAATTCTATGTCACAGGTTTGGCATAAGTAAAATAAGCTGTGGGAAGTTCTTAGTACGGGAAACATCAGCCCCTTCCAGTGGCCTTGCATGTTCAGACAGCAGGTTTACACTCAGAACGCACTTTCCCTGTACAAAGCTTTTTCATGTCAGTGTGAACAGTCAAGTTTTATACTGACTGTTGCTTTACAGGGCAAGGCTACCTTCTAAAAGCTTCATAGTATCCTTTTTTTTTCTTTTTACCTTCTAGATGCTTTCACTTAGCTCTGTCCCCTTCCCTGTATCTCAAAGTGAGCACCTAAGCCACCATCCTTCCATAGTTACATCTCCCTCTCATGCTGCTGCAGCTCTAGTCACGTGCTGACATTCTGTTTCAATTGGGAGACATTCATTTCAGTGCTTCATATCACCCATTCTTAAGTCCATCCCCAAAGCAACTTTCCCTCTCTTCTCTTCTTTCCTGTCAAATGAAATGCCTGAATTCTTAGAGAGGTGCAGGGGGCACAAACCACCTAAAGCAGAGAAAGCCCTGGCTGCCCGGGGCCCCAGTGAGGGGAGAGGGACACAGATGCGGCAGCCATTCCTGAGAAAGTTATGCTCTGGGCTGGGAAAATAAATTCAGGTGTGTCTTTTTCTTTTTTCTTTTAATTTAAGGGATGTGTGTCTGTGTGTGTGTGTGTGTTCATTCGTGTTTTCTTCATGACTAAGAAAATCCCACTAGAAAAGTCTTCATCATTTCACATTCACTGACTTGCTTCATTAAATCAGTTGGGTAGAGTCTGGTGTAAATGAAGTGAAGGCCACAGGTTTTTCTCTATCTTTGTTGAGTCAATTATTTTCACAGAGAACAGCTTTTGCATTATCACAGGAAAAGAAATGAACAGAATTGTATTCCTACTATCCAAGTGCTAAAGCTATGTGTGTTTACATATGTTATCTTTTTAATCCTCACAGCATCACTGTGAAGCAGATAAATAGGTATTATAGGGATTCAGGGAAGGTAGCAGCTCTACTAGTTTGACTCGGTCAGCAATATGACTTCTGTCTGGAACATCTGTAAACTGGTTACCCAGGCAAAACCTTTTGGTGGAGGCCATGTTTCAAAGCCTAGTGTTCAATCCTTGAGGACTGTACCTTGAACTTTCTCTGTGAGCACAGAGACACTTAGACTCTACAGTGATATACTCAGGCTAACAAAGTTTTAACGTGGATGAAAGATGAACCAGAAAACCAATGTCTTTGTTACTGGGCTATTGCTCTTATTCTAGGGAGCAGAACATCTCCTTTCTGATATCAAAGGCTCACAGATTTCTCTTGCCCTCCACATCTGCTTCATGGTCTGCACTTGCATTCTTCCTGAAGTACACACCTGCCCACTTCACTCCCTTGTTCGCGATGTTTGGGAATAGCTTGCTACCCTCAGGAGAAAGGTGAATCTCCATTGCCTGCATCTTACTTGTTTCATGGGTTGTTTTCTCTCCATTCAGTTTGAGGAATACTGAAATAGCTCAGTTAAGCCTGAATCTTTTTGGCACTGGGCCTTTGGTGTAGTCCAGCCCTGCTGCTGGGACAGGGTTCTTCCCTTTTCTTCCCTTTGTACTGTACTCCATTCATCTGGGGGCACAGTAATGAGACAACTGAGACCTAACAACCACCTAGAAACTTTCCTTGACCCTCCTGATCTTGGTTATTTGCCTCCACCCCCACCCCAACTACAAAGTGCTCTCATAAAACTTGTAGTTCTCCTAGACTAGCTTGTGTTGAATTTGTTCTGTTGACTTGTCTGCTAACTCTGACCAGAATCAAAGTTCTCTGAGGCTAGAGTGCATATTTCATTCACTGTTTTTCTACCCAGTACTTGACACAAGCCTGCTACATTAGAAACACTCACTAAAATTGGCTTGAATGAATAGAGAATGAATGACCTATGTTCAAGACTTATTCTACAGCTTTCTAGTTGTGTGACTTTCAACAAGGTCCTCATACACTTGGGACCTCAGTGTTCTCATTTATAAAAAGAAATCTTGGACCCTCCCTGGTGACACAACGGGTTAGGATGCAGCACTGCAAGCTGGCAGCAGCTGCTTCAGTGTAAGTTCGATCCCCAGCCCCAGAGGTGGCCCACATGGTGTGGCAGACCTCTCCTGACCCGCCCGCTGCTCCCCTCAGCAGTGTACTTTGTCAATCTGCCTGTTCTGCTCCCCACTCTTTCTCTGGTGAATCATCTCATTGCCCCTGTACCTCTGGCCTGCACCCCATTTCTGTATGAATAAATAAATAAATCTTTAAAAAAAAGGCGATAAGAATTTATTCAGACATGAACATACTGGGATTCTAATGCAACTCTTTAGCCACCTATAACCCATAAATCAATGACTGTATCTTACAAATACTAAGTTTGGAGCATACTGGGAACTTAATTCCTTGAACATGGATTGACCATTTCAATCCATTCACTCACACATGCTATTAGTCAACAGATTCATGCCTGTGCTTGAGTTGATATTTCTATCCATGATGTAATGGTTTATTTTCTGCAGACTACCCCTTTATTGAAGCTGTTTGGCATGAGCCTTTTGAACCTAATAAATTGTTTGTGTCCATTTTTTGGTTTGATTTTATGTCCATCTGTTTTTATCTAGATGGAACTGATGATATATTTTGTTGTACTAAGAATTTTGAGTGAAAATAAGTAAGTAAACTACTAGATGAAAACAGCAAAATTAAATTAGGAAAAATAATCTACAAATTTTGCTAGCTCTCTATACACTTAATTTGCTTAGAGAGATAATACCATTATTGACTGTGGAATATTTGATAGGAGAAAAAGAGAACTACGTACATGCCAGCAGTAAAAGTGTAGAATTCAAGTGTAAACCAGCTCATGTGTGATATGCACTAGCTTAACTCCCTGGTGGTAAGAATCCTTGTCAAAATTTAAGACTGTATTTGAGCATATACATTTTAGAGGCTACTACCTTCTTGATTCCTAATGCTTGTTTCCATATAGAATGTCACCATGTCTTGAGTACTTTTGCTACCAACTCAAACACATTTAGATACTTCATTAATATATTGTATGTAATAACCTGAAGAAAACTTTTCCCCCAAGAGTTTCTGTAGGTGAAATTCACTTCCTAAAATTTTTTCTATATCTCTTGGTAATTGTGATAAATTCGAGATGTAAAAATATTTCAAAAGTTACTTCTTAACCTTACTGCAAGATCTCAGTCAATATTATTGAAATGATAATTAGGAGAGAAAACATCGGTAACTTAAGTAAACACTGCAATTTTTGTTTTTGTTTTTAATTGAAAGTTTTCTTGCTGAATATGGACAAAACTACATAAGGCTAATTAGCATTAAAGTATTTCCCCCCCCCCCTTTCTCTCCATTATTTAATGAGTTGTTTCTTATTTAGCAATCCATCGTGGTCTATGACCTCTGACTCAGCAAAGTCTGCTTACAGGTCAGGTGGCCATGACCTCGTATGGACAGCGCAGTCTGTTAGCAGCAAATGGGAAAATACCAACGACAAATGGATTCGTTGTTTCTCTAATGACAAGTTACTCTGAGCTCAAGTCACAGCTAGTGAAAATTATTTGATGACTCAAATCCTTGGTAAAGGAAACTTGATGGAATTAGGCCTATGCTTTTCAAGAAAATGAGAGGAGTATGTTTTTGCTTGATATGGAAAATAAATCATTATGGTAATTTAGGGGGCAGATTTTATATGTGGTTATTGGTTATTTAAGTTACTTTGCAAAAAGTAGGCTAAAGAAATTAAGAAAGTAGTGATCATATTTACATGTGCCTAGTATATAAGTGAATTACAATATTTATGTTACGTATTGGTCATATAATGATTAATTGAATAATAGCTTAAACTTACCTACATTCTTTTAAAAGGAGATTAATGACTTTTAATGGTAGGTGGTAAGAGATGGCTATACACAATGTTGTACTTTGACATAGCTATATTTAAATTTTTAATTATTTTTTAAAATTAAAACAAATTTTAATTATTATACTTTTCAAATAGCATTATGGAAAAAATGGAAAGTTTTCTTTGTCGCATACTTGAGAAATCCTGTTTTAACTGATCTTCGGTTAAATAAAAGTTAGGCTATAGCAAAATTTTGACAGAGAAGAAAGAAAAGGGTGGAAAATGAATTGATCCCATGGTGCAGGAATCCAGATGTTCTAGGGGGCAGAAGTATGAGAATCGAAAACCCCAAAGAAGACATGAAGTTAGTGAAGTTAATAAGAGAAAAAACTACTGTGCCCAGGTCAGGTCCTTGCTTGTAGTAGGTATTCAATAAATACTTCTAAGTGCATAAGTTAACTGAGACCACTCAACCACATCAAGCGTTGGTATGATTCATAGATAGCGTACAAAAGTGACAGTCGCAATAAGTAGGAGTCATGAGATACTTCAGCTACTTGGGCATCTGCTAGGAGTCTTACTCATGTTTAAATAAAACAGGATCTCAGAGACCAGCTTACCTCACTGACATTTTCATTGCTAAGAAGGTAAAATAAATGAAGAGAACTTCTATTTTGAATCTAATTTTAACTAAGAAGAGATTGGTTTGGTGACATAGAAGTGCAAGGAACCATATCTATGTCTTCAATAAATATTTACTGCCTGCTATGTGCAAAGCACAAGGTTGTGACCATGCCACTTTAACTCTTGTGATAGCCAAGGAGCAGGTGATAGAGCCAGATTTGTACTAAGGACTTTAGGAGAGAAATTTCAGATGTTCAGGGGAAAAAAAAGATGTGATTCTACAGCTTTTTAAAAGAATGACTACAGAGATGAGAAGCCCAACAATAAAGTTCAGATTTAGGACTCTTCCCACCTGTTCCCAGGGCTCCTCAAGACTCCCTCCTAAAACCGAGTACATGCTGGTAATAGCCACCTTTGTCCTCATCTCCTTTTATTGTGAAACATTAAGCTTCAACAGGACATGGATGCATCTATCATGTTTATTATCTTTGTATCCCCAGCAAATAGGATGGTACTTGGCACATAGCTGGCACCCAGTAAATTAGACAGATACACATATAATTCATTGTGAATACAGTAAAGTAATCAAGCGTAATGAAATTCTAGTTATATAATCATGAATATTTTTTGAAATTGTCAAAACCATGCACACATACATGCACTTACACATACACACAAAGTCCTATAGTCCACAATTTTTAACAATTAGAATTTTGAAAGTTCTAAAAAAAAAAAGAAATGGATGTGGCTGTAAAGAAAATGTTCACATGAACTCAAAATGTAAACAGCGATTTAAAGAAGAATGTAAGGAGAGGCAACTAACCAAGAACAAATACCAAAGAAAGATAATCCCATTAGAATCTTGTCAGGAAGTCTGGAGTCCAGAGTGAGCTGAAGTATGTAAAAAATTCTAAAAACCACAGTAGAGACTTAAAAAGCTGGCTAGGAACAGTCATATAGAAAATAAAGGTGACAGAATAGGCCAGATATAGAGCACTGGAATGCTTGTGATGTCAAACATGTTGTGCCTGTTTTTGATAATGACATAGTTATAATTCCTGTCAAGACTGGAATACTGTTTTTATTTCTTTACTATAAAATTTTGTTTTACTCTTGTAGACAAAAAGTTGAAAAGGGACAGGAACTGTATGAGGAAAACAGGGGACTATTCATCTCTTCTTGCTCTTATCTTAATCAAGAATCATGATTTTTCCATCTGGTAAATGTCAAAAAAAATGTGAGTAAGAGGGAACAAAGGCCCTTACCAACACTTCCTTAGCCCTTCATCCTGGTGAGGTCTCCTGGTCCAGACTGTATTGACAGGCTAAAAGCACTGACACCTGTGACTTCCAGTCTTCTTGTTCATCTGGGGTAGATTTCAGTGAGTACAGAAAGCCCCCAAAGTGGAGTGACAAAAAGAGAAGATAAAATGCCAGGAAACTAGAATTAATTCTGAGGCTTTGAAAACATCCAGAAAAGACAGTGATAGTCATGAGACACCAGCCAGCAGTCAGACCATTCAGTCAGATACTGCAAAGCAAGATGAAGAAAATGGGATAGGGTGTCCATGGATTTCATCAAGGAAGTTTTTACATTATTACAAGATTTCATTGTGGATTTAATGGAGAAATATGAACTGAGCAACAGAAGAATTCAGTGGTTTCACAGGTAGGTTTGTTTCAGCTAACCAAGGAATGCCAAAGAATGGGGCCATGTGATTGTAGAGGAAGAGCTATAGACATCTACTACTGTTTTATTCTGGATCTCTCTTTATCAGTGACTTGAATGATGATGAGCTTGATAAGAAGCAATAGAAGAAACAGATACCTGTTGAGCTCTTGCGTTTCAAACTATGCTTTGTTCTATTACTCTGTATCAGTTTATGTGATCCTTACAACTACTTTACACAGTTGGTACTATTATGCCCTTTATTCATGAGTAAACTGAAGTACAGAAAATTTAAGTAACAGTTGGTACACAGTTGGTACTATTATGCCCTTTATTCATGAGTAAACTGAAGTACAGAAAATTTAAGTAACTTATTCAAAGGCACAGTTCTTAAGTGTTAGAGCTGAGATTTAAACCCAGAGTTTTAACCTACTGGCATAGTTGCATAAATGACATCCATCAATTTGTGAATGACTAAAGTGAAATGTATAGCTAAAATGCAAAGTTATAGATCTGGTACCCCAAAGACCTCTAGTAGGCTAAAAAAAATTAACAGGACAAAATTGGTTTGTCTTGTTATGATACAAACTAATGCATTTAAGTTCCTCAAAAATCAACAAAAGTAAAGATTGGAGAAATGGAATTTGCTAACAAATCACATGAGGAAATGTTGGTTAGTTTTCATTTACTGTTGACTTATTATGACTATACATTCATTAAGTCATTATGTGATGTGATTGTCAACAAAATGCAATTTTTTCTTACAATAAAAAAAGAAAAAAAGAAAGGCATAGAATGAATATAGATGACAGGTAGGTAGGTGGGAGAGAAGGTGGGTGGAAGGGTGGAATGATGGGTGGTTGGATGGATAGATAGATGATAGATATTTCAGATTGAGAAGACAACACGGTGTCACATGAGGAACACCACGTGAGTGTTTGACAGTATGTAAGTCTGACAATATAAAATGCCTTATCTAGAACGTAATTGAAGGATCTGTGAAGCCTCTCTTACTCTAATGTCCTATGAGTCTATTTCCTTAAGTGGGAAAGCCCACTTAAGATTTTAGAATAGGAGTCAGTTTTGTGGACTGTCTGAAGGGAGAACCTGGGAGCATTATCCTGAAGTTACAGGAAGACAGTTGACTCAGTTTTACTGTAGAATTTACTCACAATTAGTATGATGCAAAGAATCTCCAATTTGAGCAGAGGCTGGGTGGTCATGTAATGAGGATGTTAGTGGAGAGAACATTCATTCATAGGTCAGACTCATAGGTCTGAACCCCTTGTAATTCTGAAAGAGTAGACAATTACTAGACTTTTCTTCTGTAAAATGAATAATGAGGGATGAATGTTGGTATGACTGTTGAAGCTGCTCCAGTTTGCAGGACTGAGAGTGAGCCGAGACCTAGAGATGCTTTCCACTGGAGCTAGATTGAGTTATGAACCAAATCAAACACAACCATTGAAGTTAGATAAGAATATATTTGTGCCTTCCTGGTGTTAGTTTCTTCAGATTTTGCTTCAGTGGTAAGTCACAAATCGTTTTGCAGCGAAGTCAGATATTAGAAGCCATTTCTGGCCTCCTTTGTAGGCCAACCTTTTCGATTTAAGACTCCTGGGCACAAAAAACCTCAAAGGAAGCAAGTTACTTCTAGAAGATTGCCCAGTATCTCCTGTACCTTGACTTGCTTTCAGTTTTCATTTCAATCAAGACAACAAATGACTAAAAGAGAATGTTTCCTCTGTCTGGAAACTTACAGACTGAGGGAAAATTACAAACTATACTGTAATTTTTGGAATATTGGAGTTGCAGGGGACTTAAAAGTCCCTTGTCTCTTTCTGAACTGTAAGTGAGTCCCCCACTTCAGCACCCCATTACCTGTTCCTTCAACTTCTATTCAAACCAATTCTATAACTGGAGATTCTCAGCTTCTTAAACCGTCTCCTGCCATTTAAAGAGCCAGGTATAACAGAAGGGGACACTGGAGACAACATTGCTAGCAAAAGAAATAGTGGACGTGGACAATTGTGTGGAAAAATAGCTTCCACAGTGGTCTGCCCTCTCTGAGCAGTGAGAGCAACATTGAAAACACTAAGAAAACGTTCTTCCCAGTGATGATTTTCCTTGCCCATTTGGCTTTTTCTTTTTTCTTTTTCTTTTTAAACCAAGCCAGCTTTACACTTCTGATTCTAATGAATGAACCCACTCATAATATATTCACTTTATTTTCATTGAACCAAAACAATGGCACCAGACTAGTGTAATAAACATAAAAAGTTAGGAGTTTGGTTTCGAAGGTTCAGGTTCATATCTTGCTGTTGACTGACTTGGGACCTTGGCTATAACTCTGTGCACCTGGTTCCCTCATCTGTAAAATGGAGATAGTAATACTTACCTTGTAGGAGCAGTGTGAGGACTCAGTGAAACAGAATGGAATTTTTTGTACACTGTCATATCCCAGTGCCTGGCACTGAGGAGGGGCTTAAGGTTTCAGTGGGTACGGAATGAACGATAGGGTGAATGAATGAAAGTGCCCAACACATAATAATACTAGCTAAAAGGATGGCAGTGCCATCAGACAAGAGAAGTCTTTGTAAAGTAAGAGGTTGAAAAAGCAAAATGCTTTGTTATTGCCAAAATAATTTTCCCCATTATACATCAGTATCTTTTTAAAAACCAGACTAAAAATGCAACTATTATGTAGTCTCTTCTCAGCCCTTATCCCATGTGTTCTATGAGGAATCTAGAGTTATCTTATTTTGTCTCTATATATGATTATATATTGTTTGAAAACTTGAAATGAAAAATGAAACCAAGAGAACTCTGGCTGGTAGCCATTCAGAAATTGTGGGTGTGTGTGTGTGTGTTTTAAGATTTATTTTATTATTTATGATCCAGAATTGGGTATAGGTGAGAGGATTCACCAGAGACAGAGTGGGGAGCAGGACAGGCAGATTGACAAAGTACACTGCTGAGGGGAGCAGCGGGCGGGTCAGGAGAGGTCTGCTGCGCCATGTGGGTCACCCCCCAGGATCGAACTCGCACTGAAGCAGCTGCAGTTCGCTTGCAGTGCCAAGGTTTAACCTGTTGTGCCACCAGGCAGGGCCCAGAAATTTTTATTTAGTAGATTAATTGTTGAAGATATTTTTCTCCTTTAATGCTCACTCATTTTTAAGAGAAGCGTTTAGTTAAACAAACATGAATCTTTTTGTGTCTGGTTATCTCTTTTTCAAGACTGAATTTAGTAAAATATGTGGTATTGGCTATCAGTCATCTCTTCCAGGATGAAAAACCAAGTAAAAATGAAACCAAGTGAAATCTTTAATGTAATTTATGAGATGCTTTTCTAGACCTAAATGAAACTCAGCTACATATCTTTTATTTGCTTTGGAACCTTACATTAACCTGACATTTGTCAGATTAAAGCTTTTTTTTTTTTCAAAATTAAAAAGACAGAATCAAGTTACATCAAGTTGAAATGATTTTTTAAAAAAGGATCCAATGTTTGAGCACTTTAAGAATAACATAAGAAATAGGTTCTAGTTTCCAGAATCTTATAATCAAAAATAACAGTGGAGTGGGCAGAGAATTGGAGTAGAGTGAAACTCCTATTTGCTAAAAGGAAAAATGAAACAAGGATGTTATCGCTTTGCTGCATTACAAACAGGACAAGCGTATAATTGAAACCGCACCATAGAACACCTCCCTTGCATACTGCCTTCTGATGTCATCCGATTGCTTACTGCCTGCTAAGCTTATCTCCCTTGAGAAGCTGATCTTAAAATTATAGTGCATTACATCTTGCTAAGCACATTGCATCTAGCTAAGGGACATGTGGACCCCAAGAACCATTGACTGACTGACTTCTGTGCACTATGCCAATAGGTTTTCATTCTGAACTCACACTTGACTTATATGTTTCTGCCAGAGAGGTTTCAGTTCTGCTCTTTCTCTTACCTGAAATTCTGTTCTCATCATTGTCAGCACAACCTCAAAACCATGCAAAAGAGCACCTTCTCTCAGAATCTCTCTCTAAATAAACCCTCCTAAAATAAAGCCCTCTTACCCCTCTAGAAGCCTCTCTTATAAACATAGTTGTTGTCAGGTCAGAATGACTTAGGTTGTATTACTGGCATTCTTATTTCTCTTGTCTCTGACACCCCTCCTCCCAATATGTCTGCCTTACGACTGGCCCTCCACAGTCAGTGTCCAACCCATGGGGAACACACTCAAAGGCTGTGTCCTGTATCTGGATAATGACACCTTCTGTCACAGTAAAATACCAAATAACACTGATTTCTGCTTTCTATCAGTTTGCCAAGAATGGGTATAGATGGAATCAAGGTTGTGAAAAACCTGTCTAATTCAATTGCTTTAAAGTAGACTGGATGGCTAATAGAAAGTCTTCAAAGAGGAAATAATATATTATATTATATTTATTTTAAGAAGCCTGTAGAATATTTGAGCCACTGTACAAAACAAACAAACAAACAAAAAAAAAACCAGTTTTGATTCACTCAGTCTTAGAAAAATGATTTGAAAGGGATTGAGCTACATATTGCTTAGGCTTACTGGCTATCATAAACAATTGGTACTTTCTGAAATTTCCCCAAAGTGAGTTCAAGCATAGGGCAGGCTGGAGCTCAGAGCAAAAGAGAGGACGTGGCGTCCGCTGTCATGCCTCTTTGCTGTACCCAAAGGGGTAGGCATGCTGGCAGGCCATGGGAAGATTTACAAAGAGCCCATAGTGTGCTTGTGAATTTCAACAGCAGTAAAACCCCATATCTATGGGTGTGGTTACAGTTAGTGGTCAAATGTGTTTACACTGAGTGGGAGTCAACTTTTTTTTCATACTTCACTGTCAGGCAAAATTTCAGCCTTTCCCTTTTGCACAGAGTGCAGGTGGAGAAGGTTAGTCAAGGAACCTCTTTATTCTGAATACAGTGTTCTGCCTAAAGATGAAATACAATAAATAGAAAGTATTGGGAAGTTACCTGGTTCAAGAGTTGGGATACACAGGGCCTAATCTTGGACCACTTTGGCTCCCGTCAAGAGACCTTGAGTCTGAGAAAGACTAACACATTATGGGCTTGGAGGAAGTTAGGATAGGGTGGGGGCGGGGTAGAACCGTGATCGACAGCCAGGCTTTAATGGTGCCATTTAAAGGAATAAGCCAATACCAGATGTTGATAACTGAGGCATAAATTACTCTTAAAAACCCAGTGCAAGCAAGAAAGAAGAAAATGAAAGGACATTTATTCCACTTTTCCACATCTTTATTGAACATTTAGCTATTGAAGGCATTCCACTTGGTTCTTTGGAAAGAAAAAGGAAAGATGGAATTTAACAGACTTTTTAGAAGGAAGCTATCCTTTGTATAATTCATCAAATCTATTAATATCTTATTTATCTGAAGCCCTTTAAAAATGTTAATTTTCCAACCATAGCATACTTAAGGTGATAGCATTTCTTTTTTATTATAGTTAAAAATTCACTAGGATAGTAAATATGACATAGAATTTTGAGTCTATCATAAAATGGTCAAAATGAGTTTTATTATCTGTGATTACATTAGAATAAACTCAAGGGCATTAAAGTCATATTCTCTCTTTTATCCATCTTGATATCATTATCTGAAATCAGAATGTGTGGCTAGAGATTTAGTAATTTTTAAGTTTTTCTCTAATCAAGTCTAAGATTTTATTTGAACTTTTGTCCATGTTGTACCTGCTTGTTGTCCTTTAAAGACAAGAACCTGAACCATGCATGTGGTCACTAGAACACTGATCATATCTGGTAGCCACAAGGCATGAATCCTTGGCCCGGCATGGAGTTCTGAGCATTCAGTGGGGATGAGGCTTACATAACTCTGCTTTTGCTTGTGCTGAAGTTTTCAGAACAGGAAGGCAAATGTCCCCCTGACTCTAGAGCCTTGAGAGTTTACATCCCTCTTAGCAGTGCTGCAGCAGGCCTGGGCTTGAGATGCAACCTTCACCTCTCTGGAGTTGCCCTGATTCTCCCTTCAGGTGGGTGTGTCCGTGGAGAAGGAAGAATGTAGTCACATGAAGGCAATTTGTGGTCAGAAACTTGTGTTTTGGGGGCAATCCCATCACTGGCTACGTGCACAATCATGAAATCTAATGCCTTTCTTTCTCACCTGCAATGGGAGGAGAATAAGAAAGCTACCACTGAGGCTAGGGAGGAATCTGAGGTTGTATATCTGTGTGCCCATGTTTTACCTCAGTTACTGTATGCCAAGTACAGTTTGAAGCACAAATGTGAACTTATTATCGCCCTCTGAGGCACTTACTGTCATTAACCTCAATTTATTGATGAGGAAATAGAGGCAGAGAGAGGACCAGTAACTTGCTCAAATCCCAAAACTAGTAAGAGGCAGAGTTGAAATTAAGGCTTAGTGAATTGTAATTACTTATTTTCTATCATAAGAAGAAAAGAAGACTCTGAATACTAAAAAAAAAAAAAAAAAAAAAAAAGCTTTGTTTCCTCCTTGCAGTCATTTAAGGGCCCAAGATACTGTAGTTGTTGACAGAAGTAAAGTGGGGAGAAGTATGGGGGTGAGTCTGGAGGTGAGGGGGTGAAAGAATTCGCCTGAGACAGAGTGGGGGACAAAAAAGGTCAGGGCTCTCTCTTATGACCTGTTTTCATGAACTTTTCCTGACCGGGCAAGCGTTGGCCTATGTGTCCTGGCCCTGCTTCTGCATTCATGGTCAGAGTGATCAGGCTTAGGGCCTGGTTGCCATGGTAACCTTATCAATTCCCTTTATCACTTCAGCCTCCCAAACCTTCCTGCTAAACAAAGAATGGCGGCTTAGTTTTTAACCTCATTACATGATATCCCATCAAGAAGTGCCATAGTTAATACAATTACTACAGCCTCTGCCAGGGTCTGACTGTAGGGGCTTCAGGCAGACCACCTGAAACAGCTCTGAGAGTGGGGATAGGGAGAAGTGTGACCCTAAAGAGAAATAGCACATTCCTAAAAATGTGTTGAATTTACGTGTTAGATTTTTTAAAAGCAAACAGAAGTAACAAATATCAACTAACTTGCCTTGTCCCTAGAGAACTCCCGACAAGTAAGAAAGTTTTCTTTCTTCTGCCTCCCCCTGACAATCCCACCCCCATGCTCCTCTCACTAATTTGTCACAAGTCAAGACTGAACATTCATTCCTTTGGGTAAGAGCACAACCCCTAATAAAATATGGATTGGTAATAAATCATTCCTTTAGCACAAACTTAGCCAACAAGAATCTTCCAGCGAAGTCGAGATCCAGGAACTTGTGTTAGAAGGCAACTGGGAGAGAGGTAGCCTCAGGGTGCAGTGCGAGGAATGTTTGCTCATGGATTGCTCTGTCTGGACTGGTGTCCAGGCAGATTAGAAGCCCTTAGCAAACTGTACTGGGAAACTGACCTTTGGAATGATGACTGCGGTTCCATCCTACTGTCTCTCAGCCTCTGGGGCAGTAGTGTAAAGGTTGCAAGCTCCTCTAACTTCGGTTTTTCCCAGAATTAGCATGAAAAACTGTACTTTGACTAACAGGGCTCTGGAGGCAAAAAACACTGGCCACTTTTACAAAAAAGAAACTTCTCTCAGAAAGGGGTTCCCTCTGAGCTCCAGGTGGCGGAGGCTGCCAGCCCACGGCTGGTTCTTCAGCCACACCCAGGATCCTGCCACCTACCCAGATTTCTGACTCCACCTGCGTCAGACTTACAGGTCACAGGAAAAACAACTTGATAAAGGTAACCAGCAGGGGACAAGGCTTTACTTGCTACAGAGAAGGCCACTAGCAGGGAGTGTGCTGGAGGAGCTCTGAATCGGAACACCAGGAAGCCTGCAAAAGTGAGTTGGAGGCTGGTGGTGTGGGACAGTTTTGGAGGAGCTGTATGGGGGGGAGGGCAGAGGGCTGAGAAGGGCTGGCTGCCTGCATGTGCTGGCCTGCTCCATGGTGAGGTGCCCAGTTCCCCAGTATTTCCTTCCCACCTAACCCCAGCGTGTTCAAGGTAGTACTCTGTATACTGTTCTGACTCAGCCAATGCCAGTGACGTTTCAAGGAAGAAGAAAGAACCTGACTTTCTCTCGTAAAAAATCATCAGATGTTTTCCAGGAGAGTTCTGTCTTAATGAGCTAGAAAGGCATGTTTATTGGATCAGAATTTTTTGCAACTAGGATGTACTCTGCAGAGATGATGGTTTCCTTTACTAGGTGTTTACTCCGTGACCAATGAGCCAGCTCCTCCAGAGTCAGCTTTGGTTGAGATTTTTCTTTCCTGACTTGGAGTTAGATTGTAGAACCACAATGCAGGCTTTCTTTTGGAAATGAATGTGCAGTGTTTTCCTTTAAAAGATGGTATAAGCAGTGAACCGCTGGCCACATCCCAACCCCATGTTGTTCTGTTCAAAAACCAGCAAAGTTCCAGTTCTGACTTCCTCCGCTGCCTCCTGGTCCAGCTTATCCCTGTGCTTGTGAGGATCTATCTGTCTCCAGCCAGTGATAGCAATTTTTTTAGGGGCATGAGCTCTGGAGCCAAGAGGTCCAAGTTCAGATCTCAGTCAGTCTCTTCCTAGCTCTAACTTGAGTTTGTAGCTTTACTCTGTGCTGCATTTCTCTTTCTGTAAAACCAGAAGATCAACCATATGAGCGCTAACTGTCCACAGGATTATTGTGAGAAAAGAGGTGTTAATACAAGACAAGTGCTCAGAGCTGTGCCTGGTATACAGTAAGACTTCATTCATTGAGCTATTTTGTAACCAGTGCTGATTCCCCACAGAGCTGGGCATATTGTATAGACTGCCTTGGGAGGAGGGGGCACCCATTGTAACCGCAGGGGAGAGCCTTGATGGTGTGCTTGGAGAGGGTGGGATATATTCTTCTGAATCTCCTCATGCAGGCCACTTCACCTTTAGGGAGGCCTGGCTGAGGATAGGCGTGTTTTAAAGGCTTGAGCTGACATCATCGCATCTTAAAAGAACTGAGCATAATTGAATTGCTGATACAAGTGGGTACTTGCACCAGGCCTGGGTCACCCACATCTCTATGGAAACACATGTTTGCTTTAAAGCCCAGCAATCAGAAGCACCGCCTTACAGGAGCCAGCATCGGGTCACTTTTAGAAAAAGGCATTTATTTATATTCTCCAACCGTCAGAGACCTATGAAATGAAATAATTTCAAATTAAATAGAAAAGCATGCCATAGATGAATGCTAATACCACCTGCCACGCGCACGCCTCCCCCTGTGTGCACAGTGCCTGGGATCTGCTGCATTTATTTCAGCTGTCCTTTGCTCTTTTGCTTCCATTTGCATTCTGCTGCCAGGGAGGTGGTTTGGCACTTTATGCAAAAATGGCTAATCTTCATTCATACGCATTTCCTAGCCCTAAAATGGAAAATCCAAGCTGGGCCTGCCATCAAGGCGCTTTGTGTGCCGGTGCTGTCTCTGTGCAGCACACACAGGGTGAAAACTCGTAGCACTCTGCCTCCTACCCGGCCCCCAGCGCTGAGTGAAGACAGCCTCCCTCCAAGGTCTGCACCGCGCATCAGCACATCTTGCCCTAGATGTGCTCAAGTGATATTCTGAGTGATTGGAAGCTTTTATCTGCCTCGGAAAGCAGGCCTTTTCAAATAAGTATTGACTGTTAATGACCTGTTTAAATAAAACATTCAATTTTCTTTCTTTCTTCCATAAAGAACTTAGTAGGCAGTGACATTTCTCAACCAAAGGCTAACCCTGCGTTTCAAAAGAGGCAGAGCCAGAGCTTTTAAATGTGAATTTTTTCTCTGACATTTGCCCTTAAAATGCTTTTCAGTGAAATTGTTCTAACAGTGGGCTTAGTACACTGAAGTGTCTTTGAATAAAAATGCAACCTTGAGGATTTTTTTTCCCCTCTCCAATTAAAAAAAAAAAAAGCCAAGGTACGTCTCTTCCTATGAAATTCTTATTTCAATCACCATTCTCTGTTTCGCTGTTTATGTGTTCTCAGTCCTAATAATCAAAGCCCCTTTCCTCTAAGGAACACGGCTCTGCACAAGAACTTTTATTAAACTGTGGGAATTAAACCACAGAAGAATGAAAGCACTTGGAATATAAGCGGCCAGATAAAGGACAGCAAAAGAATTGAGGAAAAGAAGGAAGCCACAAACAGAAGAGGGGGCAATTAGACAATGGCAAAATCAAGCAATAGAAAAGTTTATATAATGTAACATGTAGACAAATTTCCAGTTTTATAGAGAGAACACAATTTCCCCCTCCAGCTGCCATGCAAGAGGCACCCCGGCCATGCCTCTGAACTGGACACTTAGTCCTTGACCAGTTTAAAGGTGATCTTCACTGACAAATGGCCTGCTATATCAGGGCCCGCATCCCCGCCTGCTTTTTCTTTTAAGGTGAATTTTCTACTTTCTGCTACTCTGGCATTCCCAGGGATCTTACAGCCTAGAAACACCTAAGACCTGAAATAAACCACAGAGGTCATGTTCTCTGAAGGGTAGAGACTGTGCCACTTGCAACTTAACAAAGAGTTAGGTCATCGCACCCCCAAAATGCCACTTGGGCATATTGATTGCTGTGACCTGTAAGCACTTGAAAAACAAAAAAAGCAGGAAGAGGCTTTCTCTGACCCCTTGTCTGTCTAAGACAGAGACTCCGAAAAGCAGTCAGAGTGTGTGCCGTCACACACTCCTCCCCGGAGCTTACCTACCAAGGAAGACTGGCTCTCCTCATAGAGAGCAGCCCAGCAGGCTCTTACCTGGACACCTTGTCACAAGCCTCACACCGTGCCTCCGTCCCAAGGGACAATCAAATTTTCTGACAATCATTCTCCCGAATGCCCCACCCCACCCCCTTCCCATTAATATGGTGTTTAATCCTAAAACTAAGTCATTGGGGAAAGTTCCTCCTTTTCCCTTGGCGTCACCCATGTATACACAAGTGTGCGTGCTGTTAAGTTACCGTTTGCTTTTGTCTTATGAATCCTTTATTACTGGGGTCTCAAATAAGAACTGGGAAAGGAAGAGGGAAAAGTACGTTTCCTCCACTACCATTCCAACCTCTTTTATTTGCACACAGAGGCCAGAGGCCCTCCTGCTACACACTGATGATTGAGACTTGATCCGGTGTCTCAGAATCACCGCTGCCAGTGTAGACACAGTACGACCTTTTCCTAGCTCTCAGTCAAAGCGCCTCTGCCCCATTTCTCATTCTGCAGAGGTCTGCTCTCTCCTGCGGGCCAGTTGAGGGCAGTAGAGAATGAAATAAATTAATCTGTGATGATTACACCTCCTCTAAAGATAAGAGCAAACTATAAATTAAGCAAAATGCAGGTATATCTTAAGAAGTTTATCCAGGTTAGAAACTGGCATTCTGGGAGATGGGGAGACGTGATTCTGACCAAGAAGCTTTTTTGCTGCTTTTCGACCACATCACGTAATTGACTTCCTACCCACACTATCAGTCCCCATTCTTCCTGTTTGTGGCCACCCCGAGAAAACAGCTCAGAAGCTGCGTGATCGCAGGACTGTGTGGACTATACCGGCGTTGGGCACATGCCTCTTTAATTGCTTTGATTTAGAAAGAAGCAGCAGTTAAACATTAGACCTGAAATGTTGTGGAGCCCCTGGCCGCCTTTGAGAAGCAAAGAAGCAATTTGTTGGCTGAGAGCCCACTAAATGCAGCTTTTTACTCTCGCACCTGAGGGAGGAAGCTGCCGAAAAGCAGCCTCTCCTTATATCGAGTACATTCCCGTGTGAGCTAGGTGGTTTGGCTCTGCAGACGGTGTGTCTGGCCTCTTGGGAGGCCCCGTTACGCGCCTGCCCCTCCTAATGGGCAGGACTTCTTGTTGAAGTCACAGTGCACTTCATTTACAGTGAACCCCAAGACATGTTAATGAGAGTTTTGAGGTGCTGTAGGCGCGATGGCCGTCTGCTCCAGTTTCGGACAATTAGGGTTTGAGTCCTGACTTTGTCACTTATTGTGAGACCCAGGCTAGGAACTGAATCTCTGTGCCTCAACTTTCACACAAATAAAGTAGGAGTCGTCAGAGTTGTGCGAGGATTAAATTAAACATTGTGATTGTGTGACCAACACTTGGCACTTAATAATGTGCTCTATAAGTGTGCTAATTGTTATTTGTATTTATTAAATAAAATTAATATTAGTTAATATCATTAATATTGATGTACTGATATATTAATGTTATTACTATTAATGTGTTAATGTTAACTAATATTGACTAGTATTACTGATATTAATAATATGTTGATGAAAAGACCATCCCTTAAAAACAGAATTGTAGAAACTGGCCTCCATTTATGTATCGAGGTTTCTGTAAGAATCTAGCGAATCTATTTGTTGTCTATGGCTATGGGGTCAGAGCCCCCAGTTTCAGTAGCCCCCTGTTGCAGGCTTCAGGGTAGTGGTTCTCAAGCTTTAGCTTGTGTGTATTTGAATGCCCTGGAGGCATCTGCTCACCACTCCCAGAGCTTCTGGCTCCTTCTGGCTAGTGAAGGGCAGAGAATTTACATTCTGGACATCAGGTAATGCTGAAAACTCTGGCAGTCACACTTTGCCCTTGGTGTAAAATTAATAAACCGCAAACACAGTTACTACCAAATCACTCGATGCGCGAAGTTCTATCCTGTGCCTGCAACATGAGGATATTGAGAAAAGGCCTCTTCTCTGACCCCATCAGTACCCACAGCAAATAGATTCTCCAGATTCTCAGAAGCCAAGATAGGTAAGTTTCTACAACTATGTTTTTAAGAAATGATCTTTTCGCTGACATATTATTCATTAAATTTAAGTTAAAATTAATTAATTTTACTCTAGTAAAAGACCTAGTGTATATCACATATCAATTTTATACTGCCTAATCATCACATTAAAGTACAAAAAAAGTGGGAGCCAGTTTTTAGACATATGTTATTTAAACCAATATGTCAAATATTTCAGTACACAAACACACAATCTTTATTAAAAATATTAGGACAGCTTACATTCCTTTTTTGTACTAAGGCAGATATATTTTTACATTCCCAGCACATTCCAGTTCTGTCTTGCCATGTTCACATCTGGCTTTGCAGGAAGTGACCTGACCTGGGAAGTTGCTTTTCCCTGCCTGAACCCCATGTATTATAGGCATGAGGACCCAGAGATCTGTTTGTAAAAGCTCCCAGTTTATTCTGATGATTAGACAGAAAGTCAAGTTGACCCCCCAACCTGTAGCAACTTACTTATTTTCCTTCTCTCTGCCTAATTTCAGGGCTTGCCATTTATTGATCCCTTTCAGATATATTAAGATAATTTATAAAGCACTCTATTAACAACCCCAATTATGCATGTGACTTTTATGTTCTTATAAATCATGGGGAAGTTTTCCATTAATGACCTTAAAAAATTTGTCAAAAATCTTTATACTTAAATTTTTCTTACTTATTTTCTCTGGCTCCTTAAATCCAGTTCAGGAAGAGTGATGTAATACCTGAGAATAGGAAAGTGAATCTAAAAGCAGTAATAGGTTTCAGAGAAACAAAGTGAAATTTTATTACTGCCTACACAATAAAGCATGAGGGAAAACAGGAGATTAAGTCAGAAAGCAATTTGGCATTTCAGTACATTGTTTTAACTTTTTATGTTTTATATGATTGCATGAGAAATATGTGTATTAAACTTGGAGTTTGGTGTTTGATTAGATTGTCACATATATTAAACTTTACTGACTGGTAATAATTATAAGTGTTTGAAGCAAACATATTTGCCAAAATTTTACTATTCAGGTTTATTTTTCATAAAAATAATTTATCTTTGTTTTCAACTAATAGATTTTCTGACTGGCATAAATGCATATTAAGTAAGGTCTTTGCATAATGAGTAGTTCAGTTTGATATAACTTTGCACATGAAGTGATTGGTAGTAACCATGTTTGTGGTTTATTAATTTTACACTGGAGAGGTGTATGGATGATAGATTGGTGATGAATGGTGGAATTCTTTTCTTAGTGAGTGATATCTTTTCCTAATAAATTTTTGATGATGGAAAATAAATACATATCTAGAATGAAGAGATTAATCTGTTATTTCATAAGTAAAGTTTTAGTCAACAATTTCCTTGATCTTTATTTTACTCTAGGATTCATATAAAACTTAAGTGATATCTGTGCGTGCTTGAAGTAATAATTGCAGAAAGCTAGAGTATAACTGCAAGGAAAAAACATCAGGCAATAAATGAGCTATTGAAATATGTTAATCTCAGGACTTGTTTTTCTGGTTATTTTAATTTGTTTTGTCTAGTTTGGTATGTATGGTGTATGCATTGGTAGATTTGAATAGTTAGATCTTGGTCATTGTGTGGTTCTAAGAACAATCTTAAGTGACACCAGGAATTAGAAACCATGTTATTTTCCGAGAAGTCAGATGTTTCTGTACCTTTGGGTGGACTTAAAACCGTAAGTCATCTCTGTTAGGGTACATAGGGGCATTGGCCATAGGCAGTGGTGATACACTGTCAACTTTGGTGGCCACGTGTTCCCCTTAGCCATGTAGAAGCTTCTTAGGTAACCTAAAGGTTTGCATCTGTGACGGCTGGGGTTTCAGGTTGCAGAACACTGGACATCATTTGGGAGAAGGTGGCAATATGTTTCCTGGAATTAATTGCCTTAACTCTTTTAAGTTAGCAATTAAGCTTCAGATTAAGTTGATCTGAGTGTTCAGCTGCAGTTCATAGTCAAAAACAGGATCCCAGAGAGTAGGGACACAGCATAGTTTCATTTTCACAGGGGCAAGGAGTCACCTCAGGCAGGACAATGAGCCTGGGCAATACCACTCTGTTGTCAACACTTAGGAGTCTTCACAAGGGGCCAATCTCTAGACATTCGGACGTTCCTGGGGGCCTCTGTGGGTCTTCCAGCCTATTTCACAATTTACTTCCCATTTGTCCTGATCAATAGAACCTGATTTCACTTATCTGGCCACCCAAACTCAATTAGGGCCAACTAAATTTATGCTCTATTTAGACTAAACTCCTTCATCTACTTTCTGTGACCAGAGCTATCTCTGATTTCATAATCCCTCCCTTACACATGATAACACCAGCCAGCAAAAAGCCTTGATGTGGAGAAGACATTGGCATCTGCCTGGAAGATAGAGTCCATAGGAACAATCCTACTCCTAGGAAAAAGTAGCAGTGTAAAATGGGCCAAGGTCAGCTCCCTGTAATTGTATTACTCTCATCTTCCCATCTAAGAAGCCCGTAATAACCCGACTCTGTCATTATAACCAGCATGTTCCTTCAACAACAATGTGATTAATCTCACTGGCATCACCACCAAAGAAGAGTTTTCCTTGAGTTAGACTTTGAGGTCAAAGAGGAAGAGCAAGCAAACAAACAAGCATTTGTATGTATTTATCAGCCTGTAAATATTGTTCAAGTTCAGTGCTGTCACTTCCTTAAATCTCAGAAATTTTCTATCCTCATGGAATTCCTCCCTGATTCCTCTGTGCATTATAACCCTCCAGCTTTAGAAAATGCTGCACATCCAAATCCTAAACTTCAAAGCAAAGCAAAGCAAAAAACTTTTCTATCAGATTTCACACATCTGTAATGGCAAGATTATGTGTGGCCAGAAGACTTAGCTAATCTATTCTAATGAAAGGAATTGTGACTCACAGATCCACCCTAACAAATAACAGCAAATCCAGCTGTCACCTTTGATCCTCATCATCTCATAGGTAAACCTGTATCTTTTTCCCTCCCTAGCTCCTTCCCTCCTGCCTTCCTTGGGTCCTTCCCTCCCTCCTCCCCCATCCTTTTTCTTTCACACATAGGTACATACACTGGCACAAATGCAAAAGTCCATGTATCTACAGAGTATGTTTACAAATGCCAGAACTTCCATTTGAATAAGGAAATCAACCAGCCAAACGTCTTAAAATATCACCGGCGTAGACCACCATACAGGCACTGTGATAACTGATGAAAGGTTTCGCTTTTCATCTAGGCTTGTGAACAAGAACTGTTGATTTGCCCTTATACCTCACATGCCATCTCAATTGACTGTTACGGATTATCGGAAAATAAACCTGCTGTCTTTTACTAGTACCTCTCAGGAATAGGAATAAATGAAATGAAATTCAGGTGTTATTTGCCAACTAGTATTTACTTTCTCCCATGTGCCAAGGCAGAGGATACCGATTTTACCATTCGGAGATTAGTTAAGTGGGAGACAGTTTGGATAGGATGGGCTGGTGCTCTTGGCAGAGATTGGGGGAGGCGTTTTCTTGCTGGAGATCAAGCACACAGGGTCTGCGGGCTGGTAAACTCAAGTGTCTGTGTCAGTGACCATATCATTTGAAAACATACAAAAATAAAATTGTACTGTTGCAAATCTTTGATAGTCCATAATAATTTATCTGTGGGGCTTCCTATTTGAGGAATGATAGGTTTAAGATTATGTATTGCCATGCTTTTGTCATAAAATCAACAAAAGGTAATGGACCTGATCTTATGCTTCATTTAAGAGCTAGAGGAGTCTTGCAAGTTATTCTTAAAATGTATCAACTCTAGATTCTCTCTTTATTGCAAAAGTCAAAAAGAATATAAGAAAGTGCTTCTGTGATTGTTGATGCATGGAAAGTGTTAAACATGAAAATAGTAGGCTGTTAATATCTTGGCCTGTCTTGGCTAATTTCTGACCCAAATTGTTTGTTCACTTTTAGTCATGCTCTATTTCAAAACAAGATTGAAGCTCTGAAACACTTGAGATCTGTCTTCCATAGTAACTTGTGAAAGACTTAGAGCAGATGAGCTGAAAGGAGATCCCAGAGCTTGATGTTAAGAATACAAATCTCAGGTTTACACTGTAAAGGCAGAAAACGTAAAGAATTTTGGGAAATAGGAGGATTGTGGGACATTTTTTTTTTAAAGATTTATTTATTCATACAGAACTGGGGTACAGGCCAGAGATGTGGAGGGTGAGAGGATTCACCAGTGACAGAGCGGGGAGCAGAACAGGCAGATCGACGAAGTACACTGCTGAGGGGAGCAGCGGGCGGGCCAGGAGAGGTCTGCCATGCCATGTGGATCTCCTCCGGGGCAGGCGGGAATCGAACTCATGCGGAAGTGACTTTAGCTTCTTAGTGCTGTGCTTTAACACGCTGCGCCACCAGGGAGGGCCGGATTGTGGGACATTTTAAGAGTCCATTTGAAACTGATAGTCATGAATTTATTATCATTAAAAATATAGTGAAATTATGTACATATTGATCTGGAAGGATGTGTTCTGATATGTTAGTAAGTTTAAAAGGAGTTTAAAAGTTGTTATATATAGTGGTTTTTTTTTAATTTATTAATTTATGCATACAGAACTGGGGTATAGGCCAGAGGTGCAGGGGCAGTGAGAGGATTCACCAGAGACACAGTGGGGAGCAGAACTGGCTGACTGATGAAGTACACTGCTGATGGGAGCAGCAGGTGGGGCAGGAGAGGTCTGCTGCGCCATGTGGGTCACCTCTGGGCTGGGGATCGAACTCATGCTGAAGTAGCTTTAGCTTCTTAGTGCTGTGCTTTAACCTGCTGTGCCACCAGGGAGGGACCTAGTGTTGTTTTTTTAATGTTTAAATCTGAAACAATTTCTCCCGTTTCTTGTTCTAGCACTTAGTATAACTTTATGTATGCAGGAAATGCTCAATAAATTTCCTATTAACTAGAGGCTGATGAAGAAGGTCTGGAATTATGATGACAGTACTAGTTAAAATAGATACACTTTTCATCCTTTGAAATGTTTTTGACCATCTCTCTTTTACATAGTAAGTAGAAACACAATTAGGGTGCATACCCATCTAGCTTTGCCATTTTTCATGTCAGTACACTATGAATAAAAGATTTTACATTGTTTGTTCATGTTGTTGTAACATGCTTTTAGAACATATATAAGTCATATGCTTAGCTTGAAAGTACTTTTACCTTCTAAAATGGTGTTTTTGATCATGGTTGAGTGAACATGTTTACTATGTTGGTAGAGAGCATAAAATAACACATTGAGACATAAATTTTAAAACTTTAATCATTTTTCCCCTCTCTTTATAGGATTTACCCCACTAGAACTAAGATGGCTGAACTCAATACGCATGTAAATGTCAAAGAAAAGGTAAGATAAAGTGAATATTGGCCTGTAGAAATTCCAAATGGATAGTCTGATCTCTCATTACTAAAAACTTAATTGCAGTGGAAGAAAATTCCAAATGGATAGTCTGATCTCTCATTACTAAAAACTTAATTGCAGTGGAAGAAAATTCCAAATGGATAGTCTGATCTCTCATTACTAAAAACTTAATTGCAGTGGAAGAAGGGGAAAATGGCTTTAGGGATACCTAGTCATTCTGACACACTAGGAAACTAACAGAAAGAATATGAGTGATATTTACTTAATGTGTTAAGCATATTATAGTCACTTTCTCATTTAATCTTGATGACCATAACTCCATAAATATAATACTGTTGTTATTTTTTTACAAATAGGAGGAGGGAATTGAGACACACAGAAGTTAAGTAATTTGCCTAAGTTCGCATGACTAAGTAGTTCACACGACTGACAGAGCTGGGATTTGAACTCAGCAGTGCCATCCTATAGTTCATACTCTGACCCTCCTTGTTGGTTGAATCTAAGAACTGTTAGTTGCTGTCTCCAGATACGGCCTGCAAGATATCCAAAGTCTCAGCTATGGTCATGCTGGGGAGCCTTGCAGTTTCAACACTGAGAGTTCAGGACTCTGAAAATTCTCCTTCCCATTACTCATGGAAGGCCGGTCATATTCCAAGGCCCTTCCAAATTGTGTTCTCTTCTGTGAACTTTCCTCTATTTGCCACATACTTTGCACCGTTAGTTCTTAATGATCATAAACAGTAACTCACATGAGCTCATGGGGGTGAATCTGTCAGAGCCATTCATCTGGCAGTCTGGTAATTGCGCCCCTGGCAGAGATGTGTCCATGTTGTACTGTAGAGTTGGGTCTCTAAGAGATCTGTAGGTAGAATACAGGGTTCCATAAACTTGAATGGGAAAAACACATTTTCATCTTCACCACCATCTAAATGAAATTTAACATTTCCTTCCATTATGAATGTAGGCAGAGTAAGAAAAAACCACCCCACAGTCATAACAGGAATAGCTGTGACTTTCACAACTAGAAATCACAGATACCTTCCTATCAAATTATATTTGTTGCAGATATGCTGAAATGTTGTTTTTTCATCACTACTTCAAAATTACTATAGTTGCAGAACATGCTACTGTATTGTGTTGTTTGATATTCATTGCCTAAATTTGTTTATTACTGTTAACTTTATTTCAATATGATGTTTCCTCTGTAATCACATATAATTTATTTCATAAATATTAAAATAGTCTGAGAAGGAGCCCCTAGGCTTCACCAGACTTATTAAAGAAGGGTGCATGCTCCAAAAAATTTAGAAACTGATATCCATGTAGGCCTTACAAAGGACAAAAGTAAACTGTGGAAAGTTTTTAGGCAGGAGCATGACTTGGTGTGATATATTTTTTTAAAGCTCTCCATGACTCTGTTAACTTTAGTGCTATGTGTTTTAGAAATCTTCATATTGAATAAATTTCCCATTTGATGAGGACACTGAGGCTTGGGGTAGCATGAGTAGTGGAAGTCAGACTCAGGAAATGTGTAGGAGCAGTTCACACACACTGATTGCTCTAAGTGTGCTCTCTTCCTACTGCGTTTCTGCATTCCAAAACTTTCCACCAAAATATCCCTCATGCAGAAGAACTAATTGCTATTGCAGATCTCTATGGACATGATCAAAACCAGCGTTACCAATACGCAATTTCTTTAGTCTTATGTGTTCTCCTACAATATGATACATGTCTCTTATCCATTGTATTCCATAATTTATTCCATTTGCTATTTTAATACAAAACTCTTCCCAGTTATTGACCAGTGCTGAGATAATTGCAGCAAAATATGCCCCTCTTATATCATGGCTGCATGTTCTCCTGACTCATGGTCATACTAAGGTGAGACTTTGAGAAGCTGGGTCCAGCACCAGTGTTGAACAAAATTGGCCCATTGTTGTATATCCTAAGGATGGATTGGCCCGTACCTCAAGTTGCACTGTGGGAAGGAAAAGCACATGAAAGAATCAGAGTCTTAGCAACTGATGACTTCAGAGCATGGCTAGTGGACGGACCAAACCAGTGTGGTAGGCACAGCAGTCAAAGATAGTGTCTTATTCAGAATGGGGCGGGATGTATGGCAGGGACGGGGTGGTGGCTGACCCACCAACACATGTTGCACAGAGGTGTGGGGTGAGCTCTCCACGCCATGGCTTCAGTACCACTGTCTTCCACTCGTGGTCAATGTCAATTATACATTTGAAGATGCACAAGAGATGGTGTTTTTGCCATTGCACTTCGTGACATCAAAATGCTGGCATTATTTTGATAAAAGGATGATGTTTAAGTTGTAAATATTATCAATCTGCATGACAATGAAAGCACTAACTCATTTAGTAAATCCCATCTTCCGGTGTCAAAGGTTAATAGACTTCTCAATTCAGTAAAATAAATCATAATAAATAACTGAAAACTTGATCATTTATAATTTCACATTGATTTATTTTAGTGCAGTTATTTCCTTTAGTTATTAGCTTTTATGGCCTTTTTATGATTAGTTTGTTTCTCAATCTGTCACACAGAGCAGTGGCATTTTAGTTCCAAAAATTAAGACTAATAACAACTGTTATGTCTTAGATTAAAAATTATAGACTCTTAGACGTCTGAAAACAGATATAGGCAGTGTTCTTATATGAGACCTCATCAAGCTCTGTGGGATTTTTCAATACTTAGAAAAGTCTTGTAGTGAGGTTTTTGCCACCCACTAGGGCATCGTCAAATCCATTCCTCCTTGGGTAAGATGCTTTGGTGAAGAAGTCATTCCTGTGCTTCAGCAGCTTTAGTTCAAAAGAAGAATTAATAGTTTAGGCATTATAATCCAAGACAACTGAAATCTACAATTGACACTCTCAGTGATTGTTTTAAAATATCTTTGTTTTTATTGGATTATAAGTGTAAGGATTTAAATTAGAAATATTAATGCTCAGTCTCCTTAGAGTGACATACAGCTGTGTGATCCGACCCATCTGTTTTTACACTTTTATCTGGTGCCACTTCTCCACACACATACACTTGTCGCCTCAGCCAGCCTGACCGGACCTGGAGTATTTTTGCCTCGGTGCTTTTGCAAAGCAGTCTGCTCCCTGTGGGGTGTCCTCCTCAGGGACCCTGTTTCCATTCAGCTCCCTTTCACTTACCTCCTTCCTTCTGCTCCACCTGAATTATTTTAGCGTCTTCTGTTCTGCTTTGAGCTTCTCCACATTCTGTGCTACAACATTATTCCTGTTATTGTGGTTCTTAGTATCTCTGGCTCCGGCATGTGCTGTCTGCTCCTTGGGGGCAAGGGGCCGGTCTTTCTCATCTTCATGTTCATGGTTTGACATACAGTTGACCCCCAATTAGAGTTAGATAAATGAATGGATAATGAATGAATGAACATGTCTACTTGAATAGTTAAGTTTTGTAGAGACTTTATTTTCCATTCATGATACTTTGCAAAATCTCAAGCCTTCTTAAAAACTGAAATGTAGGTTAATGGAAATGTCATCTCATTTTACTGCTCTCTTTGCTATTAAATAAAGCAAGTTTTAAATTGCTTCTAAAATCAGAAACTAAGGTTACTTAGTTTTACTACCTGTGGTTCTATAGAAAAGCAGTGTCTTTCTGAGAAGGTTATCAAATACAGCTGGTTTTATGATAACAAGTGAGGTCCTTAGGTGAGTAGAGAGTCATAACACACTGTGCGAAAGAAATGGGAGGGGGTTCCCCATAGTTCACCTTACTAAGGAGATATAACAGAATAAAATCTTTGAAATAATCAGGGATAGTATTTAGGGCAAACTCACTCTTTACAGCTCTTTTCTAAATGATATGATTTTAGAAATTCAGAGCAGAAAGCTTATAGATGACTTAAGAATAGGGCTCAGTAATGACATTTAAACATTATTTCCTATGTGAAACACTAGGGTACCAAGATAAATTGATTTATAAAATTTTAGATGTAATTCTTGACTGATTAAGAAGAAATTGTTAGAACCTACATAGGCAAAAATAAAATTTATCGAATATTTTCATGATTATTATAAAATAGCTATATGGAATTTAATTCAGCAATAAAATTTGATGATGAAAAGTTGAGGGGGTTCTTGTTTGTAAGGTGAAATACATATTTTGTGAGTGTCCAGCTATAACTATTACTAATTCTAACCAAAAAATGATCCCAAAGCCACTTAGGGAACCCATTATAAATGTGAAGTAATCTCCAATGAGGTAAAGTCATAGAGTGTGGAATTGGAAGACAGAGATCATTGACTCCCCAGTTAGTAGTTGAACAGCCAGGAGTAAGTCCTTAACTTTTCTGTTCCTCATGTTCCTAATGTGTAGATTAAACACAATAATAAAATCTACCAAAGTCATCAAGTGCAACAATAAAAATGGAGCTGCTTTAATAGCTTCTAACTATATAGTCTAGAAAGGATCAGGAGGTTCATATGTCAACTTTACAGTTAAAATGAAAAAGAATGCTAGCTAATATTTTTGTTTGACAGTCACATTATAAATTCACATACAGTCAACATTAGAAATATAATAAATAAATAATCAAAAAGAGAAGAAAACAAACAACATAAAACTGAACTTGAATTTTTCAAACTTTTTTGTTAAGGATTTTTTTGTTTGTTTGTTTGTTTTTTTAAATGCATATGATTGCTGGGATAAAGGCCAGAGGTGCAGGGAGGTGAAGGTGGTGAGAGAATTCACCAGAGACAGAGTGGGGAGCCGAACAGACAGATGTCCACTGCTCCCTCAGCAGTGTATTTCAGTACAAGACAGGAGAGGTCTGCTGTGCCATGTGGATCACCTTCTTGGCCAGGGATGGAACTCATGCTGCAGTGGCTACTGATTGCTTCATAGTTCTGAGACTTAACCTCTTGCACCACCAAGGAGGCCCCACATTTTTATAGTTAGTAAACACTAACCATGGAGTCATTAAAATGAAGGAGGAGGAGTGGAAAGGGGTGAAGAGCAGTGAGAATAGAGAGGGGTCATCTCAGCATTTCTGCAAATGATCAAGTTAAGACTGTGTCCTAAGCCTGTCCACAATAGGTGGGTAGATGTCCCATTTTATTGTTCATTTTTTTCATGGAACTGTCTTGATCAATATTGTAGGAAGTACTGAAATGCATGTTCTAAGTCAGCTCAGCCTGATCCTTGCATTTAAATAGCAAGAACATAAACCACAAACACACAGCTTTTAGGTTTCACCATGGACAGGTTCTTGCCTTTCTGTTATCATAGGAAAGGGACATTAAATTTCCTTTCAAAGAACAGAGAAACATTGACAATAGTTATTGCCTCATGCTTATGTACGGAATTGCTGTTATTGTTGCTTGGCAACTAGAAGAGATTTGACAAGGGTTCTGAAGGAACTGAATGAATAAATGGAAATGTCAGCATCAGTTTCAGGGGATAAGAAGAAATTTACTATTGCAGGATTAGCATCACATTGCTTTTTCCAAGCTATATGATTGGAATTCACAGTGTTTCTATTCTGCTTCTCCTGCCCCCTCTCCTTCCAGCCTTTCATCTCAGCCCCTTTGCATCATGGCTGAGAGGTATATACAAGATAGATGGCTAATGCCAAGGAATACAAGAGCACATCAAAAATTAAAACCTTTGGCAGCATGGGGGAAAAAAAGTTACTTCTACTGGCAACCCCTCGGAATTTATAGGTGCATTACCCCTATCTAGTTGTTTCCCACAGTATTCCTTTGTCTTAAATTATCCAATTTTTATTGATTTTAAGTGACAAGACTGTAGTGACTTCTTATCATGAACACAAAAAGTATGTCCAGATAGACTACATAGATAGGTAAGTAGGTAGGTATGTAATGACAGGTAGGTATATAGGTAGGAAGGAAGGTAGATAGGTAGGCAGAGAGACAGAAGGATGGACACATAGATTCAGCATTTAAAGTATACTGCTTTTATTACTATTTTTATTACCATTTTTCTCTGTAAATTATTTCTCCATGACTTAATTACAAGCTCTTTATAAGCACAAATGGACTTTTGTGTACTCAGTAGCTTCTATAATAATGGGAGGATTGACTTTATATCCCCCCACATATTTGCTATTCAAGATTTAGTTAAATAATTGTATAACAGTGCTCCCCCAATATTAGGGAGAAGGGGGAGGGAAGTACAGCATACGTTCCTGGTGGGGCCAGCATTAGAACAGCAGTGGGGAAAAGAGTAATAATTAAACAAAGCATATTTGTGTTCACATAAGTTCTTCAAGAAGTGGATGCCAAGATGGAATTAGAGGGGGAGAAATTTCTTGAGGGGATGGAGATGCTTGTAAAAGATAAAGGGAAAGAAACATGAGCAGGCAGGGAGAGTCTACAGACTTTCAACCAGGTCTGGTGTCTTTGAAAGAAGGAGAAGAAAGGAAAATTGGTTTAGGAGGCGTCTTAACTTGCGGGGCAGTCTAAGAAAGTTTCTTCAGGCTTCTGGGGAGTCCTCAGACTAACACTGCCTCCGGAGTAACTCCCAAATCTTTAGCATGAGCTTTCACTAGTCCCCCATGATCTAAGTCATTGACTGGGGGCATTCTGGATACTTGGGAGGAAATGCCCTGGGAAATCTAAGGGTATAATACGCAGCTTCCTGGGTAGAGTTCTGCAGCCACCACAATATTCCAGAACATAACAACATTTCATTTTCAAAAAGTCAATGGGAGAGTGTATGTTGAAATTCAACCCTGGAGGAGAAAAGCATGATGTATGTGCCTATTGAAAAGAACCAGTGAAAAGTCCTAGAAGCATCGTCCTATGGTAATTGATAAATCCAAATGCAGATTCTAGAATTTTCCTTTCCTTGGCAAGCATGGCCATGCTGCCTCTTCAATAAGGGGTTTTCTCAGCTTCTAGGGCTGAGAATGACTTAGAAGTCTTTCCTTTTAAAAATACTGTCTATTTCTAATCAAAGGAACCAGTGTGTTACTCCTACTGAAGAATGATGTTCTTCCATATGTTGTAACTTGGTCTCTTTATCTAGCAAATGTAGTTCAGGTAGAGAATCTCCAAAACTCTTCCATCTCTGATTTGGATGAATCTATGACCTTTTCCATCTCATGACCTCCATGCAAGACCAAAAATAGCGTGTGCCACAGATCAGAGACCTTGGAGGCAGTGCTGTTATGAATTTAGCTGCCTCCTTTAAATGTGGGACATAACCTCTGTTTAGTTTCTTGTGAAATAAAGAATTTGAGTAAACCTTCTCTAAGGTCCGTTCACTGAGATGACATTTCCAATGTTGTCCTGTCTTCCGGGCCTTCAGAACACCTGTTTTCCAATCTTCACAGGTAAACGTCAGTGAGAATGTATTGAAAGGTCTACTCTGTGTTTACAGTACAGCATTACTCATGACACACAGTAGATCTCTAGAAGATAATTGAAACTTTATGCCCATTGAATAGTAACTCCCCATTTCCTTCTCCCCAGCCCCTGGGGACCACCATCCTTGCTGTCTGCTTTTGTGAATTTAACTACTTCAGATACCTCCTAAAAGTGGAGTCATGCGATATTTATCCTTCTGTCACTGGCTCATTGCACTTTATCATAATGTCCTCTGGGCTCATCCATGTCGTCACATGTGACAGTGTCCTTTTTTTTAAGGCTGAATAGTGTTCTAGTGCATGTATTTCCCACATTTTCTTTATCCACTCATCCATCTGTGGACATTTGTTAATGTTTATTCATTTTTATTGACTCAAATTGTAATTTTAGTTATTCTGTCCAGGCTGAGTGCACAAACTAGTTTTAACTCTTTTTTCTGCCTTTAGAGGAAGAGCAAACAAACTCATAAAATCACCGGGAAAACAAGATTTGGTCAGTCAGGTGATCCTGTTCACTGACGTTTGAACCAGCATGCTGCTTCTAAATTGGTCAAACCTGTTAAAAATAAAAAATGGTGTGTGGGTGAACAAGTGAACACCCCCAGAGGGAGTGTGTGTTTCTGGTTTCCATGGTTTTCAGTCTCTTTCCTTCACACCACAGTGAAGAAATAGCCAAAATTGATATAGTTTAGACATTAACTTAACTCTTGTATTCTGGCATTTGTGAAAGGGTAAGAGTGACCCAGCCCTTATGATACCTTTTTTCCTAATGTTTGTATTTTTTTGTATCTTATATCGTTGCTCCTTTTTTGTCCCACAGTGTTTGCTTTCCTTGCTCAGGTACAGTCCCCAGAGAACCCCCACCACAGCTCTCCTGTGCACCATTACCCAGCCTCAGCTGCTCTTCTCCATTGCTTTGGTCCCCCTCCCCTGCAGCACGTCTCTGATTTGTAGTTGTCTCTTTATTGTTGTTTCTTTGTGTTGTGTTTGTCGTCACTTTTCCCCTTGGTCCCTCATTTGGTTCCCTTATATTCCGCCTATAACTGAAACCATCCGATACTTTTCTTTTTCCTTCTGACTTATTTCACTGAGCTTGATCTCTTCTAGTTCCACCCATGTTGCTGTGAATGGCATTACTTTGTCTATTTTGATTGCTGAATAGTATTCCGTTGTGTGTGTGTGTGTGTGTGTGTGTGTGATACTTTTTACTACAAAGTTCTGTGAATGAGCATGGGAAAAACCCACAGGGAGAGTGACTGTCACTCTGTGATCTCCACTTGGCCCCTCCAAGTGGAGATCCGAAATTCCTAAGAAGTGAGAGATTTTTTACTGGATCACCTAAATTAGAAGCAGAAGATACATGAAAAATATTTTACTTTTCTATTCTGATTAAAATACCAAAAATAAAATGCCTTGTAAAAATAGCATCATCTCTTTTGTCTTCACTAATAATTTAAATGTAGAATTTAGTAGAGGAAGTTGTTAGACAGAATTTTGCCTGATTCATAATATTATGGGGGGTGTGACAGGCTAGCTGAACATAGACTTGCAATGGATTCAGAGACTCACCCTGCCCTAAGTAAATTACAATTTTAACTGGAAATTTTGGAAAAATCTAAGAATCAAGCACAGTTATAGAAAGCATTAAGGTACATGCTAGCTAGATGGATGCTCAAGATTTTAAGAGTGAGGCTGGTTGTTTGTCTCAATGAAAAACAGAGAGGCATCTGCTGCTCACAACCTTTTGTTATATTTATAAATATATTCTTTTTAATTTACAAGTATCACATTAAAGTCCAAAATTCTGATAAGAAAAATGGACTGAAAGCTCTAAGACATTTTGTTTATTTGATTTTAATGTTATTGTTTCTTTAGATAGAAGAAAAGTTCATTTGAGTATCTGTTCTATAAGTCACTAGGCTTATTTCTGGGAATTAAAGAACCTACCTACCAAAACAGTTTCCATTTATTATTGTAAAGTTCTGGGCTTTTCCCCTCAAATGTTCAGTGACTTGGTAAAATATAGTCGCTGAAATTAATGGAAGGAAATCTGGGTGGTGGTGGTTTTTACCCTTTGAGGCTCATTGAGGATGCAGTGCTCCAGTGACCACAGCAGTAGCTCTCCTTCAAAACTCAGTGGCTTTCAGAACTGGTGAGCAGGACAGTAGGAAGGAGATGACATCCTGTGACTTCTGAATCTAGGTGGTTTGGCTTCGTACTAGTTGGCACACTGGTGTTGGAGCGCTGAGCTGCCATGGAAATAGTCTGACTATTCTAGATCCGCCATGCTATGAGGAAGCCCAGATTAGCCCCTAAGGGGGGTCCGCAGGGAGAAGACTTGGAATCAGATCCCAGCTGCACCAGCTCCTACATCTGTCTGCTTGAGAGACCCACTCAGCCCCACTCTGCCCACCTTTCTGACCCACAGAAATGGGAAAAAGAACATACTGATTATTATAAGCCAAAGAGTTTTGGGGTGGCCTGTTAAGCAGCAATTAGATTACTGGAATACTCTCTCAAACCAAGAAACTCTGCTCTCAAAAAGTAAAACATGAAAATGGTATTTTCTTTTTTTTTTTTTTTTTTTAAAGATTTATTTATTTATTCATACAGAACTGGGGTACAGGCCAGAGGCTCAGGGGCGGTGAGAGGCTTCACCAGAGACAGAGTGGGGAGCAGAACAGGCAGATCTACGAAGTACACTGCTGAGGGAAGCAGCGGGCGGGTCAGGAGAGGTCTGGCTCGCCATGTGGTCTCCTCCGGGGCAGGCGGGAATCGAACTCATGCGGAAGTGGCTTCAGCTTCTCAGTGCTGTGCTTTAACCCACTGCGCCACCAGGGAGGGCCGAAAATGGTATTTTCAAAATGATGCATAGACAGGAGGATGTGCGTAGCTAATGCTCTAGGTGAACTAGTTGGTAGACTAGCAATTGACCCTCACAGAGGTCTGCCCGAGGCCACTTTCTGCTCCTTTCCTTCCACTTGGCTCCTGTGTTGTCTATGCTCCTGTGCTGTCTGTGCTCCCACTCATGACTTTAAGTTCTGGATGAACTTTAGAAATTTGATCAGCATTCAGACCCAGATTTAACTGTTCCAGGTAGGACTCAGATGAAGACAGCCTGTTAAACCGTTGCAGGTGATTTCTATTTGCAACCAGGGCTGAGAATGAGCCTGTTTGATGCTGACAGTGCCCGAATCTGCATCGGGGGCTCAGTTCTTCTTTGGAGCTACAGACGCACAGACTCAGCTCATTCCTACATGTTGGACATGGCTATTTCGCAGACTCCTCAAGTGCAGTCCTCCTTGTCCAGCAGTCCTCCCTCTCTTAGGAAACGGCACCGCCATCCATGTAAATGCTCTGGCCAGAAACCTGGGCGTCACCCAGATCCCTTTCTTCCTCATTCCTCACAGCTAGATACACACAAATCATCCGCTTCCACATAATCTGTGCTTTCTCTACACAGCCCCATCTGGTCCATTTTCTCTTCCCTGGCATCTGAGTCAGAGTCCTCACCAGCAGCCTCAAGGTCTCCTCCAACTCATCCACCCAGACACCACAGTGACCTTAAATACACAAATATCACTCTCCCTCTCCAAGTAAAGCCTTTCGATCACTTGCCCGTAAAACAAGTCTCAAGAACATTTTACAGGGGGTTGGGGGGGGAGGGGAGAGGAATAGGAACAAAACTGGGGTGGGAAGAGCATACATGACTATGGTGATGGCACAAGGGTAGGAAGTCCGCAGGGATTACAGCTAAGATGAAAAAATGCACAAAATGAATGATGTAAAAAATATATATATATATATAAAAAAAAATAAAGCTCAAGATTTTAAGATGACTTGCAGAGTCTTGCACACTTTTGCTCCATGTCTTTTGATCAATCTTCTAAAATCCCTCTTGACATTCAGTGCTCCAACACCGTAGGTACTCAGTCCCAGTTGTGACACATGCTTCCGTGCCATCTATGTCATATCTTTTCCAGGAGTACTCCCTCCATTTCTTCTCCATGTCTCCTCTGGTCCATCCAAAATTCATATCAATTTGGATAAGCTATGGATGCTGGCAACTGCTATTTTAAGTGATATGAAATTGGAAGGAAGAGTTAGCTAGTGCATTCCCTGATTTTGGTGGCAGAGAGCAAGGTTTGAAAAGATAACGTTGACAAGAGTGATGGGTTGGGACTTCAGACCAGAATTCAACAAACATGGATGCAACCCCTACCCTGGGGTTCTAGTCACTGCACCACAGTGCACTTGCCACAGAAGCAGTCCAGAGTCTGCTCGTAGCAACGAAGCTCCGTGTGAGAACCTGAAAGTGCAGGCGCCACCTTGGATTCCTTTAATGGGTTAATGGGGCCCAGCCAGGCAGGTGTGGGCCCCACAGACCTTGGCTCTGAGCCAACAACCCCTGAAACAAGGTAGTTTATTTAGAGGATCTTGTTTCAGCAGGATACCCACATGAGCTTGACCAGCAAGGTGAAAACTGAAACAGCACAACTTACGAAGCAAGGCTAGAGAGTAGCATAAAAGAATCTGGGAAGCTCTTTATTTCCTTAAAGAAAGCAAAGGATGTGGTCTTTCACAAAAGGCTTACACTTACACACCAGAAAGCCTCACTAGGCAAGGCCTGGCGTCCCCTCCATGACCACATCCTCCTGATGGCGGGCCTCCCTCATCTGGCTCTTTATCATCTGCTTTGTGTTCTAAGCAGGATCTCCCCACCCCTAGCCGCCCCCTGGTCTTCCACCTCATCATCCACTGTCTTTGTTCACAGATGCCTTCATCCAATACCTTAGTAATTCTCATATCCCTCACGATCTACCACTGTGTTGCTTAATTTGTAACCTTGGATCATTCCTTGTCTCTGTTCCTGTGTTTGGCTTGTTGAGAATAAGGAGAAGCCATGCCACTTGGCCCCATGACAAACCTGAGCTTTCCAGTTTGAGTGGAACTTCAGTCCCACTTAGCATCCTTTTTTTCATCTCGGCCATTTCCTATCGCATCCCTTAAGGCAGGTTAACCCCCTTTTTATTTTTTAGCCGTAAAGCAGACTCTAAATCTCTCCCTCAGAGGAAATAGTTTCCTTATATGTTCCTCTTCACAATTTCAATTTTTTATTGTAGTTTTGCTTTTCCTTTCTCTCTTTTCCTCCTTTATCAGAATCCCGAGAAAGAAAAAAGAATTTCCTCTCCTTTACAAAGCTTGCTTTCCACATGGATTTTGAGTCCATTTTCTTTCATTCCCTCAGGGACTACATTTCATAATTTATCTCTTGTGTTTCCTCTCTTCAAATTCTTTCTCATTGCCAGATCCTTCTCTCAGTCAGTGAACATGCGCAACCACTTGGGGAGATTAATTGTGCAGTGATTGCTTGAAGATGAATTGGAGAGAGGAGAAACCAAACCAGACAACCCAATTAGAAGACTTTTTCCCTAGTCCGGGTGAAAGGCGAAGAGAATCCATCCATGGTAGTGAAAGAAGATAGAGATGGGTGAGATTCAGAAAGGATTTTGTTGTCAGCATGGCTCTTGGGTTAGTTATTATTTATGACTTCGCCTTGTTTTCCCACTGTTTTGTCAGCTTCTTAGCCATAGAGATGGTGTCAGATTCATCTCATTTCGCTCCACAAAATCTGGCTCAATGAATGATTAGAATTCCTCAAGCTGTTTTGAAAGGAGAAGGGAGCTGCCCTCTCCGTGGTATATTTCTTAAGAAGAGGACATGTGGTGGGAAGGGGAAAGACATAGAAAGGAGTAGGCCCTGTTCCTCAGAGTATGGTTCCTTTGTGCTAACTCCCCAGTGCTCTAACAGACGGGCTTTGCCAGAACAAATTGACACAACATAGTGACTAAAAACAATACAAATTTATTATCTTACAGTTGTGGCACTCAGAAGTCTGAAGGGGTCTCATTGAGCTAACCTCAGGGTGCCAGTAAAGTGGCAGACATTTCTGGAAGCTCTGGAGGAGGATTTGTTTTCTTGCCTTTTCCTGCTTCTAGAAGCTGCCTGCATTCCTGGGCTCGTGGCCCTTCGACCTTCCAACTCAGCAGTAGCTGGTCAAGTGTTTCTCACCTCGCATCACTCTGACTCTCTTCTTTCTTCCACTTGCACTCATGATTTATATTGTACCGTCTGAGATATTAGAGGAGACTCCCCCCACCAAAGATCAGCTAATGAGCACCCTTAATTCTATCTGCAGCATTAATTTTCCACGTAACATAGCATGTTCGCAGTGTGCGTGGATGGCTTGGGTATGTGGTTGGAACGGGGCATGATGTGCCCACATCATCTCGGTCCAGCAACAGCTATATCCCTGAGAAGTTTATTAGAATGCAGAGCCTCAAACTCTGCAAACTCTGAACTATAATCTGCATTTTATTTTATCCATGTAGCTACCTGCCCACATTTACGAATTTGTCAGTTGTTTACATGTCTGTGTAACTTGAGGGTTCTATTTTTATTCCTCCCTATGTGTACAAGCCTCACTCACCTTCCACAAACCCTTCAGTGCCCCATCTCTTCATTCTCCTATCCTCGCCACTGTTTCCTCTGGACAGCAGTATGTAAGCACGTAACCTGCGTTCTCATCAGATGCCCACGTGAATTTGTTTTAAAGTTTGAGAAGCCACGGCTAGAGTATCTCTGAGAGTCTCTCTACTTTCAACATCCCACAATTCTATGAAGACTGCAATTTTTCCCACTTTCAAATCTTCATTATTCTTACTAGTCCTGGTTTCCTGTCCAAAGCAAAAGTTAATTTTGATTTGCACTCCTGGTGTTAATTCCCCAAAAGTCAGCCAAATAGAAAATGACAACACCTCATGCATTTTTTTTTTTTTTTTTTTGCTGGCAGAAAGTGGATGTTAGAAAAGGCAATTAAATTATAGAATGATCCATGATGCAAAGGTACTGATCTGCAAAGAATATTTTTTTTCTCCACAAAGATTCTTAGAAGCACTGTCTTCATTAGTGTGTAGATAATATTAGTGGCCTAGCACGTGAAGCAAAACCTACAGAGACGAGCTGTTTTTAAGGCATCTCTGAATGGCTTAGCATTTGAGAAGTATGACCAAAGCTGATTATAAAATTCCTCTCAAAGTTGCAGGAATGGCAAACCCATAAATAACTCTGGTTCTCACGGGTGTTTAAAGGAGGTTGCTGGCTGTTTGATTGCTGTCCTCACTGTAGACAGTAATATTAAACTCACCTCCATATTACAAACTCCTCAAGGCTGAGAGCAGCCACATGCAGTGCTTGGCCCTAGGAGGCCCGTACTTTTGGGGCTTAACTATCTTCTCATATTGTGTGATGCTTTGTGTTTGTATTACAGAGGTGCACTGAAAAAAAACAATCGATAAATAAAAGTGGACCATTTCCATGATCATCTCACTAGACGTCTTTCTACCTCCTGTTTTTCACTCAGTCATTTATTCATCTATTCAGCATATATTTATGAATTTTCTACCCATCCATCATTCTCAGCCCTTGCTGACACAAAGACGTGGTCCCTGTCACTCAGGAGAGCTCCCTTTCCCATGGGGCCAGTGACCACAAAAGTAAATCAGGGCTACCAGCAAGAGTGCTAGCCAGGTTGTGTGAGTCAGGCTGTGAGTGATAAGCCCATTCTTGCTGGACGTAGCTTTCAAGGCTCCTTTGCCAACTGGATTAATTATGTGTCTTTATTATTTTTTTCACCCCTACTTAGTAATGTTGTCTTTAAGTACTCACTACTTATTCTAGAAAATGAAACCCTCTCCAGTGAGTATAAGGATAGTGAGGTTTTCATAACTCTGGAAAAATTGAAGTAGTAGGAAAGGCAGGAAGTGAAACAGCCCCTCTTAGTCTTCATGTGTTCTTTCCTTTCATGGTGGGTGGTCGACTGCTCAGGAAGAGACTGGGATTGTCCCACAGTGTTTTTGCAGCTGGGCCACTTCCTAACCACTGCAGCCATTGCCACTGCAGTCACTCGGCATGAGTTGCAGTTATTTTTTTTTTTTTTAATTTACATGTTTGCTTCTGTTTCCTTCCTAAGTGTGACAACCATATCTGCTTTGTTACTGCTATATCCAGCCACTAGTACAGTGCCTGACCATAGAAGACACTTAGGGAATAGATGCAGGAAAAGATAAGAGGAAAAAGACACATGTTGTTAGTGTCCTAAGCATGGACTTCCCAACAGGGCCAGGCAGGCTTCAGAACAGAGGAAGGTGGAGGAGAGCGCGGGGTGCACTGACCCTCAGCAAGCCTGGAAAGTTGGTTCCTAAGAAGGCAGCTAGACAGAGCAGTCTCCTAAATAAGTCTCAGCCACATGTTTTTTCCATTTCAAAGATGTGCCAATACTTAGACCCAGAAACCCTTGTCTTTTGTGGCTCTATGTAGATGATTTCACCCTTTCTTTTGAAAATTTATTGAGCAACTAATATGAGCCAAATTCTGTACCAGAAGCTTTACATGTGTCCTCTCTATTTTTAGAGAGATTCTAGCAGGTAATAACCTCACTTTACAGCTACAGAACCACGTTCTGGGAAGTAGTTCACCCAAGGTCATCTGCTAGCATGTGGCAGAGCGCAGATCAGAAATAAGTCTGTTCAGTTCCAAAGCTCTTTCCATGAATTTGACTGTCCCCTCTGTAAAGTATTATCCCCTTGTTGGGCAAACTGGAGTGCTCCCTTTTCTGTAGTATCAGCCCCTTGCCCATGAAGACAGGCACTCTTCCACACTTCCAGGTGCAGATGGGTCTGGCACAGGGCTGTCCCACTCAGGGCAGGACATGTATCTGGCTTCCCTTTGTGTCCCTATGTTAGGGGGAAAGGGTGTCCTGAACAAACTCTACAGATACAGGTTTTGTGGACTCCACTGTCACCCCAAACACTGAAACTACAAATCTATTATCACCAAAGGGAGGATTGCTGGGACCTGTGGGTGGAGTTAAGTAGCCATTGTTTGGATAAAAACCAGACATGTGGGCTTTGGGATCTCTTGGCCTCATGGCTAGCAGGTTGTCTCTTGGCTTTTCACTGGCTTTTCGTGTGCTATTGGGATTCCAGGTCAGGGCAACTGGTAGGACACATTAACCAACTTACCACTCTCTCTCTCTTTCTTTCCCGGAGTTATTAATTGCCCTTTCTCTTGTAAATAAACCTATTATTGACCTTTAGGTGTGTGCCTGCAGTTGAATCTTATAAGTCCCTTTAAGGACACAGATGAAGAACCACAGTCAGCAGCCCAGTTTGCATTGGGGTGCCCTGTAATACCTGTGCCTGTCACTTTATTTGTCTTCTGGGCCATAGTAAGATTGCAATTGGAAGAATAGGCAATTGCTATTCTATTTTATAGTTTTTAAATTCTAAAAATACCATGAATACTTTTTTATAAAGAAAGCAAAGCTATTGAAATGATAAAAAGTGAGTGTTGCCTCATGAATAGTCTTCCTACCTCTTTGATTAAAATGTAAAGAACCTAAGTGTATTCTCCTGCCCAGGTCTAGGTCATAGCCTCATTTGCTGAGATCCAGCCTGTTACTGTGGATGGTAAAAACAGATTGGCCCGTTACACTTGTGACATGTCCCTTTGACTCAAAACAGCAACCTGGTCTAACTTTCAGGTGGCATTGTCTCACCTAACCCATCATCCTTAGATGTAACTCAGAGGTGAGCATGGTGAGGGAACTGCCTCAGCGGGCTCTGCACTGGGGTCACTTTTCCCTAGATCAAGGTACACACACAGTCAGGTTAGAGAATAGAAGTTTGCTAAGTGTTAGTAGACACCCTCTGAGAAGAGCTTTGGGAACTGAAAGAGGCAGGGGTGACTTCTGGCAGGAGTGGTCGAGAAGCACTTCACAGAACATGTGGCGTTTCAACTGGAATATAAAATTTGGACCAGCAGACGCCTCTCAGGCGGAAGGCAAAGCTTACACAGAGGTGGGGGTACGGCTGCACGGAGCCTGTACTTGGCTGTAAAGGGCAGAGCAAGAGGGGCATTTGGAAAACAGGTGATGACCTTGAGAGCCATGGTGATGACCTTGAGAGCCATGTACAGAATTAACTTGATTGTTGAAAGGAACCAAAGTGGTCAGGATTATACTTTCAGAAGAGCAGTCTGACATCAGGCTCAGACAAATTTTCAGGGGAGAGGCCAGAAGCAGCGAGCAGACATATTATGTTTATTTGGTGATGCCAGGTCTTTACTGATCACACAGCTACGTAGGCGGATTGAAAACTGGTCAGAACCATTTTAGAAACTCAGACATAGTCTCAGTGACTCATCAGTAAGCCAAGAAAAATTTCTAAGGAGTCATACAGATAAGCTCAAAAAATACACCATGTGAATGAGGAAATCTAACAGCTCTTAAACCAGACAACTCAGGTACAGGGGAGGTAGGGTAATGTGGGAGGCTGGAATCAAGCTGCCTAGCTGAAAGTCTGTGAAAGCTGCACCGCCTGGGCTGTTTAGTGCAGGCAGGATGCCAGTGGGGCGGGCCTGAGGCCCAATGGGCACAACCCTTAGAGCCCCTGAGGAAAGCCCCAGAGAGAGATGAGAAGGGGAAATGCAGACACTGAAAGTAAAAGCAAAACAACTTTTGAAGTGCAAAAGGCGACATCTCAATAGCAAACTGAAATTGCCAGGCGAGATATAAGTTAGTGGAAGCAAAACAGGAACGTAGAGCCGTTGCTTAGTCAACTACTAACTAGCAGTCTCCGTTGTCACCAGCAGCCTGGGCTGCCGCCTGGCCGGCCCTCCTAGACCACGCTGTTTAAAGCGTGAGGCCGCTTGAGGGGTGCAGTCACGTGCAGCTGGAAAGTGGGCTCCAGTGTGAAGCTGCAGCACAGCTTGGGTTGTGGCGATGAAGTCAAGGCTGTGTGTCTGAAGCAGCGCCAGAAACAGCCTCTGCAAAATATCCACCGCAGGCGTGAATTTTATGAGTTCCCCATGTGCAAACTACCATTAGTCACGCATTGATTGATCCATTCCTCCAGGAGCTTCATTTCCAAATGCAAAGGCTGCCTTTCAGCACAACCCCACGGTAACTCTGCCTTTGTCATCCGCTCCTGGGCTTCAGAGCTGTTTCACCACGAGATCTTTTTTTGATCTAAATGCTCAGACCTCTTACAACTCTGCTGCATTGTGAATGTTAGACTGTGAGGTTCCTGAATCTTTGAGCACACATAGTTCTCCTTTCTCATTCCATTTTCATACGTAAATAAATGTAGTGACTTTATAAATAAGAAGGTTGAGAAACTACCTCCCTGTTCACATTAGCCAAGCCCAGAAACAGAGCGTGGCCCAGAATTTCACCAGAATCAGCATTACTGTGGAATATCTAAGAATAGTGAAATATTTTTTTCTCTTTTTCTGTCAATAAAGGTTGGAATTCTTGTCTTAATTATCATCTTCTGGGAATTAGATGTAATATTCATAGATTTGCTATGGGAACTCAGTTATTGACAATTTTCTAAAGATTTTTTTTTTTCTGAGGTAGGATATATACAATGACATGGATAGATTTTTTTTTAATCTTTTTTTTTTCCTTGAGAAAAGACAAAATGCCCTCCCTGGTGGTGCAGCAGGTTAAAACACAGCACTGAGAAGCTAAAGCCACTTCAGCATGAGTTCAATCCCCACCCCAGAGGTGACCCACACGGTGCGGCAGACCTCTCCTGACCCGCCCGCTGCTCCCCTCAGCAGTGTATTTCATCAGTTGGTCTGTTCTGCTCCCTACTTTGTCTCTGGTGAATCCTCTCACCACCCTGGCACCTCTGGCCTGTATACCTGTTCTGAATGCATAAATAAATAACTCTTTAAAAATATAAAATAAGGCCCTCCCTGGTGGCGCAGCGGGTTAAAGCATAGCACTAAAGAAGTCAAAGCCACTTCCGCATGAGTTCGATCCCCGCCTGCCCCGGAGGTGACCACATGGCGTGGCAGACCTCTCCTGACCCGCCCGCTGCTCCCCTCAGCAGTGTACTTCATCGATCTGCCTGTTCTGCTCCCCACTCTGTCTCTGGTGAATCCTCTCACCCTCCGCATCTCTGGCCTGTGCCCCAGTTCTGTATGAATAAATAAATCTTTAAAAAATATATATAAAATAAAGTAAAAGACAAAAGTAGCATAGATGTCTGAAAAGGAAGAGTCCCTGTATGCTGGGGTTCATGTTATGTTTTGCCTTAATACAATAAAACATGTTTTGCAGAGGAGAGAGTGGAAGTAAGGAGAACAATTATTTTTTATCTATTCCAGAATTCTGGATATTTTTTTAAGATTTATTTGTTTATGCATATAAGAACCTGTGTACAGGCCAGAGGTGGGGATGGGGGGTGAAAGGAGTCGCCAGAGACAGAGTGGGGAGCAAATCAGGTGGATCTATTGAGACACACTGCTGAGGGGGATCTATTGAGACACACTGCTGAAGGGAGCAATGGGTAAGTCAGGAGAGGTCTGCTGTGCCATGTGGGTCACCACCCTGGCCAGGAATCGAATTCATGCTGCAGTAGCTATGGATAGCTTCATGGTGCTATGCTTTAACCCACGAGGGAGGGCCCCGTAATACTGGATCTTTATTGATCACACATCTGTGCAGGTAGATTGAAAACTTTGGTTTAATGTAGCTATAATGTATTAGATGTAATCTGTAATAATTATATTGCTATAATTAGAAGCATTGCATTAATAAGAAACATGACTAAAGTGGTAGTGATGGTAATTGAGAAATTGAATATATAGTACTAACCAAATATAGTGGTTTGAAATGTTAGGATTTGCCTGAAAGGATAGCCTTGGCAGGTAACATGTTTCTGAACATACTCCATTGTACAGGTATGTGTCGTCCTGACGGTTGTATTTATTGTTGGCCACATCTCATAATGACTTTCCAGGAGTGGATGCAGACATTTTGTTTATATTCCCATCTTGGCTTCTTTTTAAAAAGAGAGAAATGGGAAGATATTGATCAAAGGATACAAACTTCTGTTATAAGATTAACAAGTTCTGGGAACCCAGTGTACAGATAACAATACTGTGGCATATACTTAACAGTTGTCAAGGATCCATGTTAAATAGTCTCACCACAGAAAAAAGGAAGTAACTGTGTACTGGAGGGAAGATGTTAACTCTGAACATTTTACAATATGCAACTATCAAAGCAATCAGTTGTGTGCCATTACTTACTGCAGTACGGGGTTAGGGAGTGGACAGAGTCCCAGCTGTCTTTCTGGGGTGATGCAGGAAAACTTCACAAAAGGATGGTTGAGGGATGTTCACAATAAGTCCTCAGTCTTACTTGCATGACATTGTAAGCCCTACGTGGTCTTTCCCTGCTCACCTCTGACTTCCTCTTGTGCTCTAGAAGCCTCAACCTTCTGATTCTTTCTAACTCACCTCCCACCACGCCCTCTTCAGCTGTACCTTGCTCCACATTCATGCTCTTCCCTCTGCCTGAAATGCCTTTCCTCTTCCTTCCAATACCTCACTTGAGATCTTCAGATCTCAGTATGTCTATAAGAAGTCAAGTTTCTCCACCATATGATTTTATAGCCTTTATCACAATATATAAGTATATAATTTTGCATGTGCCCTGTCATAGCATAATCATTCCAAAATTATTCACTGAACATTTTAAAGAGGAAAAAGTGAGAAAAAAACTTTGATTTGAAAAAGTTATTATTTTTTAGTTGGAGGATAGAAAAACTAGAAGCCATAAAATGTGGGGATAGAAAATAATCAAAGGAATATTGAATCCCATATACACAAATATATGTGCACACAGATATATGTGTGGGGGGGTTATCAAGGATTCTATAGCTAGATACACAAATATATATATATATATATATATATATATGCATAAGTCTATATAGCTATGTATACACAAATTATATAGCTATATGCAAATATATAAAGCTGTAGAATCCTTGATCAAACCCACCTGTTTAGCGTTTATGTACATCAAGATTCAAAGCCAAGCTTATGATCTTTAGTGTCAGAAACTCAGTAAGTCATCTACCCATAGCTGTGCTGTTTCCTCATTATAACCTAAACATTCTTGCCTACAGATCTATATGAGCTAGATGACCTATTTTCTAACATAATGAGGAAATAGGCTCTCCTTATGTTCTTGAGAGTAGAGTTATTTTATACATATCATAGCCATGTAACCCATTCCCTGAATCTGATAGCAATAAGCTAATGTAACTAAGATTCTATTGGTGATAATTCAGCCACTGATAAAAGCGTGCACAAGGAGACTGCGCAGAGCTGGCGTCATTGTGGTGGTGACACCGCTGGTAGCTGAACTGGCAGAGCTTTCCTGCTGCTCAGTGGCAGTGACAGTAACCTCCTCGAGAGAAAGCTGAGTGAGCAGGGTTTTTTTTTTTAAGATTTATTTATGCGTACAGAACTGGGGCACAAGCCAAAGGTACAGGGGTGAGAGGGTTCACCAGAGAGAGTGGGGAGCAGAAAAGGCAGATGTACTAAAATACACTGCTGAGGGGAGCAGTGGGCAGGTCTGTCACACTATGTGGGTCACCTCCCTGGCTAAGGATGGAACTCGTGCTGTAGTGGCTGAAGTGCTTCATAGTGCTGCGCTTTAACCCCTTGCGCCACAGGGAGGGCCCTAAGCTGGTTTTTTTAAAGTTGCTAAGAACATCTTATAGTGATTGCAAGTTCTGTGAGATAAAGGTCAATTAATTCTGTTAAACAAATAGAAAGAATACATGCTGAGTTTAACAAATACATCTAGGTCATGAAAAATTGAGTATCAACATGAGCTGTTGAGTTCTTAGCTCTTATATATGTTTTTACTTTTACTAGGTTTTAAACTATTTTTTCAGAAGTGTATTTGGGAACATTTTCTATATTAGAGATAAAATTGCCATTTCAATAAGTACAGTGGCCTACATTTTTATATCTCTATAAACATTAATGGAGTTTCACCACACACTTCTGTGAACTTCAAGGTGGCTATTTCCGCTTTGCAGATAGAAAAGCTACAGTATGAGGCTATTTCTGAAAGTTTTCCAGAGACTCCCTGAGCTCAGGGAGAGGAGAGCCAGAGACTGAAAACAATCTGTGTCCTCAATGAAAATATATCTTATGCATCAATAGTCTCACAGAAAAATAGATGGCAAAACCAGAGTTGACTTTTTACACTTGCTACTGCTGTCCTAACAAAGAGATGTTTTAGAAGCCTGTTCACAAATAAAGAGGGTGTCAAGGTGATTACCAGGATGAGTTTTATGGTCTGAACTGCGTTGAGCATGCTTGATGACAAGATAGATTAGTTGGTTTTTCAAGGCCTTCCTAACAGTTGTAATTCTCTCCAGAGAAATTCATAGATGAACAATACTTAAAGTGTTTACCTTTCTTTTCCATTTCCTTTACAGATCTATGCAGTTCGATCAGTTGTTCCCAACAAAAGCAATAATGAAATAGTCCTGGTGCTACAGCAGTTTGATTTCAACGTCGATAAAGCCGTGCAAGCCTTTGTGGATGGTAAGTCTGCAAGTACCATGAGCTTGAAGATGCTGGAATGAAATCGTCATGTATTCCTTTTTGCTTTCCCCTTAAATGCATTGAGTGCTAATTAGTTACTTAATTATTAAAATACTTAATCTCATAAAAATAGGTTTGCTTTAAAAACACACATGCCTACTTAATAAGACCAGAATTTGTAAATTCATAAAAAAAGGCATACTGTAAATAGCTTCCAAATTCATAAAAAAAAGGCATACTGTAAATAGTTTCCAAAAGATCCTGTCTATAGTGCTACAACTCCATTGTCTACCAGTCATTTCATTTCTTAGTAAACATATTTCCTGGTATCTTTGCAAATGGAGGGTGATGTGCTTCAATCCTGACCTGGAAAGCTTCTTCAGCCAGCATAGTTCTACTTGACTTGATGTTTATGGAGCCTGAAAGACTGGCTTATTTAATATCCTTAGTTTGTGATTTTTAGATTGCCTAATTAGTCACAGTATTGATTCATCTCTTCTACCTCGAGAATGTTTTTGCCTTCTTTTAAGAAAAAATTGTTTTTTAGACCTCCCATTGTCAGTGATGTTATAGAAACTAGTCTCAGGGATGTGCTTATTTTATAAATTCATATAACTTACTACATTGGATTTCCTGTAAATTATGGGGAAATTCTCCTTCCTAATCAAATCAGAGTTCCATTTATGAACAAAGATTCCCCTACCTGGCCTTCGTCATCGTATATCTTCTGTCCTGGTATATCCATTTCGGTTTTGTACATACGGACTAAACATAAACTGACAAACACCACTAGGGAGGACCAGGATTCTCTGTTTTATCCCACTAACACTTTATTTGGGGAAAAAATGGCTTTATTTACTTATATTCCCAGGAGTAGATCTAAGTGGATCTAAATCTTCTAAGTTGCATTTCACGCAAGGTCTTAGAACCAAGCAACATAATCACATTCTGATATTTGCATCAAGGTTTAGGGTCCTAAATGAATTAAAAATAATAAATATGGCCCTCCGTGGTGGCACAGTGGGTTAAAGCACTGCACTAAATCTAAAGCCACTTCCTCATGAGTTCAATTCCTGCCTGCCCTGGAGGTGACCACATGGTGTGGCAGACCTCTCCTGACCCGCCCACTGCTCCCCTCAGCAGTGTACTTCGTTGATCTGCCTGTTATGCTCCCCACTCTGTCTCTGGTGAAGTCTCTCGCCGCCCCTGAGCCTCTGGCCCGTACCCCAGTTCTGTATGCACAAATAAATAAATCTTTAAAAGTAAATAAGTAAGTAATAAACATTCGCAATAGACCTGCAAGCTCACAATGTGTAACTTGTCCTACTGTTTTTTCCCTTCTTTGTGTACTAGCAGATATAGAATATTTCGTCATAAGAATAAATGGTAGAGAATGTGATATTAATCTGACTGCAGCATGTCTCAAGGAAAAAAAAAAAAATGGAAATAAGCACATCCTGGCTAAGATAAACACTTCTTTCATGTTTTCCTTGCCAATAGGAAAAACAGCTTTGAGAAAGGGTAAAAAGTTATTATCCAGTCGTCTCCACCCTCACTTGGTTTGAGGCCCCCACACTCCCATCAGGGAAGTTCTTATTACAGGATAACCCTGATGAGGTGCACAGATGCTCGGGAATTGGGAGCTGTCACGTACCAGGCTCATTCTTGAAACTTGCACCTTGTCCCGGTTGAGATCTCATTTTAAAGAATCCACTGATTGCTCAGGAGCCACATGTCACTTTAGTTAGGGGCCAGTACAAAAATGTGTTTAAAAACTGAGATTCCCAAATATCTATTAGGAATCATTTAGGAGGTATATTTAGAGAACTGTCTCTGTGTGACTTAAAAAAAACACCGTACCATTTCAGTGTAATTAAAATTTAATAATAACTGCTTCAAAATCCTCTGTAAACATGGGTAGTTCTTCTGAATTTCTCTCTAAAAGATCATTGTCCAAATTTCCAGTAGAACTTACGTCAAACCATGAAAATTAGAAGAAAAATTGAATATTGCTATTGCAGCAGTAAGCAACTCACCTTCTTCCTCTGACTAAAAACAAGAGTATTCAACATTTTTTAAATGTTGAATACTTTTATTTATGAAACTACTTTTATTTATGAAACTGAAACCGAGCTCGAAGAACTAGCCTAAAGATTCTTAGTCACTGGAGTGACTTACCAAGAAACTTAATGAAAATTACTTCCTAAAGTTTTTCAAAAGAAAAATACTAAGGCGTTCTTCTTAGTTCTCTGGGCAAATTAGAGAAAGACCAGCCCAGTTAATTAAAAAAGTCTGAATTATAGCTTACTTTTAAGTGCAGTCTTATTATTTCAAGCACATGCAACTCAAACAAGCCTAAAAGGAGCATTGAGTTGGAAACTTTGAATAGATAGGAATAATTAGCCTGTTTCAACATTAGTCTAAGTACTATGGCCTACTGCTTATCTAACAATGACAGCAGACTCAATAATTGGGACCCTACTAATTTGAAATTTATTATAAATAAAGACCAGACTGAAGTTTATCTTTGTTTAGCCAACATACTCATTATGGAAAACTATTTATGTAATATGATTTTATGAGAATGCTTGAAATTGTTAAAATAAAACATTTGAGAGCTTCTATTTCAGAAGTACCTGCATATAGGAAAACAACTGATGTACTCATGACCAACAAGTTATTGTTGAAACCACCTCTCCCCACCCCAAACAGTTGGAGTGAGTGCAGACTGCATGGGAACAGTTATTGTAGATGGCCAGGCCTTTTAAAGTATTTTATAACTTAATCAGGCTGGGTTTTCCCTCTGGGTTCACATAGTTTCGTCTATATATATAAATGACTCTGACAGAGCCTGAAAGTCAAGCTGGCATTAGATGAGCTTCTTCAGTTTTCATAGTGCATGTCTTGCTAAGGACACATCGTATTCCTTTCCACACCAACAAAGGTAAAAAGCATCATCAGATAATCTATTCTTCTTATCACCTGGCAAGCAGTGAGCATAATGAGGAAAGACAGAAAAAGAGCAGGAATAGCCGAACAAAAGCTGTGATTCACATGGTTAATAATATTCAAAATCCTATGTTTGGTCCAGAAGATTATAGGTATTTTGATTCATATATCAACTAGAGCAATTTTAATTCTACCTGTGGCAATGAAGCAATCACAAAATTCTCAAGATACATTTCATTTTCTCTAAGACAACATAATGATAAAAGAAAAATAAGCTTCATGGAGTGGGGCTTAATATTTCGATAAAACCAAGATCATGCAGTGAATTAAATGGAAATCTGGAAATAAAAATGAAACTGGCATTTTTATTAAGGTAGGATGTATCAAAACAAATGAAAAAGCCCACGAAAGGATCGCCACTAAGATGGAAATACAGAGATGAATTTTGTGTGGTATTTTATAATGTGAATATATGGTGAAGATTCTTTGTCTTTGTCTAGGCAGTGCAATTCAAGTTCTAAAAGAATGGAATATGACAGGAAAAAAGAAGGTAAGATTAATATTGATTGAACATTAGCAACATCTTCAATCAAAGCCTTTGTGGCTGTAACCATTTTAACAAGGCTACCTACCAACTTGATGCTGCTTTAAAACATGTTAATATTGTGCACCCAGAAAACTTACAAATTCCAGGCTCTCTTATGTTACCAATAACCCTGAATGCTTTTGTTTTCTGTTCAGTGTTTTAAACTACCAGGTGTGCTTAAGAAGTCCTGGTTTTTCTTTAAGGGGAGCCCAGTCAGAAAATTCAAAGGATTCGAGATGTTAACTTGCCTGAGCATATCCTGTAGCACAAAGGAAAAAATGAGGGAGTGTTTCAAAGATACTTGAAAATCTTTAAATATATTCTCACATATTTTTTTCCAACTGAAAGAAATTGTCCAAAGCTGCCCTGAGATTTTTTTTTTTTTTTTGCTGAGTTCTCAACTAGATCTTTAATAAAAGAAGAAAAGAAAACGCCTTAAAGACCATAGTAAGTGAGGGACCTTTCTTCCCTTCTTGAGGTCCCTAGCAACCTGCTCCTGGGAAAGAGAGGAGGGAGCATTTGCTCTGCTTCATTCAGATTACCGCTTTCTTGTCCGGTCACAGTCTGACTTCAGTGCACACACAGGCCCTCTCTTCCCCATCTCCTGCCACCCACACCTCAGGGGCCTGCTCCCCAGCTCCTAAAAGGCCTAACTTTCTTGTTCCTGGACTATAATCTGTTTCACGACTGTCAATAAAAGTCGACTTCTTGGCCCTCCCTGGTGGTGTAACATTAGGACGCCCCACTGCAAGCTGGCTGCAGCTGCTTCAGTGTGAGTTGGATCCCCGCCCCGAGGTGACCACATGGCGTGCAGACCTCTCCTGACCCGCCCACTGCTCTCCTCAGCAGTGTACTTCATCCATCTGCCTGTTCTGCTCCTCACTCTGTCGCTGGAGAATCCTCTCACCGCCCCTGCACCTCTGGCCTGTACCCCAGTTCTGTATGTGTAAATAAATTAATAAATCTTCAAAAGTCAATGAAATATTTTTTAAAAAGTCAACTTCTTGTTCCTTTCTTAATTATTATTTATGAAGGCAATTTGCTTTTCGTGATTGGTTGGCCTTGGAAGTAAAGGTCCCCCCCCCTTTCGGTGGCGTTGCCACAGAGCCACGCAAGCACCCGTCGTCCACCATCGTGTTCCGCGGTGTTCCGGGCCCACTTTGTGCCCCGCCCTTCCCGCTCCTCCTCCGCCGCCTCGGAATAGCCTAGTCCCGCAGCTTGCTGTTGAGGGCTAGTTTCTGCCTCTGGCTTTATCAGACCCTTTGCCTGTTTCTCGATATCTCACATGTAGGTCACACCATCCAGTATTTGTCTTTTCCTTTTGAATTATTTCGCTTAGCATGATCCCTTTTTACTCCATCCGTGTTGCCACAAATGATTGCTGAGCCTTGTAATTTCAAAGTAACTGCCTCTCCCATTCTCCTGCCTCCAGCAAGGCCTTGTGTTTTGGGCATCCTGGAATATAATATCCTTCCCCATGATGGACGGTCACAGGTCTGCAAAACAAGTTTTGAACAACAACAACAACAAAAAAAAGCAGTATTACTTTGATAAAATCTCGAGATTACTGGAATTATCATCTTTTTTTCCTCCTACTTTCATGTAAAATAAAAAGAAGTAGGAGAATTTTTCTACCCTTTGTATGTCACCATCTTTGACAGTCTTTGCTTGTCTTTAATCATAATTTCCCAGGCTTCTTTGTGAAATGAAGATGATTTGCAAGTGATTGAAAGGCAGTATTTACACTTGCATGGAAAAATTTCACATGTGTGGCTTGAGTATTAAATTTCCCTGATCTGAAACAAAGAACAAACAGCTGCTGCAGACCCAGCCAGTTCCGCACCCCTTGTGAGAGCCCCAGCAGGAAGGTCTCCCCGGCCCCACATGGAGAAGATGTGGAGTCTGGGGTGAGCAGTGCTGCTCTGTCGCCCCCTCACGTAGCCACAGCACTTCGCCTGAGGAGGGTTTACTCAGGGACAGGATGGTGGTTTCCAATGGGGAAGAAGGGGAGTGGAAAGCAGGATTAAAAGAACACAGTTGCTTTCTATTTTTTTTTTTTTCCAAATGTGTGAAGAATAAAGCCAGGTGCTGTTCTCTGGTGTTCCCTGACGCAGCAAATGGGGCAGGGTGTGTCCAGATGATTCAGGCATCCGTTCACACCGGCTGAGGCTTGTACCATGCTGAATGTTAAGTGCATTGGATGTCCCCTGGGTTCAAAACCAAAGTCCAGTAAAGCATACAGCATGATTAGGAACGACGTCTTCCTAATGTTCTATACATTATAGAACATGATGTTCTAATCATAATGGTCTGTATCTTCACCATTAGGGAATCTTAGGAGCGATGCAATAAAACCCTGCTGTCATCATTAAGGTTACAGAAACCGCATGTGTCGAAAACGCAGGGTAAATAAGTGAAACCTGATCATTCCATTCAGCTAGTAGCCAAGAGGTCAAGGGTCCAGCTGCATACTCCAAATCAAGGTGGACCCAAATCAGGTGATAGCAATTGTCTGCTCCAGCTTAAATATCCACAGGGCCAGGTAGAGGCCGGTGGCTGCCTAGAACTGTGAGGCAGTGGCCGCAATCCCAGAATCTCCTGATAGCTCAGGGCCTACTTTGTCAACCCAACGGGGACTCTCGGGATCTTCCTTCTACTTCCACATTTTACAAGCAGTTGTCTGCCTTTTTCATGCCAATCCCTCGCTGACTTCCCCGCCTCCCCAGGGAGTCCGAGCTTTACTGCCCTCCCTGTCCTCCCCACCCTTACTATGGCTGTTCTCCGGTGGCACCCCAACTGAATTCAAGTTCTTTTGGGGCAGTTATCAGAAGATTTTACTAAATTAATATTCTTCAACTTGTTCAACTGCTATCCCTTATTACTTGCTACTACTTTTTTTTTTTTTTAAATTAAAAAAATTTTTTTTTGCGCAAACAGACCTGGGGTACAGGCCAGACGTGCAAGGGCAGTGAGAGGATTCACCAGAGACAGAGTGGGGAGCAGAACAGGCAGATCGACGAAGTACACTGCTGAGGGGAGCAGCGGGCGGGTCAGGAGAGGTCTGCCACACCATGTGGTCACCTCCGGGGTAGGCAGGGATCGAACTCATGGGGAAGTGGCTTCAGCTTCTTAATGCAGTGCTTTAACCCGCTGCGCCACCAGGGAGGGCCACTATTTTCCTTTTAAAGGAACCTTTCTCATCAGTATGTCTCTGAGATAATAGTTTATACAAGTAATAGTAAAAAATAAGATGTTTACGGCCCTCCCTGGTGGCGCAGCGGGTTAAAGCACAGCACTGAGAATCTAAAGCCGCTTTCGCATGAGTTCGATTCCCTCCTGCCCAGGAGGTGACCACATGGCGAGGCAGACCTCTCCTGACCCGCCCCCTACTCCCCTCAGCAGTGTACTTCGTCGATCTGCCTGTTCTGCTCCCCACTCTGTCTCTGGTGAGGCCTCTCACCGCCCCTGAGCCTCTGGCCTGTACCCCAGTTCTGTATGCACGAATAAATAAAAATCTTTAAAAAAAAAAATGTTTACACTAGTTTAAGATAATTACATTAATTGAATTATTGTAGAAAAAAGCTAATTGCATTATGGATGGTGATTAAACATCTAGATGTTTTTTGCATTCCAGTTAAGGGGCCAGAAAACAACAAAGATGACATATCTTCAGCTCTCAGGTTCACCTTCTATTTCAAGGGTCTGAATGAATAAATCTGTCTCTACATTTGTTCCTCATTCTAGAATAATAAAAGAAAAAGAAGCAAGTCCAAGCAACATCCAGGCAACAAAGAGGTTAAAGACAAGGCGGAGCGGCCCGAAGCAGGGTCCTTGCAGCCGCCACCCCCGCAGATGCAGAATGGCCATGTCAGTGGCTGTGAGAAGGATAACTCGTCCACGGACTCAGCCAGCGAAAAGCCAGGGTTTGTCCCGCGCGAGAAAAAGATCTCAATACTCGAGGAACCTTCAAAGGCACTCCGTGGGGTCACAGGTCAGTAATCCTCAAGTAATTCAACTTCCAGGTCTCCCTTGATTAGGACCATGTGGGAGTGAAGGACTCAAAGGGAACCCACAGGCAGCTGTTGGAAGCTTTTCCACATGTGCATGCATTCTTCCTGTAGAGTGGTGGGGACAGACGACAGGGAGGGGCAAAGGACAGATACTCACTCTAGCCCTGAACTAAATCAGAGGATTTTTTTTTTTCTGAAAAAAATCATTATTCTAGACTGTATTTGAATCATCAGGAAAATGGAAATTCCTGTTTGAAAAAATTTTCTTTATAGACATCTTTGGTGAGATAAGGAAGAAATAGTTGGTGACAAGAGGAGATTCTATTCAAGAGCAGGCCAAATTTTTTTGAACTCCTAATGTTTTATTTTTATATGACAGAACATAATCCTCCAGGGTTTTTGAATCTGGAATGCTAATTATTTGTGCCATAGATTGATTCATCTACAAGAAGCTATTTCTTAGTCAATCATATGATCTTGGGTGCATCATTTCTATAAAATAAGGAACTGTACTTAAACTCTCCTAAATCAGGTCTTCAACACTAGCTGACCCAATGCTCCACTTTTGTAAAAACCCAAAAATAATTTCATAGATAATATAATCTACCTGGAAATAAAGTAAAAACAGAAGAAATTCAAGAACAGGTAAAATCAGAATAGCAAGGTGAATCACTTTGCACGTACAAGAAATAAGACGGTAGTCAACTGTATATAAGACACTATTTCTTTATACTTGACATGTGATGTAAGAGCTAAATGAGTCTGTTTTTATATGACTGCTGGTGTGGTTGGCCTTGTGGTTTCCCAAATGCTGAAAAAGTCTTGATGCAATCCTGAGTCATACAAAGTAAAATCTCTTTCTTCATTTATTCAGCCGTAGCATGTGGCAAATCCAGGAAATCTATAGGTACACTGAACAGAAAATCCTTTGTGTTTATATGTAAGATGTCCAGGTGAACATCAGAGTTCAGGACACAGGCAATCCTCTGTGTGTGGAATTTCTGGAATCTCACAATCAACAACCCTCCTAATCATTTTGACACTGTTTTTAAATACCTACCCATTTTGCCAAGTATCTCTAACAGAGTAGATCCCTTAGTGAGAAACACTACATGAAATGATTCCCAAAGTCCTCCTTCTAGTTACAAATTCCAGAGTTTATTGAGTCTCAGTGACTTTGTAAACTCCTCTGTCTGCAAAGCACTTACGCCACAGTGGATTCAAAGAAGGATGTGGTATGTGCAGAACCAGAGGGACTCATACTTGCGACTCCTTGAGGAGACTGCAGGCGCCAGGCATGTTTAGGAAAGAGAGCTGTCACCTGGGCCACGAGATGCAGAGGGATGGGGGAGCGATCATACTGACAGACCACCTTGAGCGGGTAGAGAGAACTTAGCAGGTTAGAAAGGAGGAGGGAGGGCCCTCCCTGGTGGCGCAGCAGGTTACAGCACAGCACTGAGAATCTAAAGCCACTTCTGCATGAGTTCGATTCCGGCCTGCCCCAGAGGTGCTGCTCCCCTCAGCAGTGTACTTCATTGATCTGCCTGTTCTGCTCCCCGCTCTGTCTCTGGTGAAGCCTCTCACCACCCCTGAGCCTCTGGCCTGCACCCCAGTTCTGTATGCACAAATAAATAAATCTAAAAAAAGAAAGAAAGAAAGGAGGGGGGAAACTGGCCCAGCACTTTCATACACGGCTTCCTGCTCTGCAGAAGGCAAAGCTCTCCTCCGAGAGCCCATCCAAAGATGAGTAAGACAGGCCCAGACTAGAATGGTTTAATCTAACAGAACAGGTAGGTATAGACACATTTCATGTAACCAGGACCAAATCAGAGATATAGTGAGAAAGCCTTTACTAGCCCTAGTATAACATTTAACTAGACACCTACATAACGCACTAGGAAGTTTCTGAATAGCTCACCAAGCAGTAATTTTCTTCTGAAAACTACTTATCTGACAAGTTCCAGTGGTAAATGCTGTAATTCAGATAATCCTTACCACAAAATGATTTCTTAAAACCAACCATCCAATAACAAAAATAATGTATTTGGCATTTAGAATCTAAAATTTCCTGGAATTTTGTAAATCAGTGTTTGTGATGCCTATAATTTTGAGAACGCTTTGATTTATAACCAGAGCAGGAGAAAGAAATTAAATGATCGAGTGGCAGATTCCCAACTTTACTTGTTACTGCTTTCACATGAATTACTTTCAGAATCTAATTACTCAAGTTGCTGTTTTGATATCAATCATAAACTAAAAGCCTAGCACATATATTTGTTCATTTACCTTTAACTTATACTGTCTTCCTAAAACAATTTTGGTAGCTCAACAAAGTCTATAACACGAGACCAAGTGCAATATTGAGGTGCTTTGCTTCACAGTGGACAGGCAGTGGATAGTTTTCTTACAAGCTAAGTACTCAACAGGCAGGTTCTCTGTCCAGGGGGATTTTGTAAACCCTAAGGTGAAACTATGCAAAGAATCCTTATTACACAGAGCCCATCTAGAATTCCTTTTGGCTTGGTAAACTTAGTGTGAAGATATTGCGGAATGTCAGGATTATTTGTTAATGTCACTGGTACACTACAGATCTGCTCATCATGCAAATTTTTCTAGTAAAGAATAAATGATGGCAATGGAAGATTACTAGATGTTTGTGCGTAAGGAAGAGAATCCTGCTGGTTGACCATTAACTTCATCAAAAGCTCACTTATTATGATAATAAATTTTAAAATGAGTTTGTAACTCATTTTAGGTTTTCCTTCCTAAAGACAGTAAAAATTAATCAGAAAGTTGACAACAAGCAATGTCAGATGACTTTTTTGTGCAACCTCAGAAGTCCTGAGACCTCTAATAGATATTTCACAGATGCCTATTAAGATCTTGACATTCTGTGCCCCGTTTTGAGTAAACAGAACTCAAAAGGATGGAAGAGATCCTTTGATCCCATCCCCTCACTTTGTAGAGGTGGAGCCAAGGCCCCCCACGTTGAGAAGCTGAGGGTATAACCCAGGCCCCTAGGGTAACTCTCTTTGGTTTGGAAAAACCTAGTAATTTAGAAAAACCCATTTAACTTGATGCCTGCATGGGAGAGCTATGGCTAAAACCACTTGCTCCCTAACTCCTAAAAGATGTATAATTGAAACATTCATGGAAAATAATCATGACAAATCCAGATAATGGTATTTTTTACTCTTACTTCCTTTCAAAATATTAGCTTAAAAGAAATCTCCGCTCTGTTAGTCATTGCACATTTATCAAGTTGTTCAATAATGAAACTGGCTCAAGAAAGCCTGCCCTAAGTGCCCGGCTGGGCAGCAGGTTGTGAACATGTGGAACGTATGTTTTATCTTTTTATAACACCTTGACATTCAAGATTTCTCTTTTAAAAAGTTTTAAACGGAATCATTTTCTGGTAGGGGAGAAGTTAGCTTTTAAGAGACATGCAGGTGGTTCAGGGGTGTTAGTGTGACTTCCTACATGAAAAATAACCACCAAAAGCATCATCCTTTGAGCCTGTAAATATAGCTCAGCCGAGTAGGACAGTGCTGCATGTCAGCATGTAACGTATATAGCTTAGGAGGTTGGGAGTTGGGTTTAAACTTAGTACGAAATTACTTGTTTGAGCCATGGAATAGTTTTTTAATTTCAGAATTTTTAATAATGACTCAAATTAGATCTTTTACATAATCCAGTCAAGATCATCCTTGGTCCAGAATATGAAGTTAGGCAAGCAGTAGACACATCAACATTTATTTTTACCAAAAGAAATGCTAGGATCACATTTATTTCTAAGGCTCCATCTAAATGTCTAAAGTAGTTTATGCCTTCAGGGTTGAATTTGCCCAAATGTTCCTCCTGCTCTCTTGTTCTGAAGGCTTAGACTGCTGAAATGTGGAGGTGTTGCCCACCACAGAGAATAGAGCAGGGATTCAGAGTCCTGTTTGTCTTTCTCCCACTGGACACAGTTCCCAGGGAACAGGAAAGGATTGTGGTGTGGACCTTACTGACTTCACCAAGATAAACTTGGGGGCGCAATCCTTATCCTAGGCCCTGTGACCCCAACGGGCTTCCTTTATATCCCCTCATCATGTAAAGGAACCTGGGAAATCAGCTTTTCTGTCACCTGTTGCTCGCTCAAACATAAGCTGCCTGCTGCATTCACGGACTCCCCAGACCGGCTACAGCACTGACCTGTATCGCAGGGCAGGAGCAGCCTTGTCATCCCTTTGCGGTGCAGATTCTGTGTCAAGTGGCCTGGATCAGAACTGACTTCTCATTCTCATTTGAAGTGAACCAAATGTGAGAAAAAGGATCTTATTATTTTTCAATGCTGACTTCATTTATACTTCTTGTATAAAGCAAACAAGCAAAAAACACCAGCCCATCAGACTGTTTCACAGTATTTTATAATGTGAGGTTTGCTCTGGCATTTTCATGCATAGTTGTTGATCCTGCTGTTGGCCCTAGATTATCTCCCCTGCTTTCTAAATCCTATATTGGAGTAGAGGATTAGAAAAGATCAACGAGAAGAAAGCAGCTCACCTAGAACTTTTATAGTAAAGTCAAGTGTTGTATATTCCAGGGTTTTAGCAGTGCTAGGTTTCAAAAGGGAGGCATAAATAAAGTAGGTAGGCACAAGAGCTTTAGCATTGACATAGTTGGGTTCAGATGTTGGCCTCATCACTTAGATGAGGTGTGGGACACTCTGGCCGAGTTAACCACTCTGTGTCTTAACCTCTTCCCCTGCAAAATGGAAAATAAACTCCACTTTGCAATATGTGGTGAGCAGTGCGTGAGATGCATAAAGATCAGTTTCAGGTACAAAGTAAACCCTCAAATCATTTGTTTATCTCCCTAGAAAGCTTTTTCAGTACCCCATCCTGTGCTGGGAGTTCTCCTAGAGAAAGTAAACAGGACAGCAAAGTCTTGGCCTCGTGGAGCTTACCTCCTCTCAGGGAATAGAGAGAAGGGGTGCATAATAAAGCAGAATGCAGCTAAGGCACAAGATCAAGGTAACTACAGATGATTGCAGATGTTGTGAAGGCACAAGAACAGGGACAGGGTAGGAGTCTCAGACAACATGCATGAGTAGAGAGGAGAGATTTAAAGTAAGACCCAGATGCTCACACCGTGATGGTCTGAACAGCCAATGTGTTACTTAAACCTTAAGTAAGGACCTTTAGCTGAAGCCCTTATAAAGTTATAACCATAGGTTTTTACTATTTTTAATTAAAGTTATAACAGTTTATTAATTATATATAATTATAAGAACACATACAACATACAATTTATCATTCGCATTCCACTGTAATTACTATTTTAGTATCTAAAATAGTTGCTCTTAGTTCCCATCTTTAGTTGTGTGTTGTTCAGTCTCAACCTTGGCTCCCGCAGCTCCACGTCTGAACTGTTAACATGTTTGGGAAGACCTCATGCTGCATTTTCAGTGACACAGACACCTCTTCTTCCTTGTTCTGTGTATGACAAAGCAGAAAGAGACAGACACAGAGGCAGGATGTAGTGACATGAAGATACAGGAAATATAAATGCCCTTGGGTTATTTTTATCAATTGGGTGGAGTAAAATCCAGAGCCCTGTCTCGTTTGAAAAGTAGTTTTGCTGCAATCCTAGAGTAGAAACACAGAACTACTCATCTCTGAACAGCTGATACCTTCTAACATGTCCTCCACCTTGTTGAGAGAATTTCAGTTACAAATGGAATGCACTCCTTGCAGAAAAGCAAGAGGCCCTTCCAAGAACTTGTTAATGACTTTGAACAAATGACTCGATCAAAATACAGTGAGAATTTAGTTTGTTTTGCAGGTTCAGTGAAATAAATCCAGTTGACACACCTACTGGTGTCATTGACAGCTTAACTCATTGATTTTATTATCTAATAAGTAAATAACCCTGTAAGGTACTAATGACACATGAGACCTGTTTTAAAAAAATATGTAAATACAACTCAGAGATCTGTTTCCAAGCAGAGAGTTACTATCTGTATGCTCAGTTAACTGATGAGATTTTATAGGACTTGTCTGAAATAGTGAAGTCATTGCTAAAGAAGCTTTGAAAAGGCAGAACTGGCTGACATTACATCTTCTAAATAAGCCCATTTGGTCTCTGTTCCCAAATTACTGCCTCCTCTGAATATCTGTTAACTACTCTGTTGGGTAGCTTCAGAAACATGATGGAACATGCAAATCCAGGTGCACAATAGTTGTGCAAAGAGTTTTCTTGGGGCATCATCATTAGACCATTATTCTGTAACATCTTGAGTGAGTTATCTTTACTAGCTGTCTCCATTTCTTCATCTCTCGCTCACTCACCAACCTATTCTTTGTAGCTTGCAGCCCATCACTCCAAAGAAAAAGCCCCCACTAAGTTTACCGACAAGCTCCTCAGAGTGAACTTAGAGACATTTTTCAATCCTTACTTTTCCTTTTGAGTTTAGCAACATTCAGTGCTCACTCTGTCCTTGACCACTCTCTTTTCTCTTTGGTTTCTGATGTGATAACTCTCCCAATTCTCCCCTTCTGTCTTCATTGCTTCTGTTTTCTTTGAAGTTCATTTCTTCTTTGTGGAGCTGTTAATTGTTGAAGCTATTGAAGGCGTGGTTGTTCCAAGTCCTCTCTTAGTGAAGCTGTACTCTTCGTGGATTGTTTCAACCATACCCGAGCTTTAATTGTGTAAGCTGACTCCCAAACTTGCCTTCTCAGTGCAGGATACTCTCTGAGCTCCAGACTTACTTGACATTTTCATTTTGACATCGCAAAACCCTGCAGCAAATACTCAAAACCAATTCATGACCCAATGCTAGTGTTCCTGACCTTACTTGCCATCTATCCACTTGTGCAAGCCAGCAAGCCAGTCATGGCATCTTCCTCTCTTGTCAGTCCCTACATCCAAGGCCTCACCAAGTACCATAGATTTTTGTTGCAAATATTCTCAAAATCTGTCATCTGTTGCTGTGTCTACTTCTGCCTTCCCACCCAAACAACTTCTCACCAATGCTACTACACTCACTCTTTAATTGTGTTCCTATCTTATTCATTCTCTGTGCTATAATCTTCACAAAATAAAAATCTGAACCCTCAAAACAACTCTTAAAACAACTACTACTACTACTACTACCCTGACCTACAACCTGCTCCTCTTTCATTGCCTGGAATTCTTCTTGCTCTCTCTGCTGCAGCTACCCCGGTCTCCTTTAGCTCCTCATACTGGCTGTGTCTAGCAGTCAGGTTCAGGTCAGGAGACAGAAGCTGTACTGTCTCTTGGCTGGAGAAAGTTACTAACTAAATCAGGAAGAGGTGGTCCATTACCAAAAGGGACAATGAGGACTCGTCGAGATCTAGACATGGCAAAAGAGCAGCTACTACCTCTAGGAAGATGGGCGAAAAGAAGAACTATGACTGGGGAAGTTTTCAGTTTCAAGATTGAGGTTCTTAACTTATCAAATAAGGGTTTTTTGGCCATCAGTAATATGCACCCTTTCAGTAGCAAGAAAAGAAAAACAAAAACACTTGTCATAGGCCATGGACATTGATAATCTGCAGAAGAGAGCAGCTATTGCCAGAGGTCTAGACAGACTGGAACTGCCATGAAGGGAGGAAAGCGAAGGAGCAAGGCAAGAGGGTGAAGGGAGCATCTATGGGCTGTTGTTTCCAGTGATGGACAGTAATTATTGTGAAAGGCCAAAGCCTAGAAGATAAATGTATTCCGTCCGTTCCGCCTTGCAGGTCACATAATATTGCCTGTTACTGACAAAGCTAACATTCTGTTCCCTGGAAAAAGTGAATTGTTCACCGGGTCTAGCGCCATTATCACAGAATAGGGCAAAGAAGGTGAGGTTTGGAGCCAAGAGCTAGTGACACAATAACTGGATCAAAGTGCTTGGTCCTGCCTCAGTTGTAGTCTCTGCCTTGAATGTACTTTTTTGCCTCTCCACCTGTGGCCCTACATTGTTTGTGTGGTGGTTTGCTATATACATCTTCCTATTAAAAGTTTTATACAGACAAGAACATTTTTCTTGGATCACCTAGAACAATAACTGGCCATAAGAGGTACTGAAATAAGACTTCTTTATGGTCTCTATTGAATTACTGGTGATACGTATGTGGGAAGTGTAGGCTAATTTTAAAAAGTTTAGTTGCTATCTAAGTTCCAAAACAATTGATACTGATTGAAGAAAGTTGAAAAAAAAAATGCATTAAGGGTTAAGGGAGGAAAAAACCCTACCTCCCAGAAACAATAATTGCTAAATTTCCTTTAAAACTTTTTACATTCACAGATAATAAGGTTTTAAATGAAACCTGTTCACTTATAGTAATGATTTTTTATATTCTGCTTTGTACTTATTACAGCATTATTAATACTACCAATATAATTTTATAGTTTTTTAAAACATGGTTTTAATGGCTGCTTTGTATTTTTTTAATGTGTTTGTTATGTTTCTTGCATGTATTTCCAAGTGGTTGTCCATGTGTGTTGTTTCCATTTCTTTGATATTATAAGCACTGTTATAGTGAACATTTCTTGTCTATAAATCGCTTCATAAACAACCATGAATATTTCCTTAGCATATTTTCTTAGAAGTAGAATTGAATATATTCCTATCCAGAAAGATTGTACTAACTTAAATTTTTTTACTTCTAAAACTGATATTAGGGGAGAGAGAACATTTTTCAGGTGCTTAATTTGCATTTTTTTTCTTTTTCTATGACTATTTAAGAATGCTAACATCAGTAAACAAACGACTACCAAATGTATCATTGTAAGTTACCGTGTTTACATTTAAGAGAATAGTACCATGCTTTAAGTAACACAGACATTAGGCATTGTAGACATAATTTATAACAAAATTTTTTATCAATTTTTTTAGATCTACTTTTTGGTACTAAGTTAATTATTGTCAGATGATATGCTTTACTGAAATTACTGTATTAGAAGAGAAAAGAGAGTTTTCAGAAATTTTCAAATCTGAATAGAAAATAGCTGTATATGTATTATGAAAATCTTTGAATGTATGTCTTTATACTTCTCCCAAGGGGAAGATTTTTCTCTGATGTTTTAATTTTTAAAAAAAAAATTCATATTTTACTGTATAAATCAAGGACAAGTCAAATATGTAAGTTGATACTATGATTTGGTAACTAGATAATTGATAGATGACAATTACATTTACTATAGCTGAGTGTAGATGGGAACAAATGACCTAGAAAATAAGTTGGCAATATATACCAATAACTTTTTAAGAAAAAGAAAGTAATGAATTTATATCTTTCTCATCACAAGCCCTATTTAGTAAAAAAAAATCTTAAATATAGAAATCCACAATAATGAAGAAAGAGGAAATCAATTTCTAGAAGAGGGAAGGTAAATGGAAAAAGATGAACTGATGATGCAGAGAATGGGAAGCGATAGTATAAATAATTCAGAGGAAGGGAACTTCGGTAGGGAGAAGGATGATGCCTGGCAGAAAATGAGTAAGAATTAGCAGATTGGGCAGAGGTCAAACTTAAGAAGAAATGTAGAGGAGGGGGATTAAACGAAGGTGTCTTAAGGAAATGCTGTTATCCCCTATTCCCCTTTTTCCCCCCTCCAGCCGATTCTATAAGCTTATTAATGTTTACCTGGGGGACAGTAAAAAGGGGAGTGTAGGAATAGGTGTTTTGATAACCTATTAGAACAAAAATCAAAACTTGTCAGAGGAAAATACAATCTAACATTTCTTTCTCAATGTATCACAATGCTTACTTATGAAGAAGTAAGTGAATCTGAAGAAAAAGACCAGTCACTAGCATCAGACAACCCAGAGGCAACCCAGATGTTGAAATTCGCTCATCAGGGTTATAATTATGTTAAAATATATGCAGGGAAAATGGATATAATTGGTGAAGAGAAAGAAAACTTCAGACGGGATTAGAACGAATGAAATGAAAATCTTTGAACTAAGAAGTACAATCTCTGAAAAAATGTTTAAGACAAAGTTGTGTGCACTTGACAGCAGTTTGGACAATAAAGAAGAATGAATCAGTGAGCCTGGAGACAGGTCAAAAGAAATAATCGAAATTGAAGAACAGTGAGAAGAAGAGTGAAAGAAAAATGAAACAGAACCTTAGTGACCTGAGGGAAAGTTTCAAACAACCTCACTATACATGAAATTGGAATCTCAAAGTGAGGAAAAGAGGAACGAAGGGGCAGATCTATGATGAAATAATGCCACAGTTTTTCCAAATTTTGTGGAAAATAGCAGCCCGTGTTTCCAAAAACTTTACCAAAATCCAGACAGGGTAAATTACAGTACCCAAGCAGTAATCTATTATGCTTAGTATGTTTGTATTAGCACCAAAGATTTCAATACAGGAAGAATTACCAGATATGATGCAGATCAATTCATAATAATAAGCACATCAATGTATTAGAAGACATAAGAATCCTAAATTTATATGCTCTTTATAACTCAACTTCAAAGTCTGTGAAGCAATAATTGGTATAGAAAAGAAGAGACAAATTCAAAATAGCTGTGGATTTTATCACCATTTTCTTAGCAAGGTTGAAAAACAATCAACAAGTTGATTAAAATGCAGTAACAATGTTGAAGATTCAAACAATACTATCGACTTGACTTGATTGACATTTATAGGAATCTACATCTAACAACTTCAAAAGAACATGACTTCTTCACCAAAACATGCCAATTACTAAACCATAAAATATGGTTCAACAATTTTTAAACATTAAATTTTGTACTGAATTCTCTAAATAAAATAGAATTAACTGTGATCAGAAGTTTTCTAGAAAGTTTCCCCATAATTTGCAATTAATCTTCTAAATCTACTGCTTAAAAAATATTCAAAGAACGTTAGAAAATATTTTTAGTTGTATCCTAATAAAAATACAGTAACCCAATTGTTAGTACCTGGAATAAAATTAGCCTTAACCCTTCACTCGTTTAAAGATTAACAAGGTATTATAAATGTTTTGCAAAAAATGAACTAGGTAAATTGCATGAAATAGATCACTTCCTTGAAAAACACAACTGGTCAAAATGTGTTTCTAAGAAAAAAATAAAAAATTGAATAACACTATTCCTATCAAAGAAATTCATAATTAAAATCTCCAGGCTCAAATGGCTTCACTGATGAATGCTAACAAACATTTCAAGGAGAAATAAAATATTATACTGTGTCAGAAAATCAAAAGGGAACACATCTTAATTCATTTTATGAAGTAATATGTAAAAATTATAATGCACCGTGACCACCATGTTTTAGCTCAGGAATTCAACAATGATTTAACATTGAAAAAACAGTCAACAAAATTTACTGTATTAACAAAATAAATGAGAACAATGTAATCATTTCAATAGGTGAAACAAAAATTAAAATTATTTTATAAAATAAACACTCTCACCAAACTAGAAATGTAAGAGAATTCTTGAGTCTGAAAAACCAACTAGCTAATAAGAAACATCAGAACATCAGAAACAATGCGGAGTGTTAACTCTGCATTGTACTAAGATTCCCAACCAGATCAAAAAGGTAAGGAAGGATTGGAAAGGAAAAAGTTCACCTTCATTTACACATGCCACCGATGTGATGTGGAAAATCCAACAAACAAACAAAACCCAAAATTAATGAGGAAATTAACAAAGTCTCTGAGTACAAATTTGATGTATCATTTAAACATCTATTTTACTGCTGAATTCTGGGAACCAACAATTTGGAACTGGAACATTTTCTAAATATTATATGTAGTAAGATAAAAAGTCTAAAATACCCAGGAATAAATTAAAGATGCACAAGACATTAACACAAAGCCAATCAAAATCCCATGAGATTTTTTTTTTTTTTTTTTTTTTGTAGAATAGAGAAGCTGACTCTTAAATTTGTATTGAAATGGCAAATTAAGACAGCAAAAAGAATCTTGGGGGGGAAAGGACAAAGTTCGAAGTAAATTATCTGATACTAAAACTTGGTCTGTTGGAACAGTAAGCAAGACAGTTTGGTATTGAGGGGAGGATAGACAGCTAGTTCGTTGGAATAGAGTCCAGAAACAAACTCACAAACAGTCCATTAATTTTCAACAAAGGTGCCAAGACAACTCAGTGGGTAAAGACCAACTCAGATTTATTGTGTTGTAGTCTTTTTGCTGTCTCTCCTTACTTTTTCACATTTTACATACTGGTAGGTAAAGGCAAAGAGACTGTTCCATTTATCTTTATAATAAGTCAGAGCTAGCACACAGTGGGTGCTCCATATGTATCTAATGTGTCAAGGAAACCACAAGGAAGATCCCACAAGGAAGATCCCAACCAGATCAAAAAGGCAAGAAAGGCTTGTAAAGGAAAAAGTTCAGCTTCATTTACAAATGCCACTGATGCGTATGTGGAAAACCCAACAAATAAACAAACAAAACCCAAAATTAATGAGGAAATTAGCAAGGTCTCTAAGTACAAATTCTCAAGAAGTTATATAGATGGCTGTATTGGGATTCCATAAGTATTTGTAATCAAAGGGAGGATCAGATAATAGTTAAGTTAAAACAACACATGGACAAAGATTCCATTTAAGTATAATTTTTACTGAAATCTAAATAGATTGGTTATTTCCAGATGTTTCTTTCCAAAATGTGGCAATTTTGGTTCAAGAATTTGATGACTATTAGATAAATATGCAGAGACTCATATTACACTAGGTTCCCTGTAATTGGAAGGGCCTCATTCTTCTAGTCAGTATTGAGCATTTATCTGCTAGGCACCAAGCATGTAATAGTGAATGAAATGTTCATCACTCTGTCACCACTTTCTTCACATAGAAATTGCAGATAATATTTAAGGTTTCACTAAAATCAATATACTCTTAGCCTAAAATATAAATTAGTAGCAATTACAGATTGTAGACTACCAATCTCACACTCCTCAGAGCTCCAGTAGAACACAATATATATGTAAATTAATAAAATATAATGTAAAAGATATCATTTAAAATGTTCTAGTATTGATAGTAAAAGAAAATAATGAACTAAATTGGCTAATAGAGCCTATTTAACAGTATATCCAAAATATCATTTTTACATGTAGTCAGTATTTTTTATATTATCAAAGAAATATTTTTAAATTTTGTGCACGTTTTCCAACTTCAGTATATATTTTATACTTATGGCACATCTCAGTTGAGACAAGCCACATCTCACATGTTCAGTAGCCACATGTGGCTAGTGACTACCTTATTTGTGGACAAAAAAGGGACAAAAAATGGGTCAACTGCAAATGTGTGCCATCTGTTGAAGTTCATAAGCAAATTCTAGAAAGAACTGCTGGTGGTTCTGGGGGAAAGTGACAGTATCCAGGAAAGAACTCCCATTATTTTGTTGCTTGAATATCAGGATTCGTGGTCAAAATGAACCCAATTTTACTGTGATGGCTGTATAATTCCATGAACTTCCATTTTTAACAAAACCCAGTTTTTTACTGTATTTGGAGACAGATCTGTACAGTCAGTGGGCCCTCTACCAAGTGGTATTTGAAAATTTTAGATCTTCTTGGTATCTTCCAATATTGAGACAACTTTCAAGACCATAGAAAATACTGCTACACACATTTTCAATAAAAGTTCAGTATGAAGATGAATGGTGAAATGAACCAATAGTCCACATATCAGTTCTCTGATGTACAACAAAATATTTTTAGCTCTAGGTTAATGAGCTCATGCTCATTTGCATGCTTGTACAATCCTTTTTCACTGAACAGAAAAAATGTGTCTCTCTATTCTAAGGTCATGATTTCCATTAGGCTATAATACAGATCCACTTGTTTTCAAGAATAAGATTAATTTGCTACCCTGTACACATAAGATCAGTATTTTAGAGTCACAATTTATATTTCAGCAAAGCTGAATCACAACTGTGATTAGAGAGGGAATGGATTTGACCAGCCTATATTTAATCACTGTTTTAACAAAACACTTGTAGACGCATCAAAAAAGTCATTATTTCGCCTTCACAATGGAGTCTCTCAAGGTGGATGCTGCCTCTCCTCGGCAGCCCAACAAAACCACCTGGGCCTGCCGCTAAGTTGGAGTCTCTGAAAGTGGCATCTGAGCATTTGCATTTGCAATAAATACCAGGGGAGAACTCATGCACACTGAGATCTGACAGCCAGAGCTCTGCAGCAAGGCTCCATGCAGTGTAACCAAAGATGAAATTACATACCACTATTTAATCTGTGTTATTACTCAGAAAATGCTGTTTTCAGTACTCATGCACTCTGTTCACTACCTTTGGTGAACATCTCATTGTGTACTATAATTTCCCTTTAAATTGTAAAAGGACTCATTACCTGAGCCGTAGAACGTATGTTATGCTTTGATTATATAGATTATGAATGATGGAATCAACTAAAGTCAAATTTACACTTATCGTAAATGGGCTAATGTCTAAAATTAAATTGACTGGGCAAATGAACAGCAATGTAAATAGATATATAAAAAATAAAAATGAAATAAAAACAAATTTAAAAAAAAATAGACAGACTCAGACCATGCTCTTTCGTACTTTACAAATGTAGTTTCTGAAATGTTTTTGACAATGACAGGAAAGTTCTTTGCTTCTTTTTCAAGGAAGTCATTTTCAGTGTACTTTCATTCAGTCACAATTCTACAAATTGCTATTGAGCTAAACATAAGTACTGGGAATTCAAAAATGAACTGAACTGTAGTATCTGCCTTCAAGGGAATCATAGCTTCTCCAACACAGAGGTGAGGGACACACATGGAAGCCTTATGTTAAAGTATGATGCACAGAATCTTTATGAGACATCATAGGAGTGGAGAGAAGGGCGGTAGAGTGACTATCTGAAAGAAAAAGGATAGCTTTCAGGTAGATATATGATGTTATACTCTCTAAATATGAGGTATAGTGGGTCAGAGAAAGAAAGAAATTCCTCCAAGGTCATCCATAAGTAAGATTAGAACATGGGTTTCCCCAGTCCAAGCCTGCATTCTTTCCACTACCACCAACATCAGGAACTTGGCCTTTAAAAGCACTCTGGCTTCCCTTTCTTCACACCCAGAGCTCTTGGTTATAAGATATTAAGGGCAATACATTTCTTTTTCAGGCCACTAAGGTGCCATTTCATTCACTTCAGCAATAACTAAATAGGAACCCGCCTTTAAAAGATGCTGAAAGAAACATGCTACTAATTAATGGCCACATCTATTAAAGCTCCAGAGAGACTCTGACTACCTGAATTTTAAATATAGCTGCGATAGTATGATGATGTTTCCTGATTTAATCCCTCCATAAATTAGACAAAATGATTGTAGTACCTGTTGTCACTTCATTCTTGCCCATCTCCAGTCAGTTCTCTGCCTTCATTAATTCAGAATAAAATACCACAAGACACTAATGTAGCACTTGGAGGTAGCAGATCACAGATTGAGAGCCTCAACTTAAAGACATATTTAAACATAGCTAAGTCTTTACCAAGTGGGAAAAAAGTCCCCACTCACTTCACGTAAGCCTGCTTAATAACCTTCCTCAACAGCTAGAGGTAAGAAAATGAAGCCTTCCAGACGTTAAGTGGCTTGCCGAGGTCATTCTGCATGTAATTACCAGAGTCCAAACACTCGTCCAGGTCTTCTGACTCCAAGTACAAGGTTCTTTCTAGTAGATTCTCTAGTCTTCTGGGGATTCTGTGAAAACAGCTTCTCAGCTGTTTGCAATGAAAAGCATGAGTGCCCACATGGAAACAAAAACAGAAATCTTGGCATCCCCCATCACTATCACCAGTGTTTTTAGCTTATCACTTCACAGTCATTATTTGGTGTTTTCTTACAGAAGGCAACAGACTACTGCAACAGAAACTATCCTTAGATGGGAACCCCAAAGCTTTACATGGAACACCAGAGAGGTCAGATGGCCTACAGTGGTCAGCTGAGCCGCCTTGTAACCCAAGCAAGTCTAAGGCAAAAACATCTCCTGTTAAGTCCAATGCCCCTGCAGCTCATCTTGAAATAAAGCCAGATGAGTTGGCAAAGAAAAGAGGTAAAGTGATTTCTTTTGCACAAATGATTCGACATATTTTGCACAGAGATAAGTGCCAGATGACAGAACTTTCCAAAAGATGCTTTTCAATGATAAAAGATACCCATGCAACTGCCTTTCTTTTTGAGACCACATCGATGGAAAGGCAGATGTGAGTCCTCCCTGAATGATGCAAGGGCCTGAATGGTTAGTGGGATTACACCTGCTCTCTCCTCCCCTTGGTGTCATTCTCCTTTGTAGGCCTGGATAGATTTTTACCACAAATACTTTCTGCCCTAATATCTTGTAAAGCAAGCATTAATACAGGAGCTCTTTTGAAAAATGTGCATGATGAATGTTTCCCTGACACCCAGTTTCATCACTGCTTTGAATGAAGATGAGTCTGGAGGCTGCTATGTCTTCTTCAGATGCAATCTTCCTCATGTAAATTCAGTTCTGTGTTAGAACTGTCAGACACCTTAACGCTGAAAGAGGGTTCCTACTTGACACACTACCGTTTTATTATTTTTCAAGCTTTGATAAGCTTTATGCAAAACTGATGTTAAATATGAAAGGAACTCCATCACTTCCTTTCTGATCCCCAGATTAAATAATATTCTTCTCATTCAGTCTTAGTTGTATCTGAATTCCTTGGCTTTGGTGGATATGCTTTCTCGCTTTTCTTGAGGGAGATTTCTTTCTTGTGAAAAACACAACTTGTTGGGTCACAACAAGTTTGCCTATTTGCTCTGCACTCTCTGTAAACCCTGGTGAGGGTTTCAGGAAATCAGGCCGGCCTGGAGGCCACAGAGCAGCCTTAAGTGCTACTGCTGCCATTGCAGGCTGCCTCAGGGCTGATAGGTCGGAGCCAGCATACCTGCCATTGGTGGTCTGTCCAAAACTAGCCTGTTTGTACATCTCCCAATCTCCATGTCACTTTCCTCTTCCAAAAACCCTGCTGGGTTTTAACCACTCGGAGTGGTGTTTACAGAGAAAGCCAGCAGCGCCGAGGGTCTCAGGCGTATTAAATTCTAAGAACCTGAAGCTCATGCTAGAGTGTAATAGCCAGAGCCTCTTTCCAACAAGCAAGGAAGACACGTGCACCCAAAGTGGCCTGGCCTTAGAGCCCAGTCCTGTTAGGACTTGCCCAGCCCACCCCACCCATCTAGATTTTAAAGCTCTGGTTTATTCTCTTGACACAACTTCTTTTTTTTTTCCCACTGAAATATGAAAGATAAATCTTGTGGGAGGGGGGGAGGATTGGTGCAGAGTGAGTGCTTGTGGTTATTTAACTCACAAATAAAAAGGGAAAAAAGTTCTTCATCTAACTTTTTTTTTTTCTTAACATTAATTTTAGGACCCAATATTGAGAAGTCAGTGAAGGATTTGCAGCGCTGCACTGTATCTCTCACAAGGTACCGTGTGATGATCAAGGAAGAAGTAGATAGTTCAGTGAAGAAGATCAAAGCTGCCTTCGCTGAATTACACAACTGGTGAGTAATTCAACCTGGAAACTGGAAACGTGTGGTGCTTGAACTGTTCCTGCAGGTAAAAGCTTCAGATGGAAAACATTGTTTATTTAATACGTAAACATCACAGGATGACTGTTCAGTGGGCTTTTTTTTTTCAGCTCTGCAGGCAGGCAGAGGCATGTATCTTGGGAATAAATAGAACCTTCAGCATTTGAATAAAAAGAAATCTGATAGACATAATTCATTGGTGTTTAAAGTTGACCCAGAGTGTGTGAGTGATCCAGAAAACATGTTCAACAAAGAACAAAACCCTTAGAAATGGCATTTTTGACAAAACCCTGAAAGGCTAAGAAAAAGCATTTTCCAGTCTTATCGTTATAAAAGAAAAAAAGTGTCCTTAACAAAGCTCAGAGACAGCGTTAAATGCAGTCATCAGATCCCGTTCTTCAGGATCTAAGGCTGATGTTAAGAAATGGTTCACTGGTGTGGTTTGGGGTTTGCCTTGCCTTATAGCTGATTTTGAGGGAGGATGTTTCTTTGAATATGACATTGGCTCATGTGCACAATTGGAAGGAAATACCTGTCAAGTTATTATCAGCAGAAAGTGTATCAGTCAGCTCCGTTTTGTTTCAAGTGCAAGTCACACTAGTTAGTGACAAAAGAGAATGTATTGGCTGATACACGTGAACATTCCAGAGATCCTTTAGGCAAGTTCAGTCTTGAGTCCTAATTATGTAACCAGGGTTCAGTTTGTCTCTCTTTGACTACTTCTCTTTCTCCCTTATTCCTCTCCTGCAATCGCTTGGTAATTTTTAGTCTTGGCTTCATTCCTAGGCACAGCTTTGCCATATCACAGCAAAGATGACTCCATGGCAGCGCCAAGTCCATATAATCCTTAGCCCTGTGATCTGAGAGGTAGGGCTCTGTCTAGCTTCCTTCCAACAAAAGTCCACAGGCTAATTCCCATTGGCTGGGTTGATCCTAAACCAGTCACTGTGGCTAATAGGACAGAACCTCCCCACTCGCCAGGCCAGAGTCATGTGTCTGTCACCAAACGTAGCTGAGGGTGAACCTCACTTGACCCCCACAGAATGAGAGTTGAAGAACCAAAGTCCCCAGAGAAAAGTCAGGGTATTGAAGAGGAAAAATATAGACAAAGTACATACCCACACTATAGAGGTTCAGGAACGTGTTCCATCAGTTTCATTCATCTCCCACGATTCTAGAATTTGATTACATTTTCTGCATATTTTTCCTATTCCAAGTCCTTTCTTTGACACTACTGCTCTTTCTTGCTGATTATAGTCATGGAAGACTAAGGATTATGTTTACTAGCAAGCTGATCTAATGGTCTTGAATTTTAAACCAGCTGCCACATGTGAGACCCTACAGGTGTATAAACCCCCAGGAATTTGCAAGACAATGTCTCCTACAGCTGTCGTTCAGTGAGGTGTCATTTACCTCCATCCAGCCACAGTATCTCTACTTAATTCTCTGATGTTTGATTAGGTCAAGGCCTACCTCATTGCCTAAAGCTCATTTTAAGGAGATATTTGAAAGTACTGAGAGAAGATAAAGATGCTACCCGAGTTAAAGGCCTTATTTTTATTAGTGGTTTTTCAATTTTTATAGCTAAATGACTTTTCTAATCTATCCATAAGTCACCCTGGCAGGTGACTTAACTTACAGGCCTGTTCTCCAGAGCCAGAGTCAGCAGACTTTATCTGCAAAGAGCCAGCTAGTAAATATCTTACATTTTACAGGCTGTGAGTCCTCTAAGTGTGGTTCCTTGGCTCTCACTACATGTAGTCAGCTGAGCTCTGTGGCGGGGAGCAGCGAGAGATCGTGCAAAGCAGCAATAGGCCAGACGTGGCTCCGGGGGGTGTAGTTTACCAGCCTGTGTCTGGCAGCGTTTGTTAGCTGCTCAGAAAGACCATTCGTATCCTTTGTGTGGCCTTTTAGAATAAACTCTTCCTCTGAGGCCTCTGTATGATACCTTCCATCTGAGTGACTCACACTAATTGACAAAGGGTAGCAGTGACCTCAAATTACCTCTTTCCTGCAGCTGCTTTGAGTGCTTTTATGTTTTTATGGTATTTCCTTAGTAAAATGAACATCACATGGGTCATGAGACATCTGGAGACTTATAACAAAGTCTTCGAGTGTTGTACTCCTCAAGGACTGAAAGCACGGGGCTAGGAGAGTCAGCACTCAGGGAAGCTGTGTATCTGTTCTCTGCTTGGGATTCAGATTGTTTTAACTGAAGGGAAGGATCACTCAGAAATGAGCTCAGCCAGGGGCTACTGCTGTTCAGAGGTCACCTGCCTGACAAAATGGGGCTTTTACTCCACGCTGATGAAGAAAAAAATTAGACCAAACAGGTTCAGTATTGTATCACTAAACACCAGCACTTGTTTTCAGATCTAACCCTTAATAAAAATAATTACATAAATGTTAACTTAAAAATAAAACCAAAGTATTTTTTTTATCAGCCATTTACATGTGTTTCTGCCAAACAGAAAAACTGCCTCTGTTCCAAATAAGCCTGCAACCCAGCCAATGTGGTGATGCACTTGACTAAAGCCTTCCTCTTGTTTTCTGAGGGAGAGAAAGAGGTGTATTTTAGGGATTGTGGTGCTCTTGAAAAATAACAAGTCTCAAAATTTTAAAAGCCAGCTTCAATTTTTTTTTTTTAAAGTGGAACTTTTCTACTGGTGCTAAAACGACAAACTCTAGAGAGAATTTTCAAGGCAGCACTACTCTTTTAACACAGTGAGACCTGAGGCTCACACCGCAGGAGCCAGATAGATGTGAAGGGTGTGGGGCAGCTGGACAGGTGGTCAAGTCCTCTGCACATTTCCAAAAGCAGTGTTGGTTCAGAGACAAATGTTAACTCATCACTGTCAACTGAATGCCACAGACAGTCCACTTCTCCCTTTAGGTCACCCACTTCCCTCCCTTAAGCCCTCAGCAGGGATTAGATAGATAAATCGAATCACAGCGGGTTAAAGTGCAGTACTGCAAGCTGGCCACAGCTGCTTTAGTTCGATCCCTGCCCCCGAGGTGACACACATGGCGCAGCAGACCCCTCCTGACCTGCCTGCTGCTCCCCTCAGCAGTGTACCTCATCAGTAGAACTGTTCTGCTCCCCACTCTGTCTCTGGTGAAGCCTCTCACTGCCCTACACCTCTGATCTGTACCCCAGTTCTATATGCGTGAATAAATAAATCTTTTTTAAAAAAGATGAATAGGGCCCTCCCTGGTGGCACAGTGGGTTAAAGCACAGCACTAAGAAGCTGAAGCCACTTCCGCATGAGTTCAATCCCCGCCTGCCCGGGAGGAGATCCACATGGCACTGCAGACCTCTCCTTTCCCGCCCGCTGCTCCCCTCAGCAGTGTACTTCGTCCATCTGCCTGTTCTGCTCCCCACTCTGTCCCTGGTGAATCCTCTCACCCTCCGCATCTTTGGCCTGTGCCCCAATTCTGTATGAATAAAAAAAAAGATGAATAACGAAGAGAAACTCTCAAGATAAGAAATTCTTAATGTTCACTTTGTGACCAGAGAGCCAGCTTGAGGAGTTGAAATCTGCCTGACTAAATTCACCCAGAATAATTGCCAGAATTGATGAGAAGGATGATTTTATGAGGCTGGGAGAGAACACTGGTTTGCAAAGCCTCAGAACCTGTGAGCATGTAACCAAGTAACATGAACTAACGCTGCTGCTTCTCAGTCTGGTGTGAAGAATGCTTTGTTCAGTACAGTTATTGAAGACAACCATTAAGCCACTAAATTGTAAGCTCAAAGTTGGCATTTGATCAGGACACAGTTCCGTGGGACTAAATGACCATTCACATTTCACAGATCATGCTCATTTTCCCAGAAAGAATGAGGTTTGAAAGAGGAACAAAGATGACACAATGTTCTCACAATGTGTCTTAACAGAAAATAAATTTTGCAACATGAGCATCTTATGAAAAGTCACATCAGGAACTAACATGAAACAGCTGGTTGCTTTTCTATATGATTGGCCCCCTACCACAACTGGAAAATATTCATCCTTTGGAATCATAGCTGCCACATTTAATTGCTTTGTGTGCAAAGTCGTCTAGCTTCTCATCACAAATCTCTCTGTATGCGTGTCCAAGTTGATGATGAAGACTTAAAATGAGCAATAAAACATTAAATCCGAAAAACATTGAGGAAGGAGAGTAATACTCGATCGTTCTGCCATATGCTAAGGGAGAAAGTACTCCAAAATAGAACTGTAAAGATTGTTAGGTGCTGTTGTCAATTTAGCATCTAATTAAAAGCACTCCTTGAAAAAACGGATGGTAACGGGCCAGAGGGTAGAGTGCGTGCCGGGGGCCAGGAAGAGTTGCAGAAAACAGGCCTAGAAGGGCAATATTTTTAGACTGTTTTGCATTCACATAAGACAGGAAATCAGTGAGAGCCCGCTTTCCGTGGAAGACCAGAAACGTTCCTATACCGCTTGTTTATTTTTTCCTGAAGCAACGCCAGGAAATTGGAAGTGGGCCAGGTGTTCCAGCTCTCCGACCCTCAGCTTTGCCACTTCCCTTTCCTGGGCCAGCTTTCTCGCCTGCTCCTCCCACCAAGCACCATCACTGCAGGGTAGAAGCTTGGTAGGGGGTATCCCTCTCCTTTTCGTCTTTTGAACTGTTAGACTTATTCTTTCCTTAGATGACCATGTATCCTCCTTCCAGATAGCATATTGACAAATGGTAGCAGAGTCTGAGGACTTTCCACCAGCTACAAGAGTAACACCAAAAGTGAGAATCCCAAACTGAAGAAAAAGCTATTCAGCGATAAGTCTGTCTTCTGTCAGCACCCCTCAACATCTACTCCCAAGGGGGGGTCTCTCCCTGCTACTGAAACCCAGTGGGAGCCAAGGAAACCGCACCCAGCCCGGGGTGGTCGGCAGCACCCGCCCCACCCAGACCACACCTCCCTGCTGTGACATTTGCAAAGTGTGTCATTTTCCTGGGGTGCCTACTTGAGAGGGCCTCCCAAAGGGGAAATTACTGGTGTGGCTGTTGCATTTCAGACAGCCGAGGCAGCACCCTGGCCTGTCCTCCAAATTTGCTGCTCCTCGGGTGCTCAGTGATAGGACATGGCCAGAACCTTGGAGCTCCCATGTGAGGCCAGATGAGAACACTTCTTTGCACTTTTATCTCAGAGTTTCTTTCCACTTGGGTTTGTCTTCTCCCTTCCCCCAAACTTTTGGTTGCTTTTGTGTAAGAGCTGACACTTCACACAGTACTGAAAAGCCTGGTTTTCCTGTCTTCTTCGGGTTTTTATTCTTTTTGTGATAACCTGACTGAAAAAGATGCGCAGTATATTTGCTTCGCTTCATACCAAAGTCTCCCTGGACACACTGCGATTAGACATTCATGGAGCTTTGTGGCAGACCCTTGCCAGAGTGCCAGCCAGCAATGCTGATGTCACTAGTTTGAAGAGAACTAGCAAAATGGCGATTGTTTTCTTTGAAAACTCCAGGTGATTCTAATGTGCACCTGTGGTTGAAAACCCCTGATGTGAGTAGTGCAGAGGCTGTGTTGAGTCTGGGGCTAGAGCAGTGTTCTCTGTCGAATGACTTCACTGCCCAGGAGACAGTGTCTCGGGTATGATCGATTGTCACAGCTGCAGGAATGGACTGCTGCTGGCATCTAGTAGGTAAAGGGCAGAGACCCTGCTAAATACCCTAACTATGAAGTCAGCTACCCACGCACCCTATGCATTCCAAAGAGTTAGTTGGCCCACAGTGACAACAGTGGTGAGAAAGCCCGGGCCCAAGGAGGACGAGAGGAACATGCATCTGACCTTCTGCAGATTCTGCTGCAGCTCACCGGGAAGGACAGAAGCCCCCGCCCTCTGCAGCACCCCTTGAAACTCGCAGCCCTTCCCCCTGGGACCCTCCTATCCCACCAGTGGACACAGAGATTTCCTTCCCAATTTTTTACATACCAAAAGAACAGCCTTTTCTTTTCATATCAGAGCAGTAAGAAAATATTTTTAAACCCACTGGCTTCACATTTGAGATGACATTTTTGTATCTTTAAGACCAGAAAAACAATTACCCTGAAGTCAAGAAAACTGAGGGCTTTGCTATTTTGACTGTTTTTCCTGGTAGCGTTCAACTCAGTCCTTAGTAGGAAATGGGAAAATTAAGAACTGAAGCTTGTAGCTAATGATAGGCAACCGCCTTCACTAGCCATGCTGTCGCCACCTGAATGTTCTTCTCATTTCACAATAAAACCAAATATCTCAGTGGGGACCGGGATTAGGATGAAGATTCAAGGCATGTGAAGATAAATACAGTAGGGAGTTGTTTTGTTAAATGTCTGTTTAGAGGGTTATTATTATTCTTTGGCTTCAGCAGGCAGTGATATTACTTGATGTTCTTGGGCACACATGGCATCTGTCCAACTGCTGTTAATGCCAGCGACATCCTCTGGTGCCAGCCTCGTGCTTTTTAAACTGAATGAAAACACAAGGCCTTTTTTCATTTCTTATGGTACAGTTGTGATTGGACGAACGCTAACTGATGGTACCCTGTGTTACCTGGGGGAATCTGGTGTTGGGGCACTCTCTGTACTCTCATAGGCAAGGACAGGAAAAGTCCGTATTGGGTGAAACAGGTCCTAGAACTGGATCTGTGTCACAGTGTAGATTCAGGAACAACAGGCAAACTTGGTTTTTGAGGTCATTCACACAGAGACTGTTGATCCAAGCACCAGTGAAGGATGGAAGGGCTGTTTTCACCCTGTGTGGCTGAAACGGCAGGTGAACATTCTGGGTGCCTTGAGAGTTCCTGACATGGTGCATTACACAGAAATGAAATGGTGCTTTTTCTAGTCATGAACAGGCAGTGATCATGAAGGAGTGACCAGTGGAGGAGTTGACATTGAGGACCATCCCAGCCACGGAGCAGTGCTTCATAATCATTGCACAGTCTTCCGCTCCCTGTTCTACCAGCAGTGTGTTAAATGACTACTCAGATTTGCCAGCTCTTTACATTAAACACGAGACAAAGACAAAAATCAAGAGTTGGGTGTATTGTTTTACAGGTCTTAAAAGAAATGTAGTAAGTTCTCAGTGTCCTTCTGTTGTAGAAATAATATAATCTCCCCCACTAATCAAAACTTGTACAAACAAGACTTTGCGACTTACCCTTTTTCTTCTCATCAAATGGTTTTTCTAGGGAAGTGCCTCCCGCCCCCGCTTGAGACTTATACAAAGCACTACCCAGTGGAAATTCACACAGCTTGCTCCTTCTCCCCACACCCAGTTTTGTGATTATGCTGGGGTATTAAAAGAACACAATGAGAGGGCACGAACATCTACCTGCAAAGGCTACCATGAGATGGTAGTCGAAGAGGCTCACGTAGATCCTTATGGGTTTTGTTTCTGTCTTAGCTGACAAATTGCTCAAAATTACTCCTTTCTTGACTCTGCCAGGATCTAATAAACAGAAGTAAGTTCCAGAATCTGTTTTAAAATTGTGAGAAGGGTAAATATCATGCAACATGGAGAAACTCAAGGTCCCTGTGACTTTGTGACTAAGGCAAGTCCCCGTGGTCCCATGTATTTCAAATCTTGCCTCGTTTGTGAACGTGTCATTCTAAATAGGTGTCTATAGCTCGCTCTTTGGAGATGAAATCGTCTCTTCCTATTTCCTTTTCTCCCTGAGGTTTTTCTCTGCGTTAGATGTTTCCCCAGGGCCACCGCAAGGCCTGAGTGAATCAGTCGACATGAAGGAAGAGCAGGTTGATAAATACAAAAAGTACAGAACTGGCCTTTTCAGTTGGGTGTAGTCCCCAGGAAGCCCGCATAAATAGCGTCTAGTGTTAATAGCCCTCTGAGTTCCGAGCGTGATTACCTCCATCCGTTATGTCTGGATGCCAGCCTGCCTTTCACTGCAGCTCTCTTTGTGGAATAAGAGACCCACAATAAGAACTGGAAGACAAGCAGTTGATTCTGCTTTCAGCTTGAAATCTGAAAAGATTTCTGCATCTTTTCGACAAATGAAGGCTACCAATCCACATGTTCGGTAACCCACTCAAGAATAGGAATTGTTAATTTTCACATAAATGTAAAAAAGAAAATTGGTGAATTTTTTATCTACACAACCCCAGAGTGTGCATCATTTCTGTGTGCTTTTTAAATTTATAGTATAATCCATTTTCACTGGGAAAGTAAGAAATTTATTCTTATAAGTATAAACTATAAAGTATATTATAGTCTTAAAAAGTGAAATAGCCTAGGTCACAATTTCAGGATGGATCTTGGAGCTTATTTCTATTTATTAGACTGGTACCACGTGAAACTAATGAGTCATTTGGGGCAATTTGTCTGCCAAGACAGCTACAAATCCTATAAAAGGCTGTACCTGAAGTCAGTATAATGAATTTCTTATATGTACATTACATTTTTCTTCCAGTGACTATAAACATTTGATTCTTAGTAGGACACAGCCTGACAAAAGTCACATTTTCCAAGGTTTATTAACCACTTGGTTCGAAAGCATGGGGTATAGAGGTTAAATAGGATCTAAATCTCATTGCCACATCTTCTAGCTTTGAAGGTGGTTGAGTTTTTTCAGTTGTACTCTGCTACAAAATGGGTTATTGCTGGCATGTTTCTAGAGGTTTGGTGAAGATCCATGTACAAGATACGTATTTCTCAGATCGTTCCAGAAAATCTCTTAACTGGCCTGTGTGGTTCAGTCTTTCCAAGATAAGCATTTAGTCTGCATTTCTTTTCCTCTTTACCAAGAGGTTTTCTCAAGACCCTGACAAGACAGTGCCATTTTCCAGGCTTTTTCTTTATGGAGAACACTGTGGATCCCAGCCGGTGAGATAAGGTTTTTCATCACCACAGCTCAGTGTTCACTGCTGAGGGAGAGACATGCAGCAGAGGGACGTCTGACTGGCAGACACACCTGCCACATAACAGCTTCCACTGAGACTTCTTGCCTGCCTTCTCTCTACTTCTCTCTATCCCTCCTTCACCCGTTCAGTGAGAGGGATTGAGTCTATTTGGGATAAGAGAGAAATTCTGCCCTTTTTTTATTTTTGAAATGAGTTTTATCTTGCTTTCTATTTTTCAGTTTTCTTAAACGAGCATGTAAAATGAAGTAAAAATGTAAAGAATGTTAATACCACAATGGTCCCTTGTGCTATGACGGTTAACATCCACAGATAAAATTTTGTTCCTTTTCCATAGGTAGTTTTTATTTCTTTTTTTTTTTGAAAGGGGGTGATGGTACATCATGTTTTTATATATTTAGAAACTGAAAAAGAGACTTTTCTTGAATAGTGATCTCCATGGAAAGAAACAAAACTAAGAATTAGCAAAGGTGGGAAGTTATATTAAACAAAATCATGTTTCTTGAAACAGATTTTTCAGCTGAAATTGTGGTGGTGTGGGAATTATACACTTTACAGGATTTAATAACCATCCTTTTTGAGGAATTCTAGGACTTTGGGTCAGGAATTAGTCCTTATGTTAAATCTATACATATCATAGAAAAGCACTTTCAGACAGTGTGGTGGAATATTCATTAGCTGTGATTGAAATCATTATAGGGTTCCAATACAAAACAGACTAAGAAATATTAACATGAACAGATACTGTTACCTCTGACAAAAGAAATAGAAAGAAAGCGGCTTTGCCTAATTAGCTCACTGGCAAATTAAGTGCAGTTGTCCATTTTCGCAGACAGGCATTTTAGCTCTTTTGATGTGAAGCTTGATTCATGGCGAGGGGCACCGCTATTTTATTTCTGAGTCACAAATGACTCGGCCACTTTTCAAAAGGTTCTGTTCTACATCCAGTCTACATGCTGCAGGCATATATGTTGGAGTTTATATTTTACCAAATATCCCTGGAATTCAAGAGATCTTTAGAAAGGTAGTTATTACCATTGCTGCATTCAGATAAAAGAATTCCATTCCCTCCTCCTGGTTATTAGAAGAAGACAGGTTGCGGTAAACCTAAATACAAAGATGTATAAAGTAGCACAGACCCAGGAATCTCAACAAATATTAATTAAATGTACATAGACTACTCTAACGTAGCCACAGCATTTGGGGTAGACGTCAGAGACTTGATCATGTGGGAAGTGAAGTAGGAACAGTTTTGGAAACTGGGTGACTGGTGATGTAGGGTATATGCATTAATCAGGCTTTTTGCACTACTCGCCTTGATCCTGTGAACACAAAAGGCGCTTGGGAGTGTAGGTGTTGGCACAGGTGCCTGATAGTGGACACCTGAGTAGGGGCGTGCACTCTTGCGTAAGTGTGCACACCTGCGCCTAGAGGCCAGGATATAAGGGCCACATCCCTCAGCGCTGAAAGACTGCTACAAAGGAAGGGGGGGCGGGGAGCGGGGAGTGGGGGGGCTGCGAATGCCAGAGAAAGCCCAAAGAAAGCTCAGCCTTTGCCTGCCTGCACCCATTTGCTCTACCAGCATGCAGAAGATAGAGAAGTCAGGAGAGGGTTGTAAGGAAAGAAAAATAATTTCACCTCTTTGTAGTTCTTAGCTAGAACCTACTACAATAAAAGCAGAATAATATATAAGCAAGACAAACAGAAATTCCAACAGAACCATCATAGGACGTGCCCAGGGAAAAGGGAGAAGCTCTCTCAGATGGCTTAGAATTCAGGATTAAATGCTGTTTAATAGGGCAAGGGGTGGCAGGGGAGATGGAGGCCTCTGAGGAGAGAGTAAATGATTTTTAAAAAGATAAGTAGGCCCTTGAGATAATAGAATAGACAGCAGATATGAGAGTTTGACAGTGCTTGTCGGTGTGGTATCACCTTTTCCTCTCTGCTCCTGTGACTGGAGTCAACAGTTTTCCCTGACTGGTGGAAATCCTGCTGGGGAGGGGGTATCTACAGCTGAGTTCCTTTTAGAGAACTCCTTTATGCCAGAGAAGGCCTCTTCCTGCCTCTGCCCTTTTTCAAGTGCCTCCAGCTCAAAAGCGGCTATGCTTAAGTGTCCCGTTTCTACCCTTCGGGATGCAGAGCAGAGCCGAGCAAAGGGGACCTGGCAGCGTGCACGCTCCTGGGCACACTGTTTGCAGGCCTGGGCTTAAAAGCTAGTGACACTTGGGGAAGCTGGACTGGCGGTGGTCACAGCAGAACACCTTAAAGATGCAAGGCGTTTTTGCTCTCTACCAGATGGGCCAAGTCTTCCCAGCTGGGAAAGGAGCCCCAAACACTTCTTCCAGAGAAGTAGGCCTCTTAGGAGGGAGTAAATGATTTTTAAAAAGATGCCAGCTCCCCAGCTCTAGGCCAGGAGGCTGCCAGGAGCTCAGCTGGCATTGTTCTGGGCCTTCACAGAAGGTTACTCCTGATCCAACAGTATGGAACAGAACCCACAATGAAGAGGAATTTTTTACAATTACTTTCTCTTTAGTGAAGGAAATAGAATTTTTCTTTCTGTTTCATTGTAGCACTCTCTTGCCTGCCTTATGCTATTTGGTAGAGATCAGAAAAGCTGAAACATCACCTTGGCATTTATTAGAATCCTTCCTCCCAGCAGTTTGTTTTCTCTTCTGCTTTCTCTGGTGGGGAGTTTGCTTCAGTGTGCTCACCCCAGCCAGCTCCAGCGTCTGTCTTCTTAACTGGAAATAAAGTCTCGCTGCTATTTACACAGTTTATTAGAAAATCTAAGTGAGTCTGACAATGTTCCTCTACCAGGAATGTTCCCACAAACAGGAGTTTGAATTTAGTTTATATAGGAAAACTAAATGATTTTTTTCTTAGTAGGGGTGGGGAAGGGTGGGGAGCTTATAGTTCTAAATTGTCTTGACCTAAAAAAACGCTGACACTAGAGGAAGTTTGCAAAGGAGGACTTAAATCTCTTCCTTTCTAAGGCACTCTGCAGACAGCAAAGGCTGGGCCCCCATTGTTAAGTCTTCTCTATAAGCTCCTCGGTCTTACTGTGGCCTGAAAGGCTGGTTTTTACCTTTGGGCAGTAGATTCCTGTGGAGGCTACAGAGTGGCCTGGTCTGACTTATGCCTGTGCAGAGGCTCTGGGGGGCAGGGGGCGGGCGGAAGTAGTGCACAGCCTCCTGCCTCCTGCTCTCCTGCCCTGTCCTGCTTGGCAGCTGAGCGGGCTCCCAGCTGAAGCACTTCCCCCAAGAAAAGGTCTTGAAGTAAAATTGTCTGGAGTCAGATGTTCCTGCAATTTCCCTCCACAGTCTCCCAGGGAACAGGGCAGATGGAATGTTGCCGGGTTTTAACTCTTTTAACTTTTAACTCTGGCTGCTGTTACAGATTGATTTCTTTAAATTCCCTCTGAAATTCGGCTTTCATTCTTCAGTATCCGCCAGCAGGTTCTGCTGTCCAGCTTATCAACCCCCAGCAGTCTCTGGCTACTCCCCTTCACAGCATCTTTATTTATGAAGGACAGGGGGCTCGACGTGGCTCAGCCCTGCTTCCAGAGGAAACCATTTCCTCACTCAGTGACTCAGCCTCCAAATACAAAGAAGAGTCTTCCACAGAAGAGAAAATGATAAATCAATTCCTGCTAAAGTGCCTTTCTGATTCTTTTTATTATTGTTATCATGAGTCCTCTATAGCAAGGAATCAAGACGGGAAAACATTTTTATAAAATGACACTTTATCTCTGTGATTAACTATATAATAAACCATAAAGGCTTTGCCATGATGATCTTCTTACACCTTATTGCTTCTCTAATAAAAGCTTTTTTTATGGCAACAGAGTAAAATTTTGCTCTCCTGGCAGTTTAGATAAATTGAGAAGATGTGGAGGATAAAGGACACACCTGAAACTCGTCAGGTCACCATGGTTTTTTGTGAGCTCTATTTACATAGAACATGTTTGCTCTGTTTTAAGTCTGGTGCCCTCTGGAGGGTGTAACCCAGCCACTGAGAGAACATTTAGTGGCTAATGAAAAGGCGGTAAAAGAATTTTCTATTTCTGTTAGGTAGAGAATCACTGTTGAAACGCAGGAGTGTTCAAAACCTAGAATTTGAGCTGAACACAGTGGGGGGGGGTGGGGAAGCACTAATTCTAGTACTTCGTTGTCACCCCAGTTTGCAAACAGAATCATCAGTTACCTGTTTTGATTCTGAACCAAACCCTATGTTTGATGAATATTCACCAAATTCACCAATAAGCATGTATCTCAAATGATCAGATTCCATCAGTGACAAAAATTATGTAAATAGAAACATGATGTATATGAAGCACCAAGTATTGTTGTTAGGCCTAGAAAAATGAATGTTTCCTCCCTCATGTCCATCACTATCAAATAGTTTTGTTAGGAAACAACATTAGTGTAAGATGAGAAAATTGAACACAAGCCTTGAAAAACTCCGTCAGGCTCCTCAGTGGAGACCTGAATGACCACACAAGGTGGAGGAGATGGGGAGAAAAGACTGGGTGCCAGACTGCAGCAAGGGGTGGGCGTGGGCTGGGCCTCCCCTCGAGGCAAGAGCAGCCTCATCCCTCCTGGTGTGCCATGGACTTCAGACCATTGCAGTGAGGTGCTGGCCCTCACCCTAATGTCTCTGGGTTGCTGTGAGCACCCGGGATGTGTTAGTTGTGATCACTTCTCAGTGACGGCCAATGGAGGGCTGATGCCATTGTGGGGTAAGCAGAGTAAACTGGCTTTTTGTTCCACTCTGTCACCTGGGGCCTTAACCGTGTTAACACAGAAGGCAGGTGGGTGCGAGGCACGCCTGTCTGATTGTGGGCACCTGGAGCACCCACCCAGTGAGTGCACATAGAGAATTGTGCACACCTGTGCCTAGGTCCGGTGGCATCCCGCAAAGAGGGAGGACAGTGATGGGGGTTTGAGCAGTGTGATTCCAGAAGAGGCGAGACCACAGAACGCCTCAGAGAGCCGCAAGAAAAAGTAAAGATTCAAGGGGGTGGGGGCTGAGAGGCTCGGTTGCCTGCCTTCCTTCTAGTACATCCCAGCTCCCCTGTCTCACCAGCCTGAAGGACTGGTGCAGCTGTCAGCACACCAGTACCTGGAGCGAGGCATTTGGCCTTTTTGCTTCCCCAGTGGCACTGTGATCCCTGACACTGGTTGTTTTCATCTTTACTCTGATGTCGTTCCTCTAAGAGGCTCTCCCCTGCCCTCCAGCTGGTAACTCCTTGCCAGGCACCTGTCAAGTACCCTCCGTCCTGAAGCAGCCTGTAGAGTTGATTTTCATAGGCAACCCCTCAGTCTATCTCCCTGTCACAGTATCCCTAGGAAGATTCTGTCGGACTTATAGTTGGCACTGATAAATTCCCCGGGATGCTGGGGGTGGGTGTTTGGAAGCTCTTCGATGCCCTCTTTCCTCCTGGACCTTTGCTTGGTCTGCTACTCCCATGACAGAGGCTGGCTCCTCGCTGCCTGAAAGCTTGCAGAGGGCGCGCGAGCCTTTACTACTCCAGCCTCTGGATCCACCCCCCACAGGTCGTTTTCTTTGGACCAACCTGCTGCCTCAAAAGCAAAACTCCAAGGAAACCCTCACGTGTGCCTTTTGAGGTTCTGAAAGGAGGTTCAGGGCCACGGCCTCAGGCTAGCACCTGGTCATACATTCAGCTCATCCTTTCAGAGCTGGCTCCGGACTCGGCAAAGACTCCTTGGCTTCCTTTTTGTACACGAATTCTGAAAGCAGTGCCTGAACTGCTAAGATGCTTGAGGACAATCTTATGTGGAAATACCCAGAGGAATGGGAGCATGGTTTGATGCCAACTTCACAGGCATTTTCACATACTCAAGTGGCCAGTAAGCAGATTAACACTTATTGTGTATAACCTTCACCCCTCCTGTTGCTAGCCCAAAAGGCTTGAAATAATAACCACCATATGAAGGTTTAGCTTTGTTCAATATGTGTTAGATTTGGGGGTATGTGTCATACTGCAAACGTCCACCTTGTAACGTCTCAGAGCTTGAAATTATGTTAACTGAACTCAACAAGACATTTTATCCTGCTTATGTAGCTGCAAATGAAATGAGCAAAGGCCCCCCCTTACCCTGCTCTCCCCATAGAATATGTTCACACGGCGATAGATAGGGTTCCCTGCCTCCGAGGTGGGTAACCCTGTCGTCTGGGGAGTAGGGGTGAGAGACGGCACAGGGCTCTCCTGGCACTCCCCCTCAAGTCCGCTCCTCTCCCACTCAGGAGAGCTGAAGATTCCGCTTGAAGTGCATGCATTTCCCTCAAGGGTGCCCCATGCCTGCTGTCAAAACTGGCAGCTCTACAGAGCCTTCCAGTTGGTTGAGGATGGGGAAATCCTGATTTTATTTTTCCCTTCATTTCTTTGCTATTATTATTTTCTTTCCATCTGTTTTTTTTACAATTTCCCTAGTGAATCTGGCACATCTCACCTTCCTGCTCCCCAAAAGAATGTAGGATTCACAAAAATGACAGGAATCATTTTTAAATCTGTAGCTATTTCCCCAACCCGAAACTCTTGCTGACATATGGCAGGGTGTCAGCAAATGATTGTCCAGTGAATGAATGTTTTGTCAGTCTCCCCATTTCTAGTGCTTTCTGAGGTATATTCCGGTGCAACCTGTCCCAAACCTGTGCAATCATGTTTCACTGCATTGAGGGAGAGGATGGAACGCAGGTGACCTGCAAGTTCACTTAACCTGTATCCAATCCTACAGTGTCAAATAAGCTGCCCTGGACCTATTCCATGTGGTGTGGAAGTTCCAGAGTCATCTCCAAGATTTGTAGCAGTTCTTCAGGCTGGGGGGAGCTTAACATGCTCTACTCACTCTGCTGCCTCTTCCCATCTGTTAGCCTCTCACTGACCCAATTGAGAACCCCAACTGCTTGCTCAGTGCCAGGTGTATGCATCCAGCACATGCAGACCGTTCGCACCAAGCACGGAGAACTGGCTGGCATGGAGGGCTGGCATCATGCACTTCACAGTTGACGCCTTTTTGCTCTAGCATCTGGCTCCTGGACATTCTTTTGCCCACCCTGCTACTGGTGATTTTTTTCCAGCTTTTTACCCTCCACAGCTCCTAGCCTTCTTGCTGGTACTTCTTTCTTCCTTCCCCCTTCACTTTAATTAAAAGACATTTTCGCAGGCCGAGTAATTTAACTGCAGATTTGTAATGTGGGCTCCGGTCTCCAGATCTCCAGGTTCTCATCTTATCCCCTACCAGTTTATCCCTTAGCTCTCCTTTCCGAAAGTAGGAAAAGAGAAGGTTGTTAAAAAACAAACATGGTTTGACGTCTGTTGCAGCTCTGTAAATTTAACAGGGAAGCTAAATGTGTCTCCTAATCACGGAAGCACCAAGCCTATTGACTCAGATTTCCTACAGTGAGCAAATACGTGAGGTTTCTGTATCGGTAGTCTCTGAAAGAAACACAAACCCTGGGAACGTCCTGAGAGGGGACCTGAGATGAGTAAATACTTCCTTCTCATGGTGCGCGCCTTCCTGGACTTAAAACACATTGACATCACTCACATGTAATGTCAGTTCAGAAGGCACAGGTATACTGGCCATACCAAAGTGACCGGATCTATTGACCTTAAGCCATGGGCATCATGGGGATGTCTACACATGATGCATTAGGCTTGGTTCCCAGGTACAGAGAACTTGGCACTCCCCGAACATCTCGGTTCTTTCCATTTGGATCTCCTGGTTGGAAAGAGCTGAGCTCCTCAGCCCACAGCCCTCACTCACCAAGTGTTTAGTTTCCTATACCCTAGGAACCACTTCTTACCTTGGAAATACTTCAAAATATTATCTCTTAAATGGAAGTAATTTTCAATGCACTTTGAATTTTAAAGGAACACCCAGTAAAGAAGCATGTTGTTAAAATAATCTGAGTAACAGTCACTACAGTATATTAAGTGTGAGTTCATAAATGATAAAAATAAAAATTTTTCATTGGTTACTTGATGTTAAGGAAACAACTATCATTTTGAAAACTGATAATTATCTGTTTTGCCTTTTCTATACAAACTGCATTTCATGATAATCAAGTAGTTGATAAGTTTACCATTATGAAAGAATTATAGTAAGTAAATGAAAAAGGAATGATAGAATCTAAATATTCCCATTTTTCAAACCCTGTTGATCTAGGCAGAGATCATTAATGACTATCAATATGAAAGAGAGCTATGTCTCTTGTATTTCCTATAAGCTTGTTATTAGATGGGGAAATTGGAATACATTCAGATTTGATTTCTTTCAGGAAGAATATTTGTGGGCTGTGTCATTATGAGTCTGCTGATCCAAGTATGTAACATATTCTTCCTGAGATAAAAACATCTGAATCTAATCAAATGTTTATACCTTATAAATGTATAGGAAACACAAAACTGGATAAATAGCACAATGGAGATGAAATCAGCAAAATTCAAACATTGGAAAACTACAGGACAAACTACTTTCTTCAATAATAAATTATAAAGGGCAAAAGAAAGAGAAGGACTGGAGGATATCTGTAATTTAAATATATTTAAAATATTATAAATTGTAAATATATTAAAATAAATAATATATAATTTAAAACAAACTTAAGAGATAAAAGCAACTAGTTTTAATGAACAGGCCTTATTTAGCACCTGGCTCAAAAGGGTTAAAATGTTTGGGAAAATAAGGGAAATTTGAATACTGCATTTGATAATGTTAAATTCCTGTTAATGTGTGTATATATTATCGTAATGTGGTTATATTACCCCAAATTTCTTATTTCTTAGAGATAATTATGGTTAAAATGACTTTTTAAAAAGTCTGGTAACTATACATACATAAAAGGCTATGATGGGATGTATAGAATTTGTGATGATGTGTGTGTTTCTGGGAAGGAAACCATGGCTAGGGGATGGTGTGGAAGAGAAACAAACTTTGGGACAGATAACTATTTTATGCAGGTAGTCCCTTTGCAAAGGACTAGCCAAAAAATAAGTGATTTCTAAAAATTTGAACCTGGAAGTGCTTATTGGGAAAATGAGATGGTGTGGACTTTGTTATTGAGTATGTGGATGAATTGACCCAGACCACACCGTGTACTTCCCAGGACCATCCACATCAGAATTGGGCCCTGCCAGGATGCAGGGCAGTGAAGAACTCCCAGGACTGGGTAGCAGCTGTTCAGATACTTCTAACATTGCTTTTGGAATTTTGGAACTTATAGGGCAAAAATACTCCCAAATTTAAACTCAAAGCAGCGCAGTTTCGAAAGTCTGAAAAGAGGTTTTTTGGGTTTTCTTCTTTTTTGGTTTGCTGACAGTGATTGAATCTGCAGATGTCACTGTAATACTTGGGAGCATTCTTCCATGTTGCCTCAGTTCTGGAAAGGCAGAGTGTGCTATTGACAGTGTCACACAGAAATATTTATGGTGATTTTGTATTTTATTCAGTGAAAAAAAGATTTTTTTCCCTTCTTACTTCCATTGTTTATTAAAAGTTGATCTTTGAGCTAGCATTTTTTGTTTTTTTTTTCCAGCATCATTGACAAAGAAGTTTCATTAATGGCAGAAATGGATAAAGTTAAAGAAGAAGCCAGTAAGTACGCCACGGTTCTGTGATTAGAAGTGCTCCCATCGCTGACAGTGATGCGAACTTTGAGTGGGATCTTAATTCACAGAAATTCTGGCTGTTGTGCTCTGTAACCTTAGGCAAGTCACTTATCCCCAGGAAACCTTACTCACCTCCTGTGTCACTCAAGAGGGAGTAGCATCACCCATGAAGTATAGACAGAGTAGGCACTCAGCAAGTAAAAGGTGTCAGCCAAGGACTTAGAGCCCAGGGGAACTTTTGTGTATATACAGGATTATTTATAGTTAATTAGATTTAAAACAATTTTAAATTTGGTATTACATTTTAAAAGATAATTTTATAAGCCTTCATAGCTTATAGATGTTGCTATGCTATTTATATAATTACATTTACTCGTTTCTCCTTAGATTCAGTTCCTCAAGTTTAACAAATTAAATGCCTTAAAAAATTAGTCCCATTTGAGACATACTTATATTCTCCTTTCCATTTTTAGTTATATTTCTGCATTTAATATATCTGGTCTTTTCCTGAGCACTTCAGATATCCAAAAAGGCAAACTCTCAAACCTAGCAACAAAATATTTCATCCTTTTGAGCAACTCTTACAAGATTAATCTAACTTTGAGATATGCTAAATGAAGTTTTCTTAAAACACTTCAACTGTGTTTACAAACAGTCAAATTTGCTGACAACTGCCAAGTTTAACACCTCAGAAGAATCACTGCATGTTTTAAATTGAAATTACAAGTAAGATTGCTTAATGTACCAACTACTCTGTTTACTTAATAAACACACTCAGATTATTTTGATCATTGCAAAACATTGCCTCAATTTAACATAAAATAGTAATGCTTTGGGTTTGACTTATTGTATTCTTTCCTACTTGTCTGAAGCCTCTTCCCTCTTGTAAGTATCCTCGACAGCGAATTTACGCTGAGGTTTGCAAACTGGAAGATTATGCTCAGTCTGATTCAACAAGCAACTTGTTGACCCCTCATTTAGTTGAATCCAATCTGCTGTGTTAATGAGAACCCAAAAGCCATACTTTTCAGCTAGAATGTAGTTTTATAATTCTTCTCTCGGGAATTTTAAACTCTTGTCTTTTTCCAAATTTTATCTCAGGGGTTAGATAAATGGTAGCCTGCACTCCCAGCCAGGGTCCTTTCTTTTTTATTAGAAGGAAGGATTGGACCTAATTCCTTATTGTTTTTATATTTTCCTACCAGGTCCGTGGCCTTAAATCGGTAATCATTTTATGGAAAACATCATTACTTTTTTTAGACAATTTTCCTAAGTAATTTGAAATACTGTCTTAGAATAAAACTAACATAAGCAAGTTTTAATCAATGAAACTGAATGTGATCCAGGATTAAACTGTAGACTAGATAGTTACACAATTCCTTTGATTGTGAAATTACTTTATTCTTATGAAACTTGTTGACTTGTTCAGTGCAATTAGATTACCACAAGATTTGGGATTTTTTCTCAGGTATAGCTCTTCATAAAAATGCTGACAGTCCACACAGACACAAATATTTTTCTAGCCCTAGAACAGAGAGCTACTAGTCACTTGGTAAGAGAGTAACAAAGCCCTCAGATTTTATGTGCTCACTCTGAGAGATGTACTAAATGAAATTTCTTAAAACACTCCAATTCTGTTTTGAGTACATCTCGTTCTTCTTTCTTGGTACAATACTGTTAGGTGCCAAGGCCTTTGGAATTAGGAGCATCTCTGGAGAGCATCCCCATTTTTAAAACTTAACTCAATCAATAAAGATCTACTGCATGTTTCATGTGCTAGCACTGTGAGAGGCTGGGAGAAAGCAGCAACCAGGTAACCTGAGACCAAGACCTGCACTCATGGAGCTTTTTTCACGTAGCTGAACTTGTTAGCTTTGTTGACAGGGTTCACCTGACTTCAGTGGTTGGTACTGTAGGTCCTGATTTTAGAACTGCCAGAGCACTGGGAGACTACTTCTCAGGCCTTGGAGGCAAGCCAAGCTGAATCCAAGTCCAAGTTCCACCCAGGGACAGGCAGTGTGACCTTGAACAATTTTGTTAACTTCTCAGTGTGAGGTTCCTTTTCAGGGAAGGGGAAATGAGAAAAGTATGACCTCAAAACATAGTTACTATAAATAGAAAAGGAGAAAATATATGTCGGTATTTACCTGATAGGTATACAAAAAGGGAAAAGATGCGTTAGTAAAGCGGTAAATCCCCTCAAATGACAGTCAGAAAATGGAAGGTGAGGAGTACACAGCAGCTCTCCGATGTTATGTTGACTGAAATAAAATTCTCCAAGGGTCTATTAGAAAATGCAAGTGAGGATTTGAACCCAGTTAGCAGCCTGACAGACTTTACTCTCTGAGAGCAGTTTCAACAGTCACAAGTTTGAGTTATCTGCAGATAGGAACATGAGTCATTGATGTTTAAAAAAGCAATAATTATTTTACTGTGGGAGGGGGGTTTCTGGTTTTCTCTAACTTGGTTCTTTCATTTTCCTAAGTTATCTTGACCTAAACAAACGAGGAGGGCAAATACTGGGGTTTCTAAAGAATGCCATGTGGAGACACATGCTTGGGTACCCACGTTTGCATCTTCCTTATCTGGTCTGTCATCATGAGCGGGGGTTGAAATATTGGTTTACCCACAGGCAGCACATTCTTGCTGAGATTCATCTCTGCAGTGCCTTTGCTTGGGGGGCTCCAGAGCAGTTACAGTATGTAAATCTTCATCATGTATAGCCCATGCCTCTGACAGCCATGTCTTCCCCACAGATAGGAAGAAATGCTGGATTTCTCCCACATTTTCCATGTTCTGCCCGTGATATAAACCATATTCTCTCAGTTAGAACATATAACATAAAATATAATGTAAAGGATGTCCCTCGTGGCACCTAACTTGTTCAACAAGTTGTTATAATTAACTCAGTGTCCGTTGGCTATGATGAATATAATGTAATGGCAAATGAAGAGGTATATTCTAGATGAAGTTACCTCACTTTATTAATAATACTCGTAGTTGATGTCACATAATTGTTTCATTTAATTTCACAACAACCCTACAAGGAATGTAGGATTATGACATTTTGCAGATGAGGAGCCATGAGCGTGTGTGCTCTGGTCTCAAACTTTATCAGGCCCAGGGAATTAAGGGCCTAGGTACATTCCTGGGTCACCTCAGGGGAGACAGGTTGTCTTAAGAACATGGGGCAAAAACTGATACGCAAAGAGGAATACAAAAAGGGGAGTGAAAAAAAGGGGGGGGGCAGAGGGAAGTTTGCCAACATGTTCTACCTGCAACACAATCCTAGCTGCGACATCAGAGTGCAAGTTGAAGCCAGAAAAGCAAAAGCGCAGAGAACACAGTTTAGTTTTAATAAAAGCCCGTGTGGTCCTTACTCCTGCCTCTGTTCCCAGTGGCCCTCCATACTCAGGAAGCCAGGTCCATGGCAGGCTGGAGTTGTAATCACCATAGAGCTCAGGATGCGCGCACCTTCAGGACGTCACTCTCTGGCATGGGGTTGGTCCTCTCTGCTCCTCCAATATAGAAGCATGTTTTGGGGTATCACATTTACTAGAGAAATAGAAAGAGATCATTGCTCTATGTTAGCAAAAACATAGGTATATAATAAAGTAAAATACAAAATTTGCAAGATTTTGAAAGAAATAAAAAGGATGTCTAAGAATGTTTGTGCTTCAGAGTTAACTTCTGTCCCAACTCCATCCTCCTCTTCCAGAATTTTGAGTCTATCCTCTGTTGCGTATTGCAAAGTCCTCAAATATTCCATGGTGACATAATATGAGTGAGTTTCTGATGTGCTCCAAAAACTTGAAGGAACTTATTAATCCTTTTGAGACAATGGATTTCAGCACACCAAATACTGTTTATAAATAACATTAATCAAATCCTGAATGTAGTAAAAATCTAACAGGTACAAAGCTGTTTCCCTCCACAGATTTCCAAAAGGATGGTGCTTTCGAAACATACTTACTATTCTATTTTAAATTATAGGATCAATAAATCTTAGGACCTAATCTGCTTTTTATTATATGATTGATGTTTTGAGGTGACACTGTTGGCTTCCCCAAAGAATATTGACTTTAGATCTCAAGTTTTAGGACTTTTTCCACAATGAAAGACTTTGAAATGTTAATGAGACTATATGTAAGACTCATCCCGACACTTGCTGATGCAAAGTATTCATTCCCATGCATATTTGCATGGGTGTAAACTCAGAACTTATTGGTGATCTTGCACCTGCATTCCTATTTTAGGGCCCATTTATATCTATTTCTAAAAAACTTTTGTCTAGTTTGAATGCCCAAGTTCTACTTTAATCAAAAAGAACAATTACCCCTAATTGTCACCAGTTTCCTGAAAGATCCTTGAAGAAAAGTCAGATCTATTTAACTCTGTCGTCGCTCAGGGTCTGCCTTTACTAGCTGCTTATCAAGTCATGACCTTCAAAATTCCACTTCTTGCCTTTGCAAGAGGATTCATTTTCCAGCTTGAGAATTGTTTTCTGAAACTCCAGATAATTAGTCCCATCCATAGGCTGAATTATAATAGCAGCAAGCTAGTGATTGAGCAAGGGCTTCTAGCCATTCTTCAGTGAGCCTTGTAGAAACAGAACCTCCATCCTTCTTTGCATATTCCTCTGAAAGAGTAGAACGATTCCTGCATTGAGTCCTCCACTCCTCAAACATATTGAGCACCCACTTTGTATAGGCCCTCGGCATGTGAATATAGAGAAGTGTTTGCAGACAGGTCACCTTAGTGGTTGGGGCAGGGTAGGAGGCCCGTGGAACCTGGGCGCCGTGCTCCATCTGGAAGGGCAGTGACTCCTCCCCTCTAACCACTTACAGCCTGTGGAGAATGCTGGCCAAGTGCGGCCAGAAGTTCCAGTATCTCAAGAAAAATTCAGCTTTTGAATGGAATCTCCAAATTTTCAAATGGAGTAACCCATATGTGGACCAAACAAAACCTGTGTGCTCTGTGGCCATAAGTGATTAAACCCCATCATTTTATGGTTGCTGGACTATCTGGTAACCAGGGACATAATTCAATAATATATCATCTGTGTTCAGGTGAAAATTCATTCACTTCCATCTGAGAGGTGTTTCTCACTCACTGCTGTATATCTGAAAGACCACCAGGCCCAGATCAACCTCTGTCTAGCTCCAGAGTACTGCAAATGGGAGGCAGAGGATGTCCTGATAAATAATCAAAGCATAATTACAGTGTTGAGCAGATGAGTAGGCTTTCTGAGTTATAAATTATTTTATTCACTTCTCATAATTGCACAAAAAGATATTTCTCAGTCTGCCTGAAGAGTGGTCCATGGTTTGTAGGAAATCTTAATTCTTGATCAGTTGTGAGCATCTTTTTTGGATTTTGAAGTCACTGGGTTTAGACAATATATAAATTAAGGACTCTTATAACTATTGTTTGACTCTGTGTATGATCTGAATCTGGTCTAATGAAGCAGCTGACTCGTGTTCAGCCAAGAGTAGAAAGCGAATTTGACGTGCACATTGTTCTAGTCAGGTGGACTTCTCCCGCCTTATAACTGAAAATGCTTGTTCAGAAGAAATAAAGGTAATTCTTATAGAGAAAGTCTTTCAATCAGACTTCAGCGTTCAGTCTCACCTAATGTATTTGCGTTCATTGTTTCCGAGCTCTATGATTTGGGGGGGAAGCACAGACACAACAAACGTTACCCCGTGAATTACTACATCTATTTGGAACATTAATTCACCTGACAGATGTGTGAACTGTGGTGCCAGAGGGCTCCCTGATTTCTTCTCTGCACGTGCAGATGCTGAAGATACACACGAATCCAGTTCAGCTGGCTTTGACTCACCCTTGATATTTTTCCACTGGGGACACTTATAAAAAAGAAAAGACACTCTGGCCTGGAAGTTCTCTCTGGTTGCAAAATAAAAGCAGTATCAAAAGCAGAGGCACGTTTAGCTCACAAAAACTAATAAAGTAATACTTTTAAATCATATTCCCACCACTAGTTGCCCTAAATAAGGGTATGTTAAAGTTCAGAAGTTCTGATGCTATTCGAATTTAAAAGTACATACAGCACATATATATAATGGTTTTTGCCTCGTGGACTTCCTATCACTCTTCTCTTTTGGAGGGAGACGATTGTTCTGAATAATGCACAGATTCAAAGCCCAAATTAAGTAAGTGAGATCAGATGCTGTGAGGCAAATGAAAAAGGTTGTGGGTGGGGAGTGAATCAGAAAGGACTGTTTGGTTTGGGGACTGGGGGGTAAGGACGTGAGAAATGGGTGTTGGGAAGGGGCCACCCGAAAGGCATCCTCCCTTAGCACCCAACTCAGAAACGTCGTCTAGCAGCAGTCAGGGAGGGGAGCGCTCATTCCAGGAAATTAGACCTTGCTTAAGTCTTAGAACCTAACAGAGTGCTCTTCTTCCTTGGCAGTGGAAATCCTGACTGCTCGTCAGAAGAAAGCAGAAGAACTAAAGAGACTTACCGATCTAGCCAGTCAAATGGCAGAGATGCAGCTGGCCGAACTCAGGGCAGAAATTAAGGTCAGTTCCAAAATAACCCAGCTGATCCCTGATCCAGAGAGCTGATCCCCGTCATGTTCTGCACCCACAGAGTGCTACTCTGAAGAGCTAACATCACACAGTCAGCTCTCTCTCACAAGGTTGAAATAGCGGGTCCAAAGGGTGAAGAACCACCTAATCACTGTATTTAAGTACAGTGTGGTTGAAGGGGTTATGTTATTACAGAGAAGAGGTACAAGCTATTTTCTTAGTCAGTGGAGACTGACCTAAAATGTATTCAACCATGAATTATAACTGAGATGAGAGATATTATTTCACTCTCTGTAATTTATGTTTATGTATATACACATATACACGTATGAACTTATATTAAATACGAGGACTCCAAAGAATGCACAATATATGGAGACTTCTTTCCTGTATCCTTTTCTAGCTTACTGCCCTTTTATTAAGAATTCCATCTACAGGGCCTCCCTGGTGGCAGAGGGGCTAGGACCTGAGTTCAATCCCTGGCCAGGGAGCTGACCCACATGGCGCAGCAGACCTCTCCTGATTTGTCAGCTGCTCCCCTCCGCAGTGCATTTCAGTAAATCCACCTGTTGTGCTCCCTACTCTGTCTCTGGTGAATCTTCATACCCTCCCTCCATACCTCTGGCCCTTATCCCAGTTCTTCTACACACACAAAAAAAAGAATCCCATGTACAAATGTATTTAGTACATTTCTGCTGCAAGCAACAAAATTGACCCTAGCCAACTTCAAGAATAAGTAGAACTTAAGAGAGAAAGAAAGAGAACAAGTAGAAATTGAAAGAGCATCTGTATAGTTGACCAACACAGAGTGTGATCTAAAGAGTTAGGTTCAGGAGCCCAGGCAGCCAGCCGGTGATGCAGGGAGGGGCATTTACAGAACTTTCTTCAGGGCACCATCAGTGGACAGCCCCCAGTCATCAGCCTTTGTTCTACCTTACTTGAGTCAAATTCCAGAGAGAGCAATTCTCACCAGCTCCGCTGAGGTCACATCAATTTAGCTAAGTGGAGTCTTGATTCACAGACCCACGAGGCTGTGGATCTTCAAAACTGCATAGCAGTATTTCCCAGAAAGGCAAAACAAATACAACAAAACAGGGAGTTAACAGCTTATAATCTCCCCTTTCTCTCCCATTTTTCTTGTGCATGTCCATGTACTCTAGTCACTGACCCACTTCTAGGGAACTCGAGCATGTGCAGGACACAGTTGCTGCTGACTTTGCAAGTAGCATTGTCGGCTTATCCAGGCATAACGCCGGTTGGGTGGGACAGAAACTGGCCAGTAACTTTTCAGCCCCCTCCACCCCAGGAAGAATAAAAGTAGCCGACTGGGGTCCTGAAATCTTACCTGTTCTTTTGTTGCCTCCCACCTGGTTAATTGCAGCACTTCCTTACTAGTCTTTCTTCTCCCACTCTCTCCCTCCAGCCTGATCATCCATTCTCAGACCAAAGTTTGACCCCTAAAGCAGATCTGGTGTCCTCTAGTATGGCCTACTCTTTCCCTCAAAATAAAATCCTCAACTGGACTTCCGTACTATGTACTGAGGCTACCACCTCCGACCTGTTAGAGCATCAAATGAGGAGTATGATGGTGCCAGATTCTGGCCTATTAAGAATTCTATGCGTCTTCCAAGTTTCGTTCCTGCCTATCAAACATCCACTCATTATAAAATGGTTAACAGCATAGGCTTTGGAATGACACAGTCCATCTCCTGTGACCTTGGATAAATGACATAATTTCCTAGATACTTAGAACCTCAGTTCTCCCTCTCTAGTAAGACAGAGATAATAATAGTATTGACATAATATGTGATCAGATGAAAACGAGATTATCTGTGAAGATTTGACCCTTTTCTGGTAGGTGTCTACTACTTTTACTTTAATGTTCCAACTCAGATACTTCCTCTTTCATAACTCTTCCCCCCGTCTCCTCAGTAGGAAATGATTTCTTCTCCTTTGATATTTCTGAAGCATACACCATATTTTAACTTACATTGTATTTAGTGGTTACTGTTTTGTGGGCCACATGGTAAACTCAAGAAGTGCTTAAGTCATAGTTATTTCTGTATTTCTCACTCTGTTGTCTACACAATGATCTTAATTTTAAATGAATTGAAAAATTATGTCTTTCCCAATTCCCTTAACAGTGCTTGAAATTCCATTATCCAAGATAATTTTTCTAGATACAAAAGACTTTCTGGACTCCCTAGTTCCCTATTGAAATGTAGATGGGTATCTAGGAAGGATGATGTGTTTTCTCCTAAGGGTTAATATCTGAGCAGGTCATTGCCCAAAGAGCAACCAGAAAAGATCCTGGATAGCAACCCAGAAAATTGCAGCAAGGTGTGAAGAGTTAGAATGAAGGCAAGGGATGCAGAAAGGAGAACTAGAGGAGAACCCAGAAAAGACAGGACCCACCATGGTCCCAGGACAAACAGACCAAGTCAAACCTGATCTGAGGGAGCCTCCCTGTAACAACAGCCTGATTCCCCACCCCCACCCCCACCCCCACCCACCCAGTTAGTGCCTTCACTAGTAGCTGGGCACACAGTGAGTGAATGCAGCACCTCGGCCATTTCTGTAATCGTGGGGCTCCTGTCTGACTTCTCTTTCTACCAGCACTTTGTCAGCGAACGTAAATATGATGAAGAGCTCGGGAAAGCTGCCCGATTCTCCTGTGACATTGAACAGCTAAAGGCCCAAATCATGCTCTGCGGAGAAAGTGAGTTTTGCATACTTGTTAAATAATTCTGTGTGTGTGAGCTTGGTGCTATTTGGAGTGGAGATTGGAAATGTCAGATGTGCAGTCCCCCACGGGAGCTAAAGTGAGGTCTAAAGAGATTTAATGATCTAAGGTCATGACACAAGTCACTTGAAATGTCAAGACTTGAACTTAGAGTCTCCAAATGCCACTGCCCATCAGTAAATCCCCAGGATTTATTAAGCGAAACAGAACAGATTAATAAGTGTATACCTTCTGCAAACTTTTCTTAAGTTTGCAGATAAACTGCTCTCTGCTTTCAAACATCCTGGTACTACAGAGACCTGTTATACTGAGAGTGAGTCCTGCTAATCAATCAGGAAACAATGGGCCTTTGTGGGGAAGAGCCAGCTGCTGTGTGTGTTCTGCAGCGCCCGGCTGTCTGGGTTCTCTGCACTGAGTGAAGCCTGCAGATAATGGAAGACTTGCAGTTCCCACCCTGGGCTGTAGTCCCCTACTAAGCCTTAATTAGAACAGCTAATGGGTAACAACATTGGCTGCTACCTCTCCCCTCCTCCAGCCCACCCATCGGGGAGGTGGGAATGAGCTAACTAGGTGGCCTTAAGGATGACCCCAAGGAGGGAGAAGGATGAGTTTGGGGCAGGGAGTAGCCACACCCTCACAGTCAGCTGAAAACTCGTTGGACCACACAGCTGTTCCTGAAGTGTTTTGTTTTCTGGGTGTAAGTGACAAGTTTGATCTCAAAATTACAGAAATATATTATGTTTTTTTAGTTACATATTAAAGAGAGCATACTTCTTTTGTGTGTTCCTCACATTTTAATGCACATAATCTCCTGTTCAATTAAGTATATGTAATTATGCTATACGTTATAATTGACTATACCACATACATGTGAAGTAATAGCTTGCGTTTTACTCCTCCACAATACACAGTAGACGCTCTTCCATGTCAACATATGTAATTGATTATGTATGTGACTGACACACTCAGCCCCTGATTGTGGACATTCAGGTTGCTCCCAGTTTTGCACCGTAAAATAACACTGCAGTGAGCATCCTTGTTCACACATTCTTGGCTATTACCTGACCTTCCGATTTCTTTTGAATTACTTTCCCTTTTTCCTATACACTTCCCTTCATATGAAATTACCTATTTGCCATTCTCCATCCTCACGTTTAGCCCCACCTCTGCAGACACCGGCAGTCCACATCACGTTGGAAATGTAACTGCCTTACAGTTTCCATTGGGTCTGATGATGAGCGAAACGCCAATGCACCCTCTGAGCTAGGAGGGTGGTGAGGACACCTTGACCTGCTTCCCTCGGGTGCCATCTAGGGGGAGAAGTCTTCCCGTAGCCAAATTCCCAGTGTCCACTAGCCTCACATGTTTGAGACAATAGTCCGCAAAAGGCCTTTTTCTGCTCAGCTTTGTTGAAAGCATTGAGAGCCCACATTTACTGAACCAGAAATTGTGTGCTCTGAGCAGGAAGAAGCAACAACAGTGCTGCCTACCCCCCTCCCCCAACCCCCCCAAAATGCTGAATCTAGGAGCACAAGAGCCACTGAGGCCCCCAGGTCTGTTTGGACATCACCAACGTGCTGTCACACCATACCTATAAAATAAAGGGACAGGGATGCTTCCCCACCCTCCCCCTTTCTAATGTTCTGTGAGACCCTCTGGTCATGCCTAAGCCTCTGGAAGCACCTTGGGATTAAGTCTCATCCAGCACAGGTGGCAGAGAAAATTGCTTTTAAAAATTGGTGACAATTTTAAAATTCAAAGGTCTTGCTGTCCTGCCTGGCAGTCCAATTTGGTGAACTGTGAGAGGGAAATGATGACTTTATCCTTGAAAGGATTTCCCCCCCTCCTCGTGCCCCAATTCAGCATAATCACACAGAAATCATCCCATCAAAAACCACTCCTTTCAAAACCAGCAGGAATGGTGATAATAAACATTGAACAGACCTGCCTGAGCCTGCCGGGAATCTGTCTGATTAGCCTGCTTTGACATTAGCATTGGAATTGGTGCAGATTTGCAGTAGGGCTGTGGAAAATAGGGTTGATAAAAAGGCAGATAATGTAGCTCTAATGGAATAGAAAAGATGCTTTGGGGGCAGCAGGCCTGGCCCTGTGGTTGGAGGAGACGCGTGATTCTGGCAGATAAAGTTCCTAAAACCCAACATCACCCCATTCCCTGCTCTCAGAGCATCATGGTGTTGAAGGGTGAAGCAAACACCCACCTCCCAGTCTTTCTGCACCTCCGCTGTATGGACTGCTCTAGGGGTCTGCCAGGAACCTCAGGAATGGCTTTGGTGATAGGACACAGGAGGCAGAATACATTTTGGATAGTGGGTTGGGGTGGTGGGTACTTCTGGGTTTCCTTACCCCCCTTCCCATGGAGATTCTGACCTAAAAGGTAATGATAAAGTCACCGGTATGCCATATTTCTTACAAATGCCTCCCAACTTGGATGATTATGCTATAATCACAGTTCAGTGATTCACACAGAAGAAATTTGGTGGTCTCTAAGCACCAAAGTGCCCTTTCAAATGACATCTTCCAAAAAGAAAACTTTTCTTAATGTTTTTATGAAGCTCCTGCCAATTTCTGCATCTCCTGATGGGTTGTTGAGGCTGCCGGGCTCCCGGCCCTGCCCATAACACCTCATGCTTTCTTTTTGCAGTTACACACCCAAAGAACAACTATTCCTCAAGAACTCCCTGCAGCTCCCTGCTGCCTCTGCTGAATGCTCACCCAGCAGCCTCTGGAAAACAGAGTAATTTGACCCGAAAATCATCCAGTCACAACAAGCCCTCTGAGGGTAAAGCAGCAAACCCCAAAATGGGGAACCATCTCCCCAGTGCCGCAGACACTTCTCACCAGCCCATGCCCGTGAACAGGCAGGTAAGCACTCTACAGCCCCTGGTGCGCGCATAGTGCCAGGGAAGAGGCTACTCATTCGCAAAGGAGAAAAGCAGCTACTACCAGCCGCAGGGCAAGCTGGGGTTGCCACCAGGCTCCTCCACCCCGGAGCCCCCACAGACCTCACCTCTGCTCCCTGGCCACGCAGCCCACACGCCGCCAGGGAGCTCTCTGTGGGAACAGCGGCCTTAGTATACTGGTGACAGCACTAGCCAAGGGCATTGAGGAGGCCAAGCTCCCCTCATGCCCTCCAGGGCCCCTGGCCGGTGCCGCAGCTGGCCTGCACGGGGACGGGAGCAGCACATGCTTAGTAAGAAGAAAGTGATTTTTTTTTTTCCTCAGCTCATTTTATTCCCTTTTTGTTTATTTTGTCAATAAGAGGTCAAAGTTAGTTCAGACTTTTCTCTCTTCCCTTGGACTTCCAGTAAAGAGATCATTTCAAGTAGTATTACTCTTACTACTCTGACACCTAAAAGCAAGATTCCAAAGGACTTTCTGTCCTTTTTCTTCTCCACTCTGCCCTTGAGAAGTGATTTTCCCATCTGTAGAGAATGAATAAGAAGTGGAACTTGATGATACAGAGGTTGGACTTGCCGTAAAGTGACCTTTAATGATCTCTAGGACAGAGAGCTCGAATAAAGGGACTTTTTTTCTTAAACATTCCAAACTACCAGCTTTCTAATAAGAGCACTGTTGGATTTTGTGGTGTTGGTCTTTTAGAATCCTCATTAATGATGCTGGCAGACATTTCTCTGGCCCCAGCTGTCTTCGTGAACTTTTAAAATAGCGCTTTGACAAGGGATATTTTATATATTCATAGGTTGAAGGTCATCATCAAATCTTTACTTGCAGTGTGACTGCGTCTCCACAGATTTTGTTCCTTGCTCATTATTAAAGACCATACTAATAGTAAGTCTAAAATTTGGTCTTGAGATTCACTTTCACAATTTCTTTGAAAACAGGAGGCCAGATTCAGTGTCATCTCTACAGGCACTTTACCAGCTCACTGTTTTATCATTTTCAGCAAAGCGTGTTCAAGTTGAATTATATGTCTAGCTCAAAGCACTACAGACCCAGCAAGAAGGCCTTTGTGCAGGGCCCTGGGCTTTAGCAAACCCCTCTGGCTCTCCCCCAGCCGCGGCCCTCCCTTGCCGTGAGACTGAAGCCATGTTCTCCCCAGAGTCTGTACTCTCCCCTCTGGAAAGTGCTATGAGGACTCAAGATCCTGCAGTTCTGTTTCCTTACGACGCCAGGGCTGCTTGGAGTCTGTCAGGGCTGCTTCTGGTATACCTGATGATGCGTCCAGCCAGACACCCCTTCTTGAGGGCAGCTCACAGGACCACTTTGTGCACCCCTAGTTCCAAGGGTGACCACTTGTGGGGATGAGGATGAAGCTTAGGTGTGTAGGCTAGAGCATCCGCATTCATGGGGGCAACACCCCCTTACAGGTGGGATGGGCCAGAGATAGGAAGAAACAGTACTCAGACATGGCCGTAGGCCTGGGTGTGTGTGCTGCCCAGGACTCTGCAGTATTGGGGTGGCTCTGCCCCTCAGCCGGAGCGCCCACACAATGCACACATTCAGAACTTTACTTATACATCATCATAAAATTTCACATTTTAATGGTAGAGTTTTGATTTTAAAAAAGGGCTCTCATAGCAATCTACTTATAAATCTTGTTAGGAGACAATATGTGAAATGGAAATGGCCCAGGCATTTTTTTTTTTTTTTTTTACCCATAGAACTTGGTCAAAATTCATGGTTGAACATAGAAAAAAAAAAGTTTAGAAAAAAAATTAGCCCTATGAAAATGAATTGCATCTCTATGGCACGTCAAGATCTGCTGGACCCACCTTACCTCTGTACTTGCCCAAGATAATATTTCTGAAATACGATAAGATACTTGCTTTGGAATGAAATAGAAAGGCTGCTTTAGAGAAGAAAAATGACAGAATTTTACACTTTTCTTCATTTATGTAGTTAGAATCCATGTGCAGTCTATACAGAATGTCCCAGAAGTTTTCATGGTTGAGAATCATCGTTGCACTGCTCCTGATATATTTGCAGCACACTTTGTGGCTTTTATTTGGCCTGGTCTTGAATTAATTGTCTATCTTAAACTTGAGTGACTTCTCTTTCAACGCCAGTAATATACTTGGAGGCCATGAACTAGACAACCCACTGATGTTTTAAGTTGTAGGGTTTGATCAATTTGGCCTCATTTGCATGTTACTCTATTCTGGGGTCCCAAACACTCACCTGTGGCTTGGCCATCTGATCTGGCTTCCCTGATGCGTACCGCTGTCATCTGTAGCTTGTCGGCATCTAACACCTCTTTCTGGTTTTGTTTTATTTTGTTTCGGTTTTGGTAGAATGGGTCTTCCAGCCAAAGACGAAGATTTAATCCACAGTATCATAACAACAGGCTAAACGGTTCCGCCAAGCCGCAGGGCGGTGGCAATGAAGCTGACCCCATGGTGAAGGGCAACAACCGCCACGAACACAGAAGACAGCCTCATAATGGTTTTCGGCCCAAAAACAAAGGCGGCGCCAAAAACCAAGAGGCCTCCTTGGGGACCAAGGCCCCCGAGACCCCCGCCCACTCCGAGAAGCCCCGGCGAAGGCAGCACGCTGCAGACAGCGCGGAGGCCAGGCCCCTCCGCGGTAACGTCTCCAGGGTTTCACAGTGCAATCTCTGCCCCACGAGAATAGAAGTTTCCACGGATGCCACGGTTCTCTCGGTCCCCGCTGTGACATTGGTGGCCTGAGCTAGGAGAGAAAAAGATGCAGTTTTCACTCAGTTCTGGTTCCCTGCCCAAGGTGCTGACCCAATTCGCTGCCAAAAGAGAGTCAATCAGAGTATACAAACCCTATACGGTGGTGTCATCTTCTCTTAATCATTTTTACTAATTCTAATAATCAGCTCTAGCTTGCTTCGTAACTTTCATGGCTTTGCTTGATCTGTTGATGCTTTTTCTCATCAAGACATTGCAGCATTTTAGCCAGGCAATATTTACTCATTTGTTAGGAAAAATCAAAGAGTTGGCTGAAGATCAGAGCCTCAGTAGCGACCTATGTTGTAGCAGTGATGTCAGTCTATTGATCGTCTTTAGAGAGTTAATGTCGAAAAAAATTCTTATTGATCAGACAAACATGATCTGCCGAAGACACGTGCGCTTTTGTAGAATTTAACATCTTGTGTTTTTCTGGAAAAATATATATATACATATATTGCTTTATTTGAAACAAATTAAAATATGCTGCATTTGACTCCTGGCTTGTTTCTTTTTTCGATGCCCATTTTCTTATTAAAGGCACCGTGTGGCACTTTCAAGTACAGTTGGTGGCTAGAGGCTGTGGCACAGCTCCGTGCTGTACTGTTTCTCTTGATATAAATATCCTTCAGAAAAAAGGAGTGCTGACAAGATGCGGCAGCCAGCGTACTACCCACGTGTAGGGGTACACCGCCCAGTCAAGTAAAACATCCCGTGGAAGCCATGGTGTCAGTAACATCAGTCTCAGCTCCACCTCTCTTAAACGATAGAGAGAATTTACTGGCTCAGAGACTAAAAAGTCCAGTAACAATGTATACCTTGGGTCCAGTTGGATCAGGGTTCTGGCTCTTTCTCCTTGACATCTCAGTCTCCCGCCTTAAGTTGACATTGTTCACAATGTGTTCACAATGGTAGTAAGAGGCCACCTGGTTCCTAAGAGTCGCGTCCATCTCCCACAGTCAGAAGAGAGAAGCTCTCCAGGCACCACCCAGATGGAGCAAGAGTCCCAGCAAGGGTTTTGCATGTTATTGACCTCGAATGCTAAACCAGGCATCAAAGTCGGAGAGTAATAATCACCATAACTAGTCAGAGCCCATTGCTGCAGGGGGGTTGAGGGGTGGCGGTGGGGGCTGCCCAGAAGTGCATGGGCTGTGTGGAGGACTATTAGCTCAAGAGGAAGGAGGGGATACTGGATGGCCTGAACTTCAAATGTCCCAAGCCTCGTGACTGACGCTCAGGTAGGATACTTCTGCCATAGAGCTTCCATATGCTCCACGGACGGTGGCCTCTTCCAAGCACAGATGTGCACTTCTGGTTCAACATTGACGGTTTTTTGTTTTTTTTTTTTTTAACAAGCCAGGATCAGTGGTTCTCTTCCACAGAGCAGCCAAGCCTGCAGATCACATAAGCCTGTGTTTCTTTTGCCAAGTGAAGAAGGATGTTTGAGAAAGAGAGCACTTTCTGAGGTCTCTAAGTGTACCCAGAGATTTAACAGGAATTTTAAATGTTGTCACATTCCGGGAAGGAAGGGCTTGTTCATTCAAATAAGAAAGATAAATGTTCAGGACTGCAGTCCCTGTTTACTCCATCTGAAGCCTTGAATATGTATTTTAGAAGACAGAAGGACTTGGCACAAATTTTGTGTAGCAAGATTTGGCTCGCCACTGAAAAATGTCAGTTGGTATGTGACAACTTTAAAGATGACTCAAATAATTTTTGCAAAAGGAAAACAATGGCTTTGCCAGCTCAGGGTTGGGCCCGACCCTCTCAGCCTCCCTTGCTGATGAGTTAAGAAAGTTCAAACACATCCCTAGAAAATGCTCCCAGATCACAAAAAGGAAGCAATGCTAAAAACGTTCTTACACCTGATTTTATCCTTTTCTAGGACTTTGCCTTTCTTACAGGTCCTAGATGTAAGCATTAACTAATTTGCATTTTTTATTTCAATATTTTAGTGCCAGTGTCAGGCCATTTAAGTATATATTACAAATCTTCTGTTCCAATAGAAACATTGGTATGAGCCTAGAGATTTGGCTGAGATGCTGCTATTCTTTTAAAATGTTTTAAACTCCTCTTCAAATTCATGGGTTATGAGTGTGCTAATATCTCTACTTGACATACAAAAGCCAGAAGAATAGTTTCTTTTCTTAAACATCTCTCTGGCAGAGGCTAAAACATTTTAATATCCATGAAGATTGGGATTCAAAGAGTAACTTCAAAACTCAACTAAATTGTACTACGAAGACTCCCATCTATGAGATGTAAAACTTCCCTATTGGGTTGCCAATTGCATTCCAAATTTATATTTCATTTCTTCATCCTCCAACTCTGTCCTGTTGAGCCTGTCCTGGAGTGCTGAATGCCACAAAGCTCAAAAAGTTAAACCCAGATCATTACAAACTTCACCGTTTAAGCCCATACATGAATTTGGGGAGAGTAGGTGACAGGGGATTCGACTAGACACCCACCATATCCAATTTTAAGCTCAGTTCACCAGCAGTTCAAGGCTCCTGCCACCAAAAAGACCAATTAAACATTCTAAGTTCATCAGTTGACCTTCATGGGAAAAACCTGCAAGTCTTTCGGGAAGCAAGCAATTTGGGGATTCACTTAGTAGCCTGGGTTTGAGTTTCTCTCTCAATTTAACCTTTTAAAGAGGGAAACCCGGTCTGGGATAGTTCTTTTCCTAGGGTAACTTGGTAGGTGGTTAGGAGTCCTGAGATAACAAGGAGACGGAACTCTTAATTCCATACCACCTTTGACTAAACTTCCTCCTCTCTATTCCTCCCTCCCTTTCAACTCTGAATCCAGTGCTGCCTGTGGAGAGCGCCCTCGTGTGGCTAGCGGTGGTATGAGTTTCACTGCTCAGTATCCAGGAGGTCTGTGCTGGTACTTTTTTTTTTTTTAATAATAGTTTATTTTTACATCATTTGGTGCATTTTTCCACCTCAGTTGCAACCCCTTGGGTGTGCTGGTACTTTTTAACCACACTTGCTTTGGAAATCATACCTAAAATCAGGGCACAGGGGACTGGGCTCCAGATTGTCCTCAGGGTACAAAAAAATGAAGCAAAAGAACAAGAATATGTCACTTGCTTCTAGATTTCTGCAAAAACAAAGCACCAACATCATCGTCATTAGAATAATTCAACTGCATAATGTACTACTACCACATTTTTCTGAAAGTAGTGAGCCATCTTAACTGTCCTAAGTTGGTTAGAAAAAATAGGAAGTTTCAAAGCCCCAGGAATCTTCTATTGCCTCAAAATTTGAAAGCATAATGTTGATACTTTTAAATATTAAAACTATTACCAGAACTTTTTTTTTTTCTTCACCCTTTGCTTTTTCCAACCAACCTTTATGAACTCTAAGGAAACTTTCTATCTATTCTTGGTTTCCAAGAAGCAGGTCCCCATCCTTGGAGGCAGATCAGCCAAAAGCAGTATCTCATTACAACACCCCCCAGGCAAAGACACTGTGGTCTGGACCCAGTCAGGCTGTTGGTCTCTTACGCAACGTTCTTATAAATGATTTTCTTGACTCATTTTCAAAAGTCCCTTTGTTTATGAACTTGCTGCTTCCACAGCTCAGGACTTCTGATGCTACCACTAAGTTCATGCTTCACAGCAGATTGCCATATGCAATTTTTAGAAAATAAACTCTAAAGCAAAGTTGTTGATTTACATGAGAAAGTGATTTTGGACCAAAGAAAAACATATTTCAGAACCACAATTACAGGGACCAAAGAATTTCTACAGAAAATAAATGTAGAGAACACATATTTTTCACAAACAGAAGATACCTACTTTTAATTTCAAATTCTTGGTTTGAATTAGATTTACCTATACCTAGCCTTCTGAGAGGAAACACATTTTCTGCAAATTATTAGCATTATGTGGCAAGTCGGCCAGTATCATTTTCCTTGTACCAGTGCCTGACACACAGTAGGGGTCTAACAGACTGAGGAAGGATGAGGCAGCACATGGAATGAGTGTTTAACTCCAGGACCCCCAAAAATCCTGGGCTCTGTTCTTGCACAAAGTAACTCAGCAAGGTTGCAGAGCAGCTCAAGCACACAGGTACCTACCAGACAGTCACCTGGATTCCATCCAGGTCCCACCACTTCCTGGCTGTGGGAACTTGGACATGTAGCTAACTACTTCATTGCGCCATTGTCTCCATGGGTCAGTGGAGCGAGTAACCATACCAATCTCAAAGGGTTGGTATAAGGATTGAGTAAGTATTTGCAAAGGTGAAGTAACTGTGTGGGTCAGATTCTAATCAGGAGAGAGGGAAATGTGAATGAGGAAAAAAGATATAAAAAATATATACACATGTACATGTCTGTACATATGTGATACATACCCATATGTATACACACGTATAATAGATACAAACATGCACATATTGATTTGTAGAGAGAGTACAAAAAGAATCTACCTACCTATCTGTCTCACCTAGGGGCATTTAGTACTCAAGCTAAAGCAGAGTAACCATGGAAATAACATATTTGGGGAGCATCCCCCCCACACTCACACACCTCACTTTTCTCCTGCACACACACCCCGAGGGTGAAATTCAGCCCTTGTTGGGGAGGGTGTGTCTGTGACCCACTGGAGGGCCCAGAAGCTATCCAAGTAGCTGGGAAGCAAGAAGCCAATGCCAGGGCATTGGAGAGTTGGGGAACTTCCCCTGCGGGCACTGGCTGACCAACTGGGGCAGCAGCAAACCTCTCCAGGAAGCAGAGGTGCTGTTGCATTATCTGGGTTGCCAGAGTGGGGACCACAGGACTGGAAGCTGCCACTGAAACTAGCTGAGGGTGAAGCCCACTGGCTTCTCACACCCTGACCAAGCATTGTACAAGCTGCAACACCGGGGCACACAGTGAGCCAGGAAAACGCCCCTGGCTCCTCAGTGTCCCTTACGTGACAGTGCCAGAGGCTAAAGAGGACTGCCTACAGGTCCAGTCCTGTGTCCCGAGCAGGGCAATGATTTGGAAACAAGATGCAGAGTTGGCAACTGGCATACACTTAGAAAGCTCTGCAAGAGTCTTGGATAAGACATGAGCTCCGCAGCACAGAGACCCAAGCCCTGGTGGCCCATCCCTGGGGAAGGAGCGCAAGCTACCTGGACTGCAGGCCTGGCCTGAGCCCTGCCTTTGCCGGGC